>NW_027140825.1:1362500-1666570 GCF_036365525.1 Heterodontus francisci | reverse complement strand
AATCAGGAGAGACTTCTTTACCCAGAGAGTGGTGGGAACGTGGAACTCGCTACCACTTTAAGAAGAATAGCATCGATGCCTTTAAGGGGAAGTTGGGAAAGCACTTGAAAGAGAACGGAATGGAAGGAGATGTGCTGGGGTGAGATGAAGCGTGGGTGGGAGGAGGCTCATGTGGAGCTGAAACACTGGCATGGACCAGACGGGCTGAATGGTCTGTTTCTGTGCTGAAATCTCTATGGAGCTGGGGTGCAGTTCAGACAAGGTCTCACTGAATGGCAGAACAGATGCGAGGATCAAAATGGCCCCCCTCTTGTTCCTAGGTTTCTTTGAACACAGCCTGGGTCTGGTGCAGTTAAACACAGAGGTGACTGGCTCGATCCCTCCCCAACAGTATCGCTCAGTAACCCCATAGGGCAGAAGGGAGACAGCAACCACCTGTCATTACCCATCTCCCACGTGGACAATCCCTTGGCGACTGTGAGCGCCATTGCCCGCTCAGAGCAAACCATTTACAAAGGAGGGGTGCAGCGTCCTGGGTGCCAAAGCCGGGGATGAAATTGCCCAAATCTAGAACAGTCTGGTAAAGCACTCATCGGTGAAATTGCGTGGAAGGACAGCATTGTGGTAGGAATGGTCTGGGCTCATAATCCCAAGATATGAGTTCAAATCCCATCATGGTAGCTGGGGAATTTCAATTCTGCTAATTAGCTCAAAATGTGCAATAAATAGCTAACATCAGCAATGGCGACCTTGAAACTGCGAGAGATTTGTATCAAACTCCATCTGGTTAACTCATGTTCTTTAGGGACGGAAATCTGCAGCCGTTACCCGGCCTGGCCTGCATGCAACTCCAGACCCACAGCAATGTGGTTGACTCATAACCGCTCTCTGAAATGGCCTAGAAAGACATTCATTTGTGTTCAGGAAAGTAGTTCATCGCCACCTTCTCAGTGGCTGTCAGGGATGGGTTACACATAGCAACAGGGAAACAGGAGACTATTTAGCCCACTCGAAGCTGCCACGTAGAGCGAGGAAGCGATTCTGCCCTCTCATGCTGTTGCATAGAATTGGGTGGAGGAGGTCATTCAAATCAGGAGAGCCTGTTGCATTGCAACAGGAGGAGTCCAATTCAGCCCCTCGAGCCTATTACATAGGCATAGTGTGAGGAGTCCATTAAACCCCGGCACATGTTCCGCCATTCAATTAGATCATGGAAGATCTGCACACCAACCCCATTTCCCCATCTTTGCTCAATATCCCTTGATCCCGTTACCCAATAAAATTAATCTAATGTCTACCTGCATATTTTAATGTTGTTTGGAAATGTTGTGCCAAGCGCGTGGGGTAAAACTGAAATAATAGTGGAGAGAAACGGTTTTCTTTGTCGAAATATTCTATTTATTTCTTAACCAGTGAACAAGAAAAGAAAAAAAAATGTAGAAGATCACAAGCGAGCTGTCGATACTGGATCCACTGAGAACCCCACGACAAATAATGGACAATTATGAGCGCATTTTCCATCTGCAATCGATGAGGTGTCTGATACAAATAGTAATAACATTTCTGCATTAACAGAAAAGGGAAAAAAGACATTAATAGTTGCACTAAACAGAACTTGAAGTTACAATTTGTTTACGACTGCTTAATATTATACACAGCTTTACGAGAATTGCACGGAATGAGGGACTTATGTTTCATGGAGAGATCAGCAAAGCTGGAATTGATCGCCTTGGCATTAACAACTGGCTTTTTCAAAGAGCTAGCACTTGCACGATGGGCCAAGTGGCCTCCTTTCGTCCTGTAAGGTTGTATGTTTCTTTATAACGTTTCAAACAACACAGACTAACAATTAATAAACAGACAAAATAAACTGGAAAAGAAGTTTGCACGTTTCTCAAAGCTTCACCTACTGAGACAACAGGAATTTAATACATTGACGAGAATATGAAAGGACTTATTCGAGTGGAAAAGACAGACTGGGGCTTAAAATTTCCTCTGTTCGTTTCCCGCAGTGGTGATGGGTATTTAGGGTTGTCCGCCAAAGTTACGCGAGTACAGCGGGAGTGGTTTAGACGAAATTCACCCCCGAGATATTCACAATAATCGTATTTTCTCTCCCCTTGCTCCCTCGTGTGTTCTGCTGCTTATCCATCCTTTGAGTTCATTAATTTGCGACGATCAGTCAAACCTTTTGCTGTAAGACGTCTGGTATATGATAAAAAAAAGAGGGCGTTATTATCGTCATGGAATTATGGACTGATACAGAACAGAAGGAGGCCATTCGTCCCGCGTGCCTATACTGGCATTTTGAAAGAGCTGTCCAATTAGTCCCATTTCACAGTTCTTTCCCCTATAGCCCTGAGACTATTCCCTCCCCCACTACCTCAACCCCCTCAAACAAGTATTCATCCAATTCCCTCTTGAAAGTTACTACTGAATCAGCTTCCACCGACCTTTCAGCCAGTGCATTCTCAACCACAACAACTCGCTGGCTCAAAATATATTTCTCACCTGCCCCTCTGCTCCCTTGGCTAATCACCTTACAGCTGTGTCCTTGGTTGGGCAATCCTGCTGCCTCTTTGAAGCTGTTACCCCATTCGCTGTCCTATCCAAACCCTTCATCATTGTGCACACCTCTATTAAATCTCTCCTTAACCTTCCCTGATCCAAGGAGAACAATCCCAACTTCCGTATTCTCCTCACATCACTGAGGTCCCTCAACACTGTTACCGTTCAAGTAAATCGCCCCTTCACCCTCTCCAATGACTCGACATCACTGTCCTGAGCAGATCATCATGTGCATGAATAATCGAGACGAACCATGCACATGCTCTTTCCTGCTCATGCATTCCTAACCTTTCATATAAAGTCTTGTAAAGTTACAATAAGTTCAATTATTTTCCAAGGGAAATTCCAGAACATTGACAATTGTGTTCAACTGGATTAAATTGGTTGGTTAGTGTTGTGGGCGCAGGAATGAATGGAAAGTGAATTGGTGTATTCCATCTGCGTGCAATAGGAATGCAAAACTAGGGCTCGTGAATATCGGATAGTCACTCGTAATTTCAGTCTGGAATTCAGGAGAAACTTCTTTACCCAGTTTCATCATTACAATACCTATGTTAAGAACTTCAGTAATTTTAATCTTACCTTAGTTTTCCAAGCAATTGTTGAGATGAAAATTGTATAAAAGATGCTTTTGCAGATGAGGATCAGGTATGTCAGTTTTGCTGTTGCCATGCTTTTGATTTTCGCCTCTGTAAAATAAATGTAACAGAAAATGTTGCACTCTCTGTTCTCTCAAGGCAAGAAATGCTACTGCGTGAAAATGTCATGTGTGTCAGTGAAGCAGCCCAATGTAAGGGTCGAGCTGCGAAAGCAGAACTGATCTCCCTTTGACGCAAGGAGCCCTGGGGTATTCCTTACTCCAAATGGAGTTCAGCAATATGGCCGATCTGAATTGGGGCCGCTGTAACTTATGTGTCAGCTATGGCTCACGTATGTATCAGCTCTAGCTGAGTGGGTAACGCTCTCCTGTCTTCAAGACCCAGTCCAAAGACATGAACCCCATAATCCAGACTGACTCTCCCAGTGCCAGTAGACAGCGTGTGTGCTGCACTGCAACTTTGGAGGAACCTTCTTTGAGATGATGTGTTAAACTAATTTAACCTCTGGGAAGTGGAACTGTCCCTCTTATCTCCACGCCAGATTCACACTATGAACTCCCAAGGAATTGTAAGTTTTAAGACAGGTGTACACAGCTCCCTCCCCTCCCATCCCCAGGCGTCCCCTCTCCCTCATCACAGGGCAACATATTTCCCTGAGGTCGTGAACCCAAGAGGACCGTGAGGTTATATCATTCGACTAGGCTGGTCTCGAAATTCCAACGGCCTTTCCCTCCCAGAGGAGTTTTCTCATCAACTCGTTGTGCATGATAGTATGTATAACTGTAAAACTACAGCTTGGAAATGTTGAAATGAGTATATACATGAAATGTCTGACACAGTAATAATTCCAGAATTATTGGTGAATATTTTTTGAGTCATGGAGTCATTACAGCACTGAAAGAGGTCATTCGGCCCATCGAGTCCATGCAGGATCTCTATAGAGCAATCCAATCAGTCCAGCTCTCCCCTTCCATCTCCATTCCCCTGCAAGTTAATTACCCTCAACAGTCCGTCCAGTTCCCTTATGAAATCATTCATTATCTCCATTTCCACCACCCTCGTAGACAGTGACTTCCAGGTCATTACCACTCGCTGCATCAAACACTTCTTCCTCACATCCTCCCCCCCCCCACCCCCCACTGCATCTTTTTCCCAAAGCCTGAAAACAGACAGAGACCCCCACCCCAGACCTTGTGCCAGCAACTCATGGGGACAACTTTTCTTTGTCTACCTATTGTAAACCTGTCATAATCTTGTACAACACTGTCAAATAGCCCCTCAATCTCCTTTTCTCCAAGGAGAACAACCCAGGTTCTCCAATGTAACTTTGTAGCTAAAATTCCTCATCTCTGGAACCATTGGGGTAAATCTCCTCTGCACCCTCTCAAGGACCTTCACCTCCTTTACAATGTGTGGAGACCAGATACAGATAGAAGCAGATAGATATTCACCTTTACTTAGACCGCACATTTCTGGGAAAAGAAAGAAAAATCAATAAACATTCAGCATCAGAATATTTTATGAAATCACTGTGTAAATGTAGATTATCACAATTGAGTCCCGCACTGTAGTCTAATATATTGAGAGTCATTTTAATCGAGTGTTTAACCATATCTTCCCCTTTACACTACAATATTGTTCTATTTCATGAATTATTTAATTATTTATTGACTTACTGACACATCTACTTGCTTATTCGTACTTTCATAAGAGCACAGGTGCTATATAAATGCAACTTTCTGATTTCTTTGAAGCTGAAACAAAATGGTATTGGTCTCACTAGTGTGCCTACCTGCTTTGACAGCTAATGTTGAACTGCTTGTTGCAGGCACTGATTCGTTAGTGTAGAGATCTACTCTGCACTCAACGTTCTTGGACCGAGCCCAATCTAGGGCGTCGAATCTCAGCCGGCTGCTGATGCTGTAAGATGTATTTTCTTTTGATAGGATGGCATTGAGATCAGTATGAATGTTCGTGTCATTGGCATCTTTCTCCTTGCCATCGACAAGCCAGTGGATCTTGATGTTGTCGGGGTAGAAGTCGCTGACGAGGCAGACCACAGTGGCTTTTTTCTTTTCTCTAATCTCTTCGGGAGAGGGCTCAAAGACAGTAACTTTGGCAGGCCTAATCGTATCGTTTTCGCCTGCAGGAAAAGTAAATGAAGACAATATGGATGAGTATGAAACCCGTCTTGAGAATTTTAAACCACCAAACAATATCAACCTTTCAATTCTAGCCAGAGCAGTTAATTTTGTGCCAACTCCAGAATAAACCTCTCTGTTTCTCAAGCACCGATCAGTCATAAAACGTAGAATCAGTTTGCAACCTCGACCTGCTTTTGTACATTTTAACCCAAAGTGGCAGAAACTGATCATCTGAACCTCTTCGTCATTGAGTGAAGTACAAGTCTGTCTCATTATGAAAGAGGTTCTCCTGTCTATCTGAAAAGTGTTACCCTGAACTCTGGGCCAGCCTGTTCTCAATAACCAGGCTATCACTCACCATGTCCCATTATCTAGAGCCCTTTCCTATCTGGGAAGTTATGGGGAACATTTATAAAGCTCTGGTTAGGCCACAACTAGAGTTTTGCAGCCAGTTCTGATCACCACATTTGAGGAAGGTAGTGAATGTCCTTGAGAGGGTGCAGAGGATATTTAACAGAATGGTTCCAGGGATGAAGGATTTTAGCTACAAGGTTAGGTTGGAGAAGCTGGGATTGTTCTGCTTGGAGCAAAGGAGATTGAGGGGAGATTTGATAGAAGTGTACAAGATTATGACAGATTTGGATAAGGTAGACAAAGAAATGCGTCACCTATTAGTTGTTGGTACAAGGACCAGAAGAGACAGATTTCTGGTGCTGTGCAAAAGATGCAGGGGGATGTGAGGAGGGACACTTTTATGCCACGTGTGGTAATGACCTGGAACTCGCTGCCTACAAGGGTGGTGGAAGCGGAGACAATGAATGATTTCAGAAGGAAATTGGATGGACACTTGAGGCAAATTAACTTGCAGGGCCACAGGGATAGAGCGAGGGAGTGGGACTTATTGGATTGCCAGACAGAGAGCTGGCATGGACTCGATGGGCTGAATGGCCCCCCTCTGTGCTGTATTATGATTCTAATCCTACTCTTGTCTCTTCCCCCAAATGTAATATTTAATAATTAGTGCTACCGTAAACTCACACATGAAAGGAGGGGACCATTCGGCCTGTTGTGTGAATTCCAGCTCTTTGGTAGAACTAGCCAATTAATCCTACTCCCCACCCTGTTCTTCTCACATAACCCAGTAAACTATGTACCTTCAAACTCTCTCTATTTCCCTTTTGAAAGCTACTTTTGAAGTGAAGCTACTATTGAATCTGCTTTCAGCACCATGTCAGGCATTACATTCCAAATCACAACAAATCGCTGTTTAAACAAAATATTTCCTCATCCCCCCTTTTTTTTTGCCAACGACCTTAAATCTGTGTCCTTCTGGTTACCGAACCTCCTACCACTGGAAAAAAAGGTTTCTCCCTTTTAACTCTATCGAAAGCCTTCCTGAGTTTCAGCACCTCGATTAAAATTTTCCCTGTACCTTCTCTGCTCTAAGGAGAACAATCCCAGCTTCTACAATCCCTTCACGATTTCTGAATTTCCTTAACTCTGGAACCATTCCAGTCAATCTACTCTGCATTCTCTCTGGGGACTTAACCTGTTTTCCAAAGGGTGGCACCAAAATGGAACACAATGCTGCTACTGAGGCCTAAACAGTGTTTTATAAATGTTCATGATAACAGCTTTGCTTTTGCCCTCTGTGCCTCTGTTTACAGAGCCAAAAGGATTCAGTGTGCCTTTTGATAGCCTTTTGAAACTGCCCTGCCAACTTCATAGATTTATGAACATACATCCCCCTGGTTTCTCTGTTCCTGCACCCAATTTAAAATTGTACCGTTTGAGAAACAATGTATTGGCTCAAAGAAAATAAGGGGAGTGTGTCCGAGCCAATATTTATCCCTCATTCAACACTTCACATCCACCATTTCCGGTTATCTGGTCATTTAGTGCAATGATGCTTGTGGGATCTTGCTGTGCGCATTTTGGCTGAAATCTTTCCCTACATTACAACAGTGACTACACTCCACAGTCAGTTCTTCAACTCTCAAGCTCTATGAGCGTAATATTGCGAAAGAAATACCTGAACAGGTTTGGGTTTACAGTCAAGACTCTGTGAGAATTCCATGAATATTAAAATGATAAAATCATTAACACAATGACTGATGCCTAATCTTGTTATATTTCTGTTCTGAATATTGAACCATTGGAGATTTCAGGAGACGTCTCTTCACCCAGAGAATAGTGACAATGTGGAATTCGCTTTTTCTTTTGACTCGGAGGTAAGAGTGTTACCATTGTGTAACTTCACTGAAATACTTAAACCCAAGCAGCATTTTGAGAACTGGTCTCTTTCTCAACCAGTTGAGCTGCAATTGACAGATGCAGTTTGACAATGGTGCGTCTTTACCTAGAACTAGTTAGTTTGGTACCTTTGCTGCAATACAAGAAAATGCCTTGCGCACGTTGCTGTCCAAAATCTACCTGTTTCCAAAGGGGCTGAACACAAGTTTAATTTTGGTCTTAACAATTGTACTTTTATTGGGACTTCCTCCCTCTGGGATTCGCCACGCTGTTGTTTGTCTTCAATTAATTTTCCCTTTATATTTTGTCTGCTTTTCCTGGTTACTTGCGAATGTGTCTTTATTTTAAGAATAAGTTTACTGAAACAACATTGATCTCCCCTTCGCCTTCTCTGCTCTAAGGAGAACAATCCCAGCTTCTCCCATTTCTAAACACAAGTGAAACCTCCCCATGTCTGGTACCATTCTAGTAAACATCTTCTGCACCCTCTCTATGGCCTTGACATCCTTCCTAAAGTGTGTTAGCCACGAATTGGTCACAATACTCAAGGCGAGGCCTACCTGGTGATTAATAACAACAAAAAAATTGCATTTAACTAGCACCGTTGATGCAGTGAAAAATCACGCCATCAGAGCAACTCAGACAGCAACTTGATACCGAGTTATCGAAGTAGATATTAGGGACAGGTGACCTGTCAAAGAAGTAGGTTCTAAGATGCTTCTTAAAGAAGGAGAGAGGGAGAGAAGCAGAGGTGTTTAAGGAGGGAATTCCAGGGTTTAGGGCTCAGGCAGCTGAAGGCACAGCCGCCAATGGTGGGTTCGAGGGAGGGGAGGATGCACAAGAGGCCAGAATTGGAGGAGCACAGAGAAATCATCATGGTTTCTTTTAGGTCCAGAGGAAGTTACAGAAATAAGGAGCCACCGCCTCACTGACAGAACTATGCACGAATCCCGCGTAAATGTCCCCTACACGTGAAATGAATCCTCGTGTTCATCTGCTAAAATCCCTCCCCACAATTAGAGAACTGCATCCGTATAACAACAGCAGACCTTGGTCCATCCATCATTAACTGAGACCTCTTGTACTGTCAGCTACTCACCCGAAACGCTTAGCTTCGTGCCCCCTCCAGAATACTGTTCATATCCTGAAGCACCATGCTGCAACCCTACACGAAAACTAACAAGAGTGTCTCTCCCCTCCAGATGGATGGAGTTGGTGCTGGGGATTTTACATCGAAATTCATTGTAATTGCAACAATCTAACCAAAGTTCTATATAAGTTTCATGTAACTTCTCTGCTTTGGAATGCTAGCTGATCCCCTGCAAAGGAAGCCCTGTGCTTTGTTTGCTGTTATTATTGGATATTAGTCAATATTAAAGATGCAGCCAAGTACGATGTCGTACTGCATCAGGGGATACCAATTAGAATTAAGCCTTCAGGTTGCTCAATCTTCTGCGAACACCCAGAGCTTCTTGCTGTTTCACCATAACCCTACATTTGTTAGCCTTCAAGTATGCATCAAATGCATTGTTTGAGCTATTTTCAGGCAGTGCATTCCACATCACAACAATTGGCTGTGTAAAAGCAAATACTCATCTCCCTCTTTGTTTCTTTTGCCAATCACAAATCTGTTCTCTTTGCTTACCGACCCTTCTCCCAGCAGAAATGAGTTATTCTTATTTACTCTATTACAAAACATATGATTTTGGACATTTTGAATATGATATTAATTCCCACCTTAACCTTCTCTTCTCTGAGGAGAACAACCCCAGTTTCTCCAGTATCTCCACACAATTGAAGTCATTCATCCCTGGTACCACACTGGCAAATCTTCTTTAACCTTCTCTGCTCCAAGGAGAACAATATTCAGCTTTTCCAGTCTCTCTACAAAGCTGAAATCCTTTCTCCCTGGTATCAATCCTCCCACCACCACTTAATCTTCTCTGCTTTATCCTACTTGTTTTCAGAATACATCTTGCTGAAATATTGCGAAATAAATATAATAATTATTACGATAATTTGGTAATAAGTGGGGCAACGAGGGAAATCTGGGTAGCAGGGTCAGACATACAGCACTGTGCAGTTATGTACTGGAGTGCAATGCCATGGGTAAATATACAACTAACTTAATTGACGCACTCAAAACGTTACATTTTTTAAAACTTACCCAACACTGTTAATTTGGAACCGGGGCCAAAATGAAAGTTAGTAGTTACATCCACAATGCTACATTCCTATCAGAAAACTAGGATTGCCTAACAGTTCCCGTAGACTGCCAATGCAGTAGCTTGTTCCCTATATTTATTTAGTATGCCAAGAAAGCAAGTAGTGAAATTGTTAAACTGTTTGGACATTGCCACGTACCTCTCACTTTGAATTCTGATTTGAAATAGTGTTTCATCATAAATGTAAGTCAATTCCTTATGCACTCAATTTAGTTATTTTCTTGAAGGAAGACTAGGTGAGTTTGCCATTTAGTATCTAATCTTCTACAACCTTGACTAGATCTAGTCTTTGTTTATTACATTCAATCATTTTTGTTGGGTAAGTGTGTTAAAGGTTATGGGACCAAAGACGGTAGCTGGAGCTAAGATAAAACTCAGCCATGATTTAAGTGAATGGTGTAAGAGGCTCAAGGGATGAATGGTCCTTTGTGGCTTCTTGTGTTTGATTGGAGTCCTTTCAAAATCGTTGACTCGGGTTTGCATCTGTTATGAACTCGACAGTGGCCCTTCCTGAGTTCAGCCTTTAAGATAATCACTACTAGTTGAGCCTTGCCTCTCTGCTTTTACATTGGTGAAGATTAATCGCTCGGTTTTACATACCCAGAACTGTTAATCTTGTCCCATCGCCAAAGCGGAGAGGTGTGCTGTTTCCAGAACACAGTGTTACAAAGCAGTATTAAAACTGCTGGGGACCAATGATTACACGATACTTCATCGAATGCTCTGACACCTTTGAACAATTATAATTCAACCAATAGCAATGTGTAGATTTGTCTGTCCTTTTCTCCACCATTCCATTTTAAAGCAGAGAAATTATGGTAAAATTTGCTTAGACGTTCTTGGAGCTCTGTGCACAGTTCTGGTCTCCATATCCCTCGGTTAGACCACACTTGGATCACTGTGCACAGTTCTCGTCTTCATACATATTTACCTATCAGGAAAGACTGAATAGCCATTATGATAGATAAGAGAAGGCTTAGAGGTGACCTGAAAGAGGCGTCTAAGATTATGAAAGGGTTGGGGGGTTCCAGAGGGTAGACACAGAGAAGTCTGGTAACGTTGTCTTTGCAAAATTGTGCATCTTGGGATACAAATTTACTCAAGTTTTCCAGTATGTGGCCAGGTTTGTGAGTTTTGGCAGAATTACGAAGCAATGAATGAACACTTAGAGCGAATAAAATTTGAATATTGAGATCTATTCTTGTTTACCTACCTAGAACGTAATCCCAGAGCCAAAGTAAGAGATCGAGGTCCCAGCTGAACACAATGTCACAGGCCAGTTGTAAAACTACCAGGGCCCTCAGTTAGGCCTGAGCTGGAGTCTCGTGCCCAATTCAGGGCACCACACTTTTGGAAGGATGTCAAGGTCTTGGAGAGCGTGCAGAGAGAGATTTACTGGAATGGTCCTAGAAATGAGGGACTCAGTTATGTGGACAGACTGGAGAAGGTGGGATTGTTCTCCCAGAGAAGGTGAAGGAGAGATTTAATAGTTGATTTCAAAGCCATGAAGGGCTTTGTTAGAGTCAGTAGGGGGAGACTGATTCCACTGGCCGGAGATTTCACAACCAGAGAACATAGATTTAAGGCAATTGGCAAAAGATCCAGATGTTTATTGAGGGGGCCATTTCTTTACACAACGACTTGTTGTGATATGGAATGCATTACCTGAAAGTGTGATAGATACTGATTGCATATTGAACTTCAAAAAAGAATTGGATCATAGTTCAAAAAGGCGAAAATTGCAGGGCTGTATAGAAAGAAAAGGGGTGAGGGAGGCGAATTGGAGAACATTTCCCAACAGCCGACTCTAGTAAGATGGGCAGAGTGGTATTCTTGTGTCCAACATGCATATTTGTCTAATTATTTCCATCAACTGTTTTTTTTAGAAGTCTGTCCCATTATCAACAGTGAGCATTCATTCCAGAAGATCACTGCTTCAGGACGTTAATCATAACAAGCTGAACAAACTCTGTTTAAGAATGGGATTGAATTTTATACGGATGAAGGCAAAGCACAATCTTCTAAAACAAAATCGAAGTGGTCATTTTTATTAATTAGTGTGAGGTTAACAATTTTATGCGGCAACAGCTCAGAATTGTTGACTTAATTTTGGCTGCAAGCCCATAAAGTATGGATTGACAAAAGTATTAGGGTCATGTCTTTACAGCCATGTCTATCCTGGATTCTACTCCACCCAATAACCCTCCTGAGAAAAGAGCCTGAGGAATGTCTCCCAATTCCAAAACAATTCAGCCAATCACAAGAAGGCATTTCCACCATAACATTCTACGTTAGACAACCCAATGCACTTCTCTGTCGGTTTAATGTCACACAGCATTTTCTATATTTTTGAAAGGATAATAAGATTGTCGATGTGCTGGTTGATAATTCGAAAATTGGACAGTAATGGGAAACTGCAGAATATGATGATAGACTATCCCTTCTTCTTTCTTTTCTTTCTTTTGGGCCTACTTATCTCGAGAGACAATGGATACGCGCCTGGAGGTGGTCAGTGGTTTGTGAAGCAGCGCCTGGAGTGGCTATAAAAGCCAATTCTGGAGTGACAGGCTCTTCCACAGGTGCTGCAGAGAAATTTGTTTGTCGGGGCTGTTGCACAGTTGGCTCTCCCCTTGCGCCTCTGTCTTTTTTCCTGCCAACTACTAAGTCTCTTCGACTCGCCACAATTTAGCCGTGTCTTTATGGCTGCCCGCCAGCTCTGGCGAACGCTGGCAACTGACTCCCACGACTTGTGATCAATGTCACACGATTTCATGTCGCGTTTGCAGACGTCATTATAGCGGAGACATGGACAGCCAGTGGGTCTGATACCAGTGGCGAGCTCGCTGTACAATGTGTCTTTGGGGATCCTGCAATCTTCCATGCGGCTCACATGGCCAAGCCATCTCAAGCGCCGCTGACTCAGTAGTGTGTATAAGCTGGGAGTGTTGGCCGCTTCAAGGACTAGTTAGACAAACAAAGTCTTTAACATTTACATACCCAAAACTGTGAGCTTGGTCCCTTTGCCAAAATATAATGGTTCGGTCTTTCCATAACACAGTGTTACACTCCCATTACAAAACTATTACCCTCCAGACAACCTATTGCACCAGGAGGCGGCCATTCAGCCCCTCTATCCTGCTCCTCTATTCAAAGGCTGATCTGTACCTCACTTCATTTACCATTCTGATCTCGATATCCCTCGATAACCTCCCCAAACAAAGTTATTTCCATCTCAATTTTGTCAGGTCTAATCGCCCTCCAGGATTCACAGCTTTTTGTTGAAGAGGGAGTTCCAGAGATCTTTTACAATCAATTATTATCATGTACTTTTACTACGGATTCCTCTGCGAGAGGTGAAATCAGAGGGTTTTCCATCAAAATATCTGATGTTAGACATCCCAGTACGGCTTTAGTTTCACATAAAAAGCTACAATGAGATTCTTGATATTCCCATTGATAACTAGAATAATGGAGAGTTGTGGGCAATCACAGAATATAACAATAGACCAACAAATGGCTTTATCAAGTTTGACTATCCCAGTGGATAGTGAATGGAACAATTTAACAATAGTGTTACTCTAAAAGAGAAGCAAATTAATCTCTTTTAAAGGCAGGCTGGAGATTGGGTCAAATCATTAACTAAACCCTCTCCACTCCCCATTGGAGGCAACATAATAGCAATTAAACTGTAAAATGAATACAATGCTGAAACCGTTCACCTACCGAAAACTACTAACTTGGTCCCATCGCCAAAAGTATAATCGTAGTTATTTGAGCACAGTGATGCCTGTCAGTGTTAAAACTCCCATCTAGTTAGAAATGCTAAAATGCAACGTCTTCAAAATGATGTATTCAATTTGTAGATTTACATACTATTAATGTGTGATGTAAAGACAGCGGCAATGCACCCTAGATATTGCACAGGAGAACAAAAGGTAAGTTATAGGGCCTGGTGGAGGTTGCAGAGACAGCGAGATTTGTCTGGATTGGAGGATGTTACAGGGATAAGGAGAGTTATAGAGGCTGGAGGCGGTTACAGGGATAGGGAGGTTTGTAGGGGCCGGAGGACATTACAGGGACAGGGAGGCCTTGGGTTGAGTTGAAAACAAATGTGAAAGATATTTAAACCAAGATATTGCAGGTCCAGCTGCCAATATAAATCGGCGAGGTGATTCTGTGACCGAGAACATGATGTATTTTAGAGCATCTAATTTCGTCTGAGAATCTCAAGGATCCTCATTAACGAAAACAACAAAAGCTTCAGTTCTGTGCTCACCTAAAACAATCAATTTTGTCCCGTCACCGAAGTAATACAGAGTATTTCCTGTACACAATGTTACATGACAATAGTATAACTACAGGTCGAAGAGCAATGAAGCTGGTGCACTGATGCAAAACCTCACACAGAATGCACTGGAGATTTGACTCTTTATGTCAAGGGCATTATAATGTTAATTAGAAATTCATTGTGAGGAATAGAAAGGGAAGTTCGTTACTCAGATTTTGGTAATAATGTGGAATGCACTACCACAAGGAATGGGTTGAGATGGATTTTGGAGATGCTTTCAAGGAGTAAATTGGAAAAAGACATGGGAGAGAAAGGAATAGAAGATTAGATGAAGTAAGGGTGAGAGGAGGCTCGTGTGCAGTTTCACCACTGGCTTGCTTACACACTGTAAATTCTATATAATTAAATGTAATTATGATGTTTTATTTCACTCATTCTGGGGGAAGAATTATGACAGCATTTTTTGGAAACAAATAATCTGCCCTCTGAGAAAACGGTTAACAAATCTGCAACTCCCTTCCTGACAGGACTGCGGAAAAACCTACACCCCATTGAGTGCAGGGGCGATGGTTGCAAAGTGATAATGTTACTGTGCTAGTAATATTCTGGTTAAAATCCCGAGGGTAGCCAGAGGAATTTAACTTCAACTGATAAATGAAAGTCTGGTTTAACTGCATGAAACTATCGTCAATTGTCAGAAAACCCCGTCTGTTGTCATTTAAGTGACTTCAGACTTCAGTTGACTCGCAACTGCCTTCTGAAATAGCAAACCACCCAGTCCAAGGGCAATTAGGGATGGGCAACAAATCTTGGCCTTGCCAGCGACGCCCACATCTGATGAAAAAAAATGAGCTAGCAGACCACTCAGAAGACAATCAGAGATGGGCAATAAATTCTGGACCAGATGCCACGAACGAATTAAAAAAATGTCTTTCCCTGTGCATCTTAGTATTTTCCATGTATTCTGGCTTTTATGCACATTGGAAATGCTGCCTGAAATTTTTGAGTTATTTGTCAATGCAACATTTCAGTTGCAAACTGAAACTCAGAAACAGCGTGAGCTACAATCATTTTTTTTCAAAGAACGTCCAACTCACCCAACACAGTCAGTTTAGTCCCGTCGCCAAAGAAATACTCGTAGCTTCCAGAACACTGTGTTTCAGCCCAGTTACTAAACTATACTGGTCTCTGAAATGTTGCCGAATATTTGAGTGAATAATACAGCTCTTGTTTGTTTGTCCAAAGTAAGCTAAATGGGAGAAATTGTCCCTTCTTTAAACATGTATACAGTTCAAGAATCAGTCTTTCTCCCTCTCTCTCTCTCTCTGCCCCTGTTTGGGCGCAACCATATCTTAAATGCATTGGAAAAATGTCTTTCACCAATGAACCCGGAGCCTTAAACATCTTTCCGACCATTTCAGACAACATGCATTCTCAGAGTTGGTCTAACATACCTGGACTCACCTGTCACAACTAACTTGGTACCGCTTCCAAAGTAATATTGAGAGCCAGAACACAGTGAGAGGCCCTTGTAACAAAACCTCATAAGGCGAGGTGCAGGTCTTGCCTTTGTCACACTTGGGCCCTGTCCTCGAAAGCGTTTGTAGATCACATCTCCTTAATTTATATATCTCCTAATTTACATTTGTGGCTCAATGAGCAAGGTCATAGAATCAGAAATATACATCACTGAAGGGGAGACCATTCGGCCCATAGGACCTCTGCTGACTCTATGAAAAGGTTTTATCATAGTCCTGTATATCTCCCTTCGAGTATCTATCAATTTCCACTTTGAAAGTCACGACTGAAACAACTTCCACCACCAGTTCAGATATGCCTTCCCGATCACAGTAACTACCTCTGTGGGGGAATGTCTCTTCATTCCTCCTCTGGTCTTTTTGTCAATTGCCTCAAAACCTGTGTCCTCTGGTTACCGACCCATCTGCCAATGGAGACTGTTTCTGATTATTAATTCTATCCAAAACCTTCACTAATTTGAACACCTCTATTCAATCTCCATTTAACCTTTTCTGTTCAAAGGAGAACAATCCCAGGTTCTCCAGTCTCTACAACTATCTGAGGTCCCTCATCTCTGGTACAATTCTGGTGAATCATTTCTGCTCCCTATCTAAGGCCTCGACAACCGTCATAAAGTGTGGTACCGAGAACTGAACACAATACTCCAGCTGGGACCTAACCAGTGATTTGTAAATGTTAATCCTCACTTCCTTACTCAACTCCTCGTGAATCTTTAATCAATGATGGTGCGTTCCAGAATCATCAACTGGTCATTCCAAACATCTAGTCTCTTTTTTTAACCTAGCTCTCTCTCTATCTCACTCCTCGCATAAACCGATAGAGTCACGTTAGGGACAGGGGTAGGCCATTCAGAATCTGCTTTCCCAGACAGCTGTCACTTGTTGATTTCCACACATACAATCGGTCATTGTTAAGAAACGGATGGCAGCTGAATAGGGAATATGATTAGCGTTATCTTCATATATTAATCTTGTAAATTTCAATCAGACTATACCATATCAGACCGTGCGGAATGATTCTCACTGACGCCACGTTAATCAGTTACCTAAAACCACGAGGTTTGTGCCATCGCCAAATGTGTAGTCGTTGTTCCCTGACACAATGTTACACAGTTGTAACAAAGCGAGGGAATCTTTAACTCTCTACACGCCGGTTAATTAAGCATAGTTGCATCATTTTGTATTGGGTGGCATTTATTACCCCGCCCTTTCCCTCTTTACCTCTTTTTGTCATTTCTTTTGTCTTTGTCTCTACCTCTCCCAACTTTTTCTCTCTAATTCTCCGTCCCCTTTTGCCTGCATTTTGCTCCCAATCTGTCTCTCTGTAGATATGGTTTGCCTCCCTAACCTTCCTCCATTTCCACCTGGCCATTCCCCTATGTTTATTTGTTTTAACTGTTGCTTCGTTACTCTTTGTTTTTTTCTAAAGTTTACGTTCTCTCCCCTTTCTTCAAACTGACGGGAGCAAACCGGCCGACAGTTTTAATACTTACTGAGACCACTGATATGTTTCAACAAATATCTCACTCACCCAGGACTGTTAACTTAGTGCCGTCTCCAAAATATGATAGCTGGGTATTTCCTGCTCCCACATCATCATGTGACAACACGAAAACATTCCTCAATAGCGCCCTGCCAGTTTTCAGTGTCCATCTCATTAATATTTGATATTGCCCTTTGACTAACATGAGCTGACCATACAACAAAGTACACGCATAAAATAACCGGGTGGGGAGGTGGGGGAGAGGGGGCCTGACCATTAAAGCCAGCAACATTCACAGTAACGTCTATCCATCCATCTGTGAATATGTTAGATGTCCACAGATACAGTGCTTATAATACTGGAAGATTTTACATGGAGTTGTTCACAATTATTAATTAACTTCTACACACAAGTTGGGGACCAGATAGCTCAGGTGGCTAACGTGCCAGTTAGAACAATGCTTACAGAACGGGTTCATTTCTCACCATGTCTGGGGAAGGCAAGGGGAAGCCTCCTCATAGACACTGCTCCACATTCATGCTCCTCTCTCCTGCTGGAGAAAAGGAGCAGAGAGCCAGTACATCAGATGACCACCAGCCTGCACAGACAAGATGAACCCAGCATCCCTGTCTTCATTGAATGAAGGTCTAACTCACCCAATACTGTTAGAGCCGAACCTTCTCCAAAATGTAAAGGCTGGTAGCTCCCGCCTGCACTATACTAAACAACATTACCAAAACACACCTTTGGATAGACATATACACCGACAGAAAAGTAGATACGTAGATCGATACACATAAAGATGGATACACAGACCGATACATTGTGGATGATGGAACAATAGATGTTTATATAGACGGTAACCTACCTAAAACAGTTAACTTGGTACCAGCTCCGAAGTAGTAAATATCAGAAGAGCACAAAGCTAAATCCCTGCATCAAAACCTCTCACCTCTCTCTGGCTCGTGGCATGAAGGAGCCTTTCACAACTAGAAAGAACCTACAGGAGTATTGGCACAAAGGAACATAGAAATACTGTAGCTGGAGTAGGCCATTCAGCCCGTCGAGCTTGTTCTGACATTCAGTGAGGTCATGAATCGTCTGTATTGTAACCCCATTAGCCTGTTTGTGTTCCAGACCCTTTTCCTAACAAGGCTCTATCATTCTCAGATTGGGAAGTGACAATTGACCCTGTGGCCTCAGCAGTTTCAAAGGGGAGAGAGGCCCAGATTTCCACCACCGTTTGTTCAGTTATGTCCTTTCTGGCATCACCCCTGAACGGCCAAGCTTTGAGGTTAAGCTAATGCTCCCCTCCACCCTCACCCTTGTTCTGGGCTCTGACACCCGTGTAAATTGCAGCTCTATCTACCCTATCGAATCCTCTCATTATCTTAAACACATCAGTTGGATCAATCCTTAATCTCCAATGCTCAACATCTCGAAGCAACCTGCCCCCATAATTTAATCCCGGCATCATTCTGGTAAATGAGGAAAGATCATTCGCAATCTGCCCTGGACTTTCCGCTCACGTTCCCCAGGCCGTTCAATGTGCATTCAACACCCAGTGTCCATTCACAAACAAAAAAATCCCCTTTGATACTTCTCATCCATTCAAACGCTTTAGGATAATGGGGAATACATCAAATCATATCGAGGATTCAGCAGCGAACCAGACCATTCAGCCCACTACGTCCTAGCCGATTAAATGCTCCACATGATCCTTCTCACACCCTCTTCATCTCACCCCATCCTTTTAAAAGGTCCTTTTATTCCTTTCTCCCCCATATGTTTATCCAGCTTCCCTCTTAAATACATCTCTGCTATTCGCCTCAGCCCACTCCCTGTGGTAGTGAGTTCCACATTCTCGCCACTCTCTGGTTGAAAAGGCTTCTCCTGAATTCCATATTTGATTTATTAGTGACTGTCTTATATTGATGGTCCCCTGGTTCTGGTCTCCTCAACAAGTGGAATCATCTTGCCTCTGTCATAATCATAAAGACCTCGATCAGGTTATCCCCTCTGCCTTCTCTTTTCTGGAGAAAACAGCACCAGCCTCTTCATTCTTGACCTGTGGTTATATCCTCTCAATTTTGGGAGCACACTTGTAAATATGTTTTGTTTTGCTCTATCCAGAGCCTCTGCTTTTTTAATCATATGCAGTTCATAACGGCATACTGAAGAATTGAATCTGACAGTTTTCGTTCTGTGTCTGTGTCCTCTTGTTTTGTTCTCATTTGCAGCTGCATTGCTGTTTGTACTGTTTATTTTAGAGACCCTCCCTTATGTCCCCACTCAAACCCCTTTCCAAATGAATTCAGCAGTTGTAGGTCTCCCTTTGTAAGCCCAAGAGTCGAAATTAATTCACCGAATTGCTAAATATTCACTCCCACAACCACCCCACGTGAATTCCCGAATTGAATCAACTTTTCCAGTGTTTGGAAGGCATTCACTCACCTAAAACCACCAGTTTGGTCCCATCACCGAAATATGCTTCTCCAACGTTACACAATGGTATGGGGCTGTCGCAAAATCCCCCTCAAGTCTAGATTGTTCAGTCTGTTCCATTGAAGTTCGGACTGTGTCAATGGCCCGTAAAGGGTGTTGGAACAGGGGGACAGGAGGTGGCCGTTCAGCCCTTCTAGCCTGTTCCACCATTCAATTAGATCAGGGTTGATCTGAATCTTAACTCCATCATCCCACCTTGGTTCTGTAACCCTCAATACTTCTGTTTAACAAAACTCTAACAATCTTGGATTTGAACTTATCAATTGACCACCAGTCTCAACAGTATTTTATTTTGTTGTGGGGGTGCGGGGAGAGTTCCTGATATCACCCCTGAACGGCTGGAATTTAAATTGTTCTGGACTCCCCCCAACCTGAAGAAGCAGTTTCTCTCTCTCTATCCAACACCTCAAGCACCTCGATTATATCAGCCCTTTAATGATCTAGATTCAAGGGACTGTCACCAGTCTGAGTTACCAGTCCTCAAGATTTAACCCCTTTCTGCATCTAATATCTGAACGTACTCCCCGTGATTTTTTAACCGCATATAAACCTAGATGTTAATCTGATCGGAAGAACAGAGTCCCTTACCTAAAACTGTTAACTTGGTCCCGTCGCCGAAGTAAGCTATGCTTCCTGCACAATGGTCTAAACCAAGTCATGAACAGGCCCGGGAACTGTTCCTCTTGCAACTAAACGGGTCTGTGCCGGGCGGTTTACCGTGGAACACATCACCAAGCGGGTGTCCCGTTGGACTGGTCTTTGCGAACCAGAAGGAAGGGCCAGTGTCGTCCAGGGGAGAGAAACACCCCGCCAAAGTGACAAACAGACGCTTGTGGTAGGAGGGAAATTAGGCGCAATTCTCGGCGGTCATGAGACAGATCTAACCGGCTGCCTAACTCGTTAAACTGTCCGGGGAGGAGGGGGGGGGGGGTGGCGGCGCAGTAAGCTTGGAATGCACACAGCTTGACATGAAGGTAGAGAGAACAAAAGACCCCTTTATCTTACCTAACACCGTCAGTTTGGTGCCGGTCCCGAAATTGAGTGGTGTGCTGGTAGCACATCAGCAAATCATGTTGCACGAACCCAGTCGAAAACAGTTTGCTAAAAGTGACCTGCTCAGCTTTTAGGAAGCACTGGTCAAGACAATCAGGACGCACAAAGCAACTTACAGCCAATGAAGCAGTTTGTTTAGGAAGTGGTCACCACAGGGAGACAGAGCAACTGATATTGGACCAAGGAAGTCCCATCAAACAGCAGTGAGATTAATGAGTAGATCATTGTGATGTTGGTTGAGGGATCAATATTGGTCCCCGGACACCGGGGTGGTGTTTCAGGGGTTGAAGAGTAACCAGTTTTCACACAAATAACACACAGTTATTCTCTTTTCCAGAGGAATGCTCGACGTTATAAAGCTGGACCATTCTGAGGCATCTACAAGATTGAAAGTGCCCAGCTCCCGCCATAATCCAGAGGAGATGTTTATTCGTTTACTCTGTTGCCACTGCTCTTCTGCTAATCTTCCTCGAGGTATGCAGAGCGAGGTTTTTGTACGAAGGCTGCATTGGATTCTATCACAGTGTCCCCCCTGTCCCCACGGTGATAGACACTCATACAAAAAAGAACGCAAATTTTGCAAGGCCCTGCCTCTCAAAAGACTCCCGAGGGCTTCACTTGGTGAAGTCAGATTAGATTGAGCTGCTGAAAGTTTTTTAGTCCTTTGGACCAAAATTAAAGGCCGTTCATTCCGTCTCAAAACTGTTAGCAGGAACAGGAGGTGGCCATTCCGCCCCTTGTCAGCCTGCTACACAGGTGCAGCAGGAGGCAATTCAGCCCCTCTGGACCTTGTGACACAGGAAGAAGAGGAGGCCCATTCAGCCCCTCTTGAGCTGCTTACACAGTAACAGGCCCATTCATCCACTCAAGCCTCCTTCCTTTCCTCTACTTCCTTCCTTCCTTCCTTCCCTTCCGTCCTTCCGTCCTTCCTCCCTTCCTTCCTTTCATGGTTTTTTTCTTGCTTGCTTTCTCTCTTGCTTTCTCTCTCTCCATTCCATCTCTCTGTTGCACCCCTTCTCCCCTCCCCGTTCCCCATCCCTTACCTGCTTCATAACCCACATTCTACCTTCTACAACGTGCAGGACCTCAGGACATACCGGCCACGGGACCTCAAAC
Source organism: Heterodontus francisci (assembly GCF_036365525.1). Lineage (NCBI taxonomy): Eukaryota > Metazoa > Chordata > Chondrichthyes > Heterodontiformes > Heterodontidae > Heterodontus > Heterodontus francisci. Next base: position 1,644,798 of record NW_027140825.1, on the reverse strand, counting down.
AGAAGCCACTTACTCTAGACAGTAAATCGTTCACACTGCTATCTCTTATCTTATCACTCAGAGAGACCCATATCTGCCAAACTAGTGCAAGTTTCCCAGGTGTCGTGTTGATGTGCGCGGTGCTGTTATCATTCCTGCAGATCTCATTGCACACCAACCCCCATCGCCATGCACCTGACATGAGGGAGAATGGAATAGAAGTTTAGATGGTGTAGTGGGGAGGAGAGGAGGCTCGTGTTCAGTATCACCACTGGCTTGATGACACATTTCTGGGGGGATTCGAGCAATGTTTGAAAATGAATAATCCGCCCTCTGAGAAAATGGGTCAAAAAAGGAACTCCTTCCTTAACAACACTGTGGAAATACCTAAACCACATTGAACGCAGGCGTGACGCTAGCAAAATGATAATGTTGCTGGGCTAGTAATCCAGCAGCCCGGGTTAGTGTTCTGGTTGTGTGAATTCAAATGGCAGCAGATGGGATTTAAATTCAGCTGATTCATAAAAATCTGTCAGGGTGCCATGAAACTGTCGTCGATTGTCATAAAAACCCATCTACCATCTTCTATGGGACTCCAAACCTGCAGCATGCAGTTGACTGTTAACTGCCCTCTGAAATTGCAAAGCACTCAGTTCAAGGGCAATTAGGGATGGGCAACAAATGTTGGCCTTGCCATCGGTGCCCACATCCCATGACAAGAATAAAAACATGGCCCAACAAACCACTCAGAAGGCAATTATGGGTGGGCAATAAATGCATCCCAGCACGAATTAACAATGACTTTTCCTGTTCATTTTTGTCTGTATTTTGCTCCCCATCTGTGTCTCTCTGTATATGGTTGCCTCCCTTGCCTTCCTCCACTCTCCACCTCGCCTTTCCTCTGTGTTTAATTGTTTTAACCTTTGCTTCTTTACTGTAATGCTTACGGTTTATTTTTACAAATTTCATGTTCTCTCCCCTTTCTTCAAACGGAAGGGAGCAAACTGCCCAACAGTTTCAGTGCTGATTGAGCCCACTGATATATTTCGACCAATATTCTAATCACCCAGGAACGTTAACTTCGTGGCATCTACAAAATATGATGGATGGTTACTTCCTGCTCCCACATCACCATGTCACAACATTCCTCAATAGCGTCCTGCTAATTTGCATTGTCCCGATCATTAATATTTGATATTGGCCTTTGAGTGTCATTGGCCAAAGTAAACTCATAAACTAACCGGGGTTGTTGGCAATTAACACTGGAAACATTCCCAATACTGGCTCTGCATCAATGTATGGACCAGTTAGTCAGATGTCCACAGATACAGCTCTGACAATACTGGACAATTTTACTTGGAGTTCGTCATAATTATTAAGTAAGTTGTGCATGCAGGATGGGGACCGATTAGTTCGGTTAGCGAGATGGCTCACGTGTGATTCAGAGCAAGGTCAACAGCAGGGGTTCGGCTATCGTCTTGGTCTGACTAAAGTAACGGGAAACCGCCTTACCTACGTTCTTCCCTTGTCATTCTCATCTCTCCTGCTGGAGTAAAGGAGCAGAGATCCATGGACGGAACATCTGCATGACACAGGCAATAGGAACCCAGCCATCCTGGCTTAATCGAATAAACATCTAACACACCCAAAACTGTTAGAGTCGAGCCTTCCCCAAAATGTAGAGGCTGGGCGTTCCCGCCTACACTATACTAAACAACAGTACCAAAACACAGCGTTGGGTAGACAGGTACAGCCTCAAGCAAGTAATGTATCGATATCTAAACACATGGATGGATGCACAGATACATTGTGGATCGATCGAACAATGGATATTTGCACATTTATGTAGATGGGATATTGCCTAAATCTTAGATCCAGTTCCGAAGTATTAATATCAGCAGAGCAAAAGCTAACTCCCTGAATAAAACCTCACACCTCTCTGTGGTTCTATCCCAAGAGAGCCTTTCACAACAATGGAGAACATACAAGTACAGGAACATTGGCTGACAGCAGCACGGGAACAAAAATAGACTGTTCAGCCCTTCCAGTGGGTTCCGACATGCAAAAGGAACATGTATGTTAGTATCGTCAAGGTGGATGGAAAGAAAGGTGCAGAGCTGAGTGGTTACGTGCACAGCTCTCAATGGTGGATCGATGAAAATCGGACAGTCCAGAATTTCAGGATCACAAAGATCTCGGAGAGTTGTAGAGGCTGGAGGAGGTTACAGAGATAGGGAGTGTTGTAGAGGCTGGAGGAGGTTACAGAAATAGGGAGGGTGGTAGGGGGCTGGAGGTGGTTACAGACATAGAGAGGGTGGTAGGGGGCTGGATGAGGTTACAGGGATAGGGAGGGTTGTATGGGGCTGGAGGAGGTTGAGGCCATTTTTTTTAGCTCATTCATGGGATGTGGGCGTCACTGACAAGGCCAGCATTTGTTACCCATCCCTAGTTGCCCTTGACAACTGCGTGGCTATTTCAGAAAGCAGTTACGAGTAAAGCAAAATAGTTAATAGGTAGAATGAAGTAGAAGTCGTGTTTCAGCTATACAAAGCCCTGGTTACACCACATCTGGAGTTCCTCTGAGCATTTATGGGCACCAGACATTAGGAAGGATATGCTGGTCTTGGGGGAAGTGTAGTGTAGATTAAACAGACTGATTCTTGGACGCCAAGGGTTAAATTGCAAGGAAAGATTCGACATTTCCTATTCTTTGGAAAAGAGAAGGTTAAAGGGTGGTTTGAGCAAAGTTTTCAAGATATTAAGGGGAATGCATGATGTAGATGGAGAGAAACGATCTCCATTGGTTGTGCAGTCTAGATCTCCGGGACAGAGTTTAAGAATTAGAGCCAGAACTTTTCAGGCATGAAATTAGAAAACATCTTTTCACATAAAGGATGGTAGAAGTTTGGAACTCTCTTCTGCTGGAACAATTGTCAATTTTAAATCTCAAATTGATAGATTGTTGTTAACCACAGCTATTAAGGGATTATGGGGCAATGGGGGTATATAGAGTTAGGTCACTGATCAGTCATGATCGCATTGATTGGCAGAACAGACTCGAGGGGCCGAATGGACTACTCCTGCTCCTGTGTACCGATGATCCTATGTTCCTGTAACTTCTATTTAAACATAGAGTCAGCATTCTGCTTCAGTTAGAGTGTCCCAAATTCTGACAACTCTGAGTGAAAAGGAATCTAGTAATTGTCCTTGTAGATCTTTTGTCAATGATTTTAAATATCTGACCTTTGTTTATTGACCCATCCACCAGTAGAAATAATTTCCCCTTCAAGTAATTGTCCAGTCCCCCTTTTGAAAGTTAGTATTGAGTCTGTTTGCACCACCCTTTCAGGCAGCGCATTCCAGATAACAACACACCGCATAATTGTTTTATTCTTCATATCACCCCTGTTTATTTTGTCAATTACCTTAACTCTGTGCCCTTTGTTTACCAACGCTTCGAGCATTGGAAATTGTTTCTGAGCATGTACTGTGTCCAAAGCCTTCATTGCTTTGGACACCTCTGTCAAATCCCCCCTTAACTTTCTCTGCTCTAGTCTCTAGACGCAACTGAAGACCCTCATCGCTGGAACCAGTCGAATAAATCATTCGTGCAACCACTCTAAGGCCTTGACATCCATCCTAACATGTGACACCCACAATTCTCCAGCTGGGACCTAACCAGCGATTCATCGAGGTTCAGCTTAACTCCCTTGCTCAACTCCTCGTCAATCCTTCTTTAACGAAGGTACTTTCCAGCTTCCTCAACTCTTTATTCTAAATTTCTTGATTGTCACGTATTTGTCCCTGTACCTCACTCCTATCATCAACTCGCATTACGCCGATTTAGCTACATTAGGGACTGGATTAGGCCATTCAACCTCTGATATCCAAGGTACTTATCACATGTCGATTTCCACATGCACAATACGTCTCTAGTTTGTTTCAGGAAATATTCCATATGGGGCTCGGAAGTAATGCATGGAGTCTGAACACAAATACAAGGTGTATGTTTCTATATAAGGTCCTCAGATCCACAACTAGGTTTGAATAATTTTAAATTTCAACTAGACATCCCTCTGATTCCACTTTCCTTTAAAGAGCTAATTCGATTCTATCTCACTTACCTAAAACCATGAGTTTTGAATTACCCCCAAAAGTATAACCATCGTTGCCTGACGCAATGTTACACTTTTGTATCAGAACTCGCGTTTCTTCAACTCGATACACAATAGTTAATGAACATAGTTGGAACATTTTGCCTTGTGTTATATTCATTATTCCACCCTATTGCTCTTTATCTTATATTCTGTTACAATTGATCTCCTTGTCTCTGTCTCTTTTTCACTGTTTTAAATCTAATTTCCCATCTCCCTCCAGTTTTGTCTGCTGTTTGCTCTCCATCTGGAGTTAAGAAGAATGGGAGATGATCTTCTGGGAAATTCTAAGATTCTGAGGGCGCTTGACAGGGTAAAGGCTGAGAGAATGTTCCCATGTAGAATTAAAGGGCACAGTTTCAGAATGAGGGGTCGCTCATTTAGGACGGAGTGGAGAAGGAATGTCTTCCATCAGGGAGTCGTGAATCTTTGGAATTCCCTCCTCCAGAGCGCTGTGGAGACTGAGCCCGTGAATGCATTCAAACTGAGATAGAGAGCGGAGCCAAGGATTATGGAGAACAGGTAGGAAAGAGGGATCGAGGCCAACATCAGATCAGCCATGATCTCTGGTTGCAAATTCCTCTCTCACCAGCCCTCCTCCAATCTCCTACATTTAGCTATTTACATTCTTGCTTCTTCAATGCAATGCTTACTCTTTTGCCTGTTTTCACATTCTCTCGCCTTTCTTTAAATTGAAGAGAGTAAACTAGTCGACGTTTTCAATGCTAGTAAGAGACGTATTTTGACTAACATCTCACTTACCCTGGACAGTTAATTTAGTGCCATCTCCAAAATACATAGGTTGAATACTCCCTGCTCCCACATCATCACCTCACATCACAAAAACATTCCCCAACTCTCTTCTGGAAGAAAAGAAACTCACTGGGCCATTCCTTAATATTTGATAGTGACCTCTGGTTAACGCAAGCTAACTGTAAGTTAATGTAAACTCGTGGACTAACCAGGCAGTTTGCAGTTATAACTCTCAGAATTCCCAAGACTGCCTGCCCCGTCTAAATGTGGACCTTTTAGTCAGTTATCCACCGTGGCAGTCCTGACAATAGGAGATTTTCTCTAAGTCCCTCCCAATTATTCATTCAATCCTTCTTGCAAGATGTTTACAGGTGACCCTTGCTTCATTGAAAACAAAGAAACTGAACTCACCCAAAATCGTCAACGTGGACCCGTCCCCAAAATGTAGCAGGTTGGTATACCCGCCCGCACTGAACTAAACAACAATACCAAAATACAACGATGGGTAGACAGATCTATGGACAGACAAATAGATAGATAGATGGACAAACAGACAGACAGATGGATCCACAGACCAACAAATAGATAGGTACATTGATAGATAAAGAAATAGAAAGACTTACAGATGAAAAGAGATGTTTACATATATAAATATCTACATGTGCAAACATAATCTTACCTAAAACAGTGAGTTTCGTCCCAGCTCCGAAATAATAAATCTCACCAGAGCACAATGATAAACTCATGTATTAAAACATCACCTGTCTTTGAGTCCTTTTCCAAAGGAGCCCCTCATAATAAGGGAGAACCGACAAGTATAAGGAACTTTTGTCCAAAGGAACATAGCAACTGGGGAACAGGAGTAGACCATTCAGCCCTTCGTGCTTATTCCGACATTTAATTAGATTATTAATCATTTGTACCTTAACGCCTTCGACCTGCCTTCTTGGTTCCATAACCTTTAGCATCTTTGCCGATCAAAAAATAATCAACCACACATTTGAAATTTTCAATTGACCCCCTCAGCTTTCTGTGGGAGAGATTTCTGGATTCCACGGGGCATTTTGTAAACAAGTCCTTCTTGACATCATTCCTGAATGGTCTAGCTATCAGTTTAAGGTTTTGCTCTCTTGTTCTGGACCCATCACACCAGAGGAAATATCAGATCCTATCATTATCTTAAACACATCAATTGGATCACTCCTGAATCTCCAATTCTCAATTTACTGCAACCCTACTTTAAACAACACATCGTCAGAAATTAAATTCTTTTAATACCGGTATTATCCTGGTGAATGAGGAAAGGTCATGAGGCCCTTGACACCTCATTGTCCACTGGATATGGACAGCTCACCAGTTCGATTAGTAACTTGAAAATAGTGTGTCTCAAAATGGTTTCATCCATTGCTGCTCGAGGCCAAGAGGGAATATATAGAATTACATAGAATTTACAACACACAAACAGGCCATTCAGCCCATCTGCTCCATTCCAGTGTTTGCACTCCATTGAGACTCCTCTCATCCCCTTCATTTAATCCATTTTTTTTTATCCAATCTACTTTTTTAAACCCACTCCTTGTGGTAGTGAGTTCCACATTCGCACCACTGTCTGGGTAAAGAAATTTCTCCTGAATTCCCCATTGAATTTATTACTGACTATCTGACATTTATGATCCCCCCGTTCTGGTCTCCCCACAAGTGGAAAAAACTTCCGTGTGTCTACCCTATCGAACCCGCTTTCAAAATCGTGCAGACCTCGACCAGGTCACCCCTCAAACTTCACTGCTCTCGAGAAAGGAGCCCCAGTCTGTCCGACATTCCCCAATAGTTACAACTTCCCAGTTTGGGCAGCACAGTTGTTAATCTGTTCTGATTTACCTTATCCAGAGCCTCTACATCATTTATTTTATAATATGCAGACCAGAACTGCATACTGAACGATGCAATCTGACATTTTTCGTTCTATGCCTGTGTCCTCTTGTTCTTCTCTCACAAGCGCAATCATTCTATTTGTATCTACATTGCTGTTCGTTCTGTTTCTTTTAGAGACCCTCCCTTATGTATCCACTCAAACCCCTTCCCTACAGTGAAACGAATTCGACAGTTGCAGGTCTCCCTTCGTAACCTGAAGAGACGATACAAATTCACCAAATTCTTATGGTTTCACTCCCTCGACCACCTCACGTGAATTCCCAAATTGAATCAACTTTTCCAGTATTAGGAATGCATTCACTCACCTAAAACCACCAGTTTGGTCCCATCTCCGAAATATGCTTCGCTATAGGAGCACACTGGTATGGGGCTGTCACAAAATCCCCCTCAATGCCTCTAGATTGTTAAGTCTGTTCCATTGAAATTTATATCATGTCAATGACCGGTGAAGGCCGTAGAAACATGGGGACAGAAGGTGGCCGTTCAGCCCTTGGAGCCTGTTCCACCATTCAGTTAGATCAGGGTTGATCTGAATCTTCACTCCATCATCCTGTCTTTGTTCTGTAACCCTCAATACTTCTGTTTTACACAGCTCTATCAATCTTGGATATGAATTTAACAATTGACCCCCAGTCTCAACAGATTGTTTTGGGAAGATGAAGAGGGGGAGAGAGTTCCTGATTTCCACTACCCTTTGTGTGAAGAAGTGCTTCCTGATATCATCCCCGAAAGGTGATAATTTAAACTGTTCTGGGAACCTTCCCCCCCCCCACCCCCACCCTCACCAACCTGAGGAAGCAGTTTCTCTCTCTATCTATCCAACACCTCAAACCCCTCCATTATATCAGCCCTTAATGTTCGATATTCGAGGGACTGTCAGCTTAGTCTGAGTAACCAGTCCTCATGATATAACCCCTTTATGTATCTAATATCTGAACATTACTCCTGGTGATTTTTTAACCGCATGTAAACATAGATTCTGATGGATAGGAGGAACAGAAATACATAGTCGCCTTACCCAACACTGTCAACTTGGTCCCATCGCCGAAGTCAGCTATGTCTGTTGCACGATGCTCTAAACTCAGTCATGAACAGACCCGGGAGATGTTCCCCTTGTAACTGAACGAGACAGGATGGGGTGGTTTAGAGGCCAGGGTCATATTGGACTGGTCTTTGCAAACCAGAAAGAAGGGCGAGTGCCATCAGCCTGACTTTTTAAACCGCCCGCGGAGGGTTGGGGGGAATAAGCTTGGAATGCAAACAGCTGGACATGAAGGGAGTGGGGGAAAAAACGCCCCATTATCTTACCTAACACCGTCAGTTTGGTGCCGGTCCCGAAGTTGAGTGGTGTGTTGGTAGCACGTCAGCAGATCACGTTACATCAACCCGGTCAGAAACAGATTGCTAAAAGTGACCTGCTCAGCATTTAGGAAGCACTGGTCAAGACAATCAGGACACACAAAGCAGCTTACAGCCAATGAAGCAGTTTGTTTAGGAAGTGGTCACCACAGGGAGACGCAGCAACTGATATTGTACCAAGGAAGTCCCATCAAACAGCAGTGAGATTAATGAGCAGATTATTCTTTGTGATGTTGGTTGAGGGATCAATATTGGTCCCTGGACACCAGGGTGGGGTTTAAGGGTTAAAGAGTAACCAGTTTCCACACAAATGACACACAGTTATTCTCTTTTCCAGAGGAACATTCTAGGTTATAAAGCTGGACCATTCTGAGACAACTTTATAATGAAAAGGGCCCAGTTCCCGTTATAATCCAGGGTCATGTTGACTCGTTTACTCTGTTGTCACTGCTCTTCTGCTCATCCTCCACCAGGTGTGCAGAGTGAGGTTTTTGTACGGAGGTTGCATTGGATTTTATCACCGTGTCCCTGCTGTCCCCACAGTGATAGACACTCATACAAAAAAGAGGAAAGCAAAACGTACAAGTCCCCGCCGCTTAAACGGCTCCCGAGGGTTTCACCTGGTGACGGCAGTTGAGACTCAGGTGCTGAACTTTCGTTAGACATTTGGAGCACAATTAAAGGCCATTCAGCCCCTCTCAAATCTGTTTCACAGGATCAGGAGGAGGACATACAGCCCCAATGCAGTCTGTTACACAGGAACAGGAGGAGGACATTCAGCCCCTCTCCAGCCTGCTACGCAGGAACAGGAGGAGTACGTTCAGCCCCTCTCGAGCCTGTTACACAGGAACAGGAGGAGGACATTCAGCCCCTCTCGAGCATGTTACACGGAAACAGGAGGAGGCCCTTCAGCCCCTCTTGAACCTGTTACACCGGAACAGGAGGAGGGCATTCAGCCACTCTCGAGTCTTTCTTTCTTTCTTTCCTTCTTTCTTTCTTTCTTTCTTTCTTTCTTTCTTTCTTTCTTTCTTTCTTTCTTTCTTTCTTTCTTTCTTTCTTTCTTTCTTTCTTTCTTTCTTTCTTTCATTCTTTCTTTCTTTCTTTCTTTCATTCTTTCTTTCTTTCTTTCTTTCTCAATTTCTTAATTTCTTTCTTTCTTTCTCAATTTCTTTCTGTCCCTCTCAATTCCGTCCCTCTGTTGCACCCCTTTTCCCAATCCCTGACTCCGTCCTTACCCTTTTCTTTACCTGCATTGTCCCTCTACAACCTTCAGGATCTCAGGAGGCACCAGCTACGGGTCCTCAAACAGAACGCACTTAATGTATACACAAAATCGTGCACACTGCAATCTCTTAACCTATCACTCAGAGTCCCAGGTCTGCCAAACCAGGGATGTGCAAGTTCCCAGGTGTTCTGTTGATGTGCGCAGTGCTGTTATCATTTCAGCTGATCTGTCTGCACACCAACACCCATCACCCATGCACCTGGTCCTCAACTATAACATTGAGGGTTTTACTCTTTTGTTCTGTTCTTCTGCTGCTTGCTCTTCAGATGAAGGTAACGCGAGGTTCTGGGTTGAAGAGGTTCCAAAAATGTCTAACAATAAAGCTGGACGTTGAATTGGGATATAGACACAAAACATTTTCAAAGGAAGGCGATTATGGAGACATCAAAGTAAGTACATTTCCCTTTGTCCTGTTGCAAACATGGCACAAAGCAGGAATCCATTGCTTCTTCTAAAAGTTCCCCCAACATAACGGAGCTATGAGAAGTCATGTTAAACTTGTATAGAATCTTGCTTAGACCACAGTTGGAGCACTTTTCACATTTTAAGAGATATAGAGATACAGGAGAAGGGGCAAAAAAGTAATGACAAGGATGATATCAGAACTGAGAGGTTATAATGATCAGGAAGGGCTGTAAAGAGAAGGCTGAGGGGGTGATCTGATGGAAGGATTTAAGATTATGAAAGGGTTTTTGATAGGATAGACGTGCAAAAGATGTTTTCACTTGTGGGGGAGTCAGGAACTAGGAACCACCAATAGAAGATAGTCACTAATAAATAAAATCGGAATTCAAGAGAAACTTCTTAACCCAGAGAGTGAGAGGATGTAGGGAGTGGGATAAGACGAATAGTGGAGATGTAATCAAGAGGGAATCTGGATAAACAAATGGGAGGAGGAAGATTTTGAAGGATCTACTGATGGGGTGAGATGAAGACGAGAGCGAGGAAGCTCGTGTGCAGGACAAACACCAGCATGAATGTGTTGGGCCGAATGGCCTGTTGCTTTGCTATTTGCCTCAGGACACAGTCCAAGGGATATAGTGCGTCTCACCTGAGAAGGCAGACAAGCCGCTGGTTTAACATCTCAGGCGAAAATGCAGCAAACCCTCAGTACTGACCAGTTGACAGTGCAGCACTCCCTCAGTACTGACCCTCTGACAGTGCAGCACTCCCTCAGTACTGACCCTCTGACAGTGCAGCACTCCCTCAGTACTGACACTCTGACAGTGCAGCACTCCCTCAGTACTGACACTCTGACAGTGCAGCACTCCCTCAGTACTGACCAGTTGACAGTGCAGCACTCCCTCAGTACTGACCCTCTGACAGTGCAGCACTCCCTCAGTACTGACACTCTGACAGTGCAGCACTCCCTCAGTACTGACACTCTGACAGTGCAGCATTCCCTCAGTACTGACCCTCTGATAGTGCAGTGCTTCATCAGTAATGGCCCCCTGACAGTGCAGCACTCCCCCAGTTCCGACCCTCTGACAGTGCAGCACTTCCTCAGTACTGATCCTCCGAAAGTGCAGTGGTCCCTCAGTACTGACCCTCCGACAGTGCAGCACTCCCTCAGTACTGACCCTCCGACATTGCAGCACTCCCTCAGTACTGGCCGTCTGCCAGTGCAGCACTCCCTCAGCACTGATCCTCCAACAGTGCAGCACTCCCTCAGTACTGAATTAACCAAGTGTTGGCTGCATTGGCGATTGATGGGCGGTAGGTGGCGCTATTGCTCCACTAATCCTGATCGATTCTTCATTTCTTGGCCGTTCCTTCCTCTCACAGCGGCCTCAGCTCTGCAATTCCCTCCCTAACCCTCTCCACCTCTCTCTCCTCCAAACCGGACCGTTTTCCGGCCGTTTTCTCGACTGACGGTGAAGTCACTATCTAAATGAAAGTCGCTGCTGTCTAATTACACGATCGTGCTGACCTGTGAACAGGAGGTCCGGGACTTGGAGCATGTCCTCCAGAAACTGACTCTGCCAGCAGTTTCGCTTTACATTTCTTCCACGGGTAGACACAGAACTAAACTCGTCACAGAAAAATTACTGGAATTTGTCACGACCGGGATTTCGTGTTTTGTTGCTCCAATTTTGAGCACTTGCCTGTCGTCGCTTGATGCAACTGAGTGGCATTGGGAGAACAGTGAAGTGATAACTACATTGGTGTGGACCAGGACTCAGGTTGTAAGGGGGTAAGTAGGTCAAATGTTCTCCTGTGGGACATTAGAGAACCAGAGGGGGTTTAAACAACAATCAGGTCGTTTCATGGTCATAATTCATGTCACTGGTACTTTACCTCAATCAATTGAACTTAAACTCTTCTGCCGGCTGTGGTGGGGTTTGAACTCACGATTACCAAAGCGCTAGCCCGGGCTGTTGGATTACTGGTCCAGTAACATCACCACCAGGTTAACAGCTCAGCTTGTCCAATTCCCTGGCCTTTTCCCCGTAGCCCTGTAAATTTTTGTTTCTCTTCAGATAGTTATCCAGGACCTCGATTGACACTACCAGCATCGCACTGTCAGGCAGTGCGTCGCAGATCCTAACCCTCTCTGTGTAGAAGAGGAATTCCCCCTGTCACCTTTGTTTGTTTGTTTGTTTTTTTAGCCATTTACTTTAAACTGGTGTCCCCTGGTTCTCCACCCTTCTGCCACTGAGAACAGATCTACTCTGTCTGGGTCCCTCATGATTTTGCACAACTCTGTCAAATCTCCTCTCAAGTTTCTCTTCTCTATGGCGAACAACCCCAGCTTCTCCAATCTATCCACGTAACAGAAGCCCCTCATCCCTGGAACCAATCTCTTAAATCTTTTCTGCACCCTTGACATCCTTCTTAAAGTGTGGTATCCAGAATTGGGTGTAATATTCCAGTTGAGGTGGAACCCGTGTTATGTCGAGGTTCCCTGTAACCTCTTTGTTTTTTTTTTAAATTTGATGCCTCCATTGATAAAGCCCAGGATTCAGTCTGCCTGATTAACCACTTCCTCAACTTGCCCTGTCATCTTGAGTAATTTACACTGATATACACCCAGGTCCCTCTGTTCCTGCACCACCTTTAGAATTGTATCCTTTATTTGAGATTGTCTCTCCTCGTTTTCACTACCAAAATGAAAGACTTCACACCTTTATGTAATAAACTGCATCTGCAATTTGCCCGCCCATTCCACCAGTCATTCTACATCCTCTTAAAATCTATCACCATCCTCCTCACGGTTCACAATACTTCCACGTTTTGTGTCATCTGCAAAGTTTGAAATTGTGCCCTGCCCACCCAAGTCTAGGTCATTAATATCGATCAAGAAAAACAGTGGTCCCTGGAGAACCGCACTATATACCTTCCTCTAGTCTGAACAACAACCGTTTACCACTACTATGTTCCCTGTAACTTTGTATCCATGTTGATAATGCCCCTTTTATTGCATAAGCTTTATCTTTGCTGACAAGCCTGTTATGTAGTACTTTATCAAACGCTTTTTTTGAAGTTCATGTACACCACATCAACCGCAATACCCTCATTAACCCTCTCTGTTACCTCATCAAAAAGTGTGTATCCGACTCTTGGTTTTCTGATTAGTCCACAGAGTGCTGGTTGTTTCAAAAGGCGGTGTAGCATTCGTCATCGCTACAGATGGGAGAACCTCAAAGCACCCTGTATGACTGACCACTTCCTCTGATGTGTCTTTATACATCAGCCGTGGTTTAGTGGGGAGTACCTCGGCACTGAGTCAGAGGTTTGTGGGTTTAAGTCCCCGCACCATGATTTAAGCATAAAATCTAGGCTGACACTCCCAGTGCAGGACAGAGAAAGTGCTGCACCGTGTGGAGGTGTAGCACCGAGGTACTCTCTTTATTTTGGCTGAGATGTTAAAACGAGGTCCCGACTGCAGACGGGAATGATCCCATAGCCACTATTTCGGAGAATAACAGGAGCATTCTGGAGGATTATCTGGGGCAATAGACATCCCTAAACCAACTTAACTAAAACAGATTGTCTGGTCATTCTCAGTTTCCACCAGGAGATGGCGCAGTTCTCCGCAGAACTTGTGGCTGCAAATAGGATTCGATCAGATGGAGAGACAATGAATTTCCATTCAGCGAGTGATCGCGCCCTCTGGCGGCCGCAGAGGGAATTTTCATCACCATTCATCATTTGGATCATCCATCTGACGTAAAGGAGTCGCAGTCCGAGTATGATCAATGCTACCTACTTTCAGTGAGATGTCGGATTATTTATTGCCATGTGCGAAGATGACCAGATCGTGACAAATGGAGCGAAACTCCCCACCCCCGCAACCCCTCCACTAACACTATTGGATCTAAGATGCATCAGTTGGAATTCATTCCTGGTTATGTGCATTCACCTCACATTGGAATTTCGAGACAGGGTGCCGACCGGCAGTTTTATCACGCTGCTCGATCTTGGACCCTGCAAGTAAAGGGTTACTATCTTGTTGGCACGTGGAAAAGGCTTCTGATCTGCGTCCCTGCAATTTTGCTTCAATCATCAGAGAACACATCAGCTAAGGAACTCACTTTCGACTCCACTGGCATAATGGAGGTTGGAAATGTGCACAGCATCTCGAATCCGTAAAGGCTGGAGGACATCTTACCGTCAGGAGCCCATTAAAAGTCTTCCACTTCATAAAAGCTAAAGAAAAGAAATGATGGCCTGTTGTAGATGTCGGGAACTCCAGTCCAATTTGAAAATATCTGGGGCTGCAGCAAAAGTGGTCGAGAAACAGGGTGAGTAATTTCAATGACAACATTCTTCTCATTATTGATACTGAAAGAGGGACCCGTGTATATGAATCAGAGCAATTTTACATCAAGGTACAGCAAGGAATTAGGAAGGCGAGTAACATGTTAGCTTTGAAACATAAGAGTAAGGAAATCTTTCTGCAGCTAGTTAGGACTTTGGTAACAACACACCTTTAGTGTTGTGTAGAGTGTTGCTCTCCTTATCTACGGAAGCATGTATTTGCCTTAGAGGAGGTTGCAACGAAGGTTCACTCAATTGGTTCCTCGGAGGAGAAGGCTGCCCTATGAGGAGAAATTGAGTCGAATGGGCTGTTATTCTCTGGAAGAATCAGAGGTGATCCATTTGAAACGTACAAGATGATGAGAGGGTTTGACAGGGGACACGCTGAGAGGCTGTTTCCCCCCTGGCTGGAGAGCCTAGAAATAAGGGGTCGAATCTTCAGGATAAGGGGTCGTCTATCGTACTTAGATGAGGACGAATGTCTTCACTCAGAGGGTTATGACTCTTTGGAATTCAGAGAGCTGTGGAATTCTCAGTCATTGAGAAAATTGAAGACATGAGATCCATAGATTTTAGGCACCAAGGGAATCCAGGGATGTAGGAATATGGCGGGAAAGTGGAGTGAAGGTAGCAGATCCTCAAGATCTTCATTATGTGGAGGAGCAGACACGGCGGGCCGAATGGCTTACTCCTGCTCCTATTTTCTAATGTTCTGATGTAAGTGGTTCCTGCGTGTTTGCAGTGTCAGATCATTGTGTCATCACAGCACATACCGTCTAAAATATTATCTTTCTCTTTCGGTCTAACCCGTGTTTCACTTGACCATGAAGTCTCGTCATGGCAAACCCTGAAGCCAGTTGCAGGCCAAACCAGATCTTGATAAGGGAAGTTTATCGATTTCAGTGCAATTTCCAGGTGATCGGAATGAATTATAATCAGAGCAGAGAAGGTTAAGGGACCCAGAGGAAGGTTGTGTTGGAAATCAGGAAGGGTTTTGATAAATTGAACAGGGAGAAGCTGTTTTCTGAGGCAGGAAGGTCGTTAACCAGGAAGGCGCTGATTTAGGGTCAGTGGCAAAAGAAGCAGAAGCGGGACGAGGAGAAAGATTCTGACTGGGACGGGTATTAATGATCTGGAACACATCACCTGAAAGGGCAGTGGAATGGGATTCAGCTTTCAAAAGGGAATTGGATAGATCCTTGGAGCAGAAGATTTCCAGGACTAGGGCAAAAGGGCAGGAAAGTGGGACTAACTGGATAGATATTTTCACAAAAGCAAGCAGAGGCGGTATGATCTCCTTTGTGTTGAATCTTTCTGTGATGCTACAATGTGGACAGATCAGAAAGGAACAACTTGACATCATTTCCTTTATTTAAGAAAAGTAAAACTATTCTCCACCCTTTGGCATATGAAACGTGACAACAAAGCTATTGGGAGTCGGTGAGCCTTATCTGTTATCTCTATGGGTGCATTCTCACTGCAGACAGGGTTCCAGTCAAGCAAACCCTACTTATATGGCTGTGTTGGAGTAGGAACTGCCCTGGGACAAATTCCTCCCAGAACGCCAGGGAATTCTGTCAAGAGCAGGCTGGTTATCATCTGAACAGGTCAGTGTTGAAGAGATTTACCATGACATGTGGAAGTATGTCAATGAGACACCAGTCATTCTTTTTTCAATAGGGGCCCTAAGACTGTGTTTGTCCCGTGGTATTGATCCATCCATATCCAGATTTGATAGATTTCCTTCAGTGAGGAACTTTCTTGGGATGCAGTCGATGATTAAGTTGAGACATGACATGTGACAAGAGCTGCCTGCTTGGGAGGCACAGGGACTTTGGGCCTGGCATTTTGGTACATTCCCCGCCTCATGCCTGGGCCCTGTTATAGATCAAGTCACCGCAATTGTTTTATTTCTGTTCTGTTACGGGATGAGGGCTGGCGAGGACCACGTTTATTCCCAAGTCTGACCACTCTTGAGCAGACTTCTTCTTGAATGCAACTCCGTGGCTGACGAGGCCCATTCCTCAGGACAGTGAAGGGTGAACAGCACTGCTGCCGGGGTCTGGAGTCACTGAGAGTCCAGATTGGGTGAGGGAGGCAAAATTTCTTCCCTAAAGGATATTACTGAACCAGGTGGCACTTTCCACCAATCCAGCAGCTTTATGCTGAGCATCATTGCTGGAATACCCGTCCTCGAACAGAACAACTACTGTTACAAAGGCTACCATCATCAACAACGACATTATTGGTCGACAAGGATGTCAGAAGATGAACGAGGTGTCCTGGCTTTTTTTGGCATCTGGCAAATCCTGCATTCCTAAGCCTTCCTCTTCAGAATACAGCCTTCCATACCAGTGCCCTGTTTAGCTTAGTGCTAGAACTCAACACAGTTTAATTCAGAGAGTACAGAGCTGAGAGATGCTGGATAAACCTTATTGTTGAGACTCAGTGTGACACCAATGACAGTCTCAGTCAGCTCGATGGACCCTCCACCAGTTGGCCCAAGTTTCAGCTGAAAGCCTGGCCCCAGCGCCTGGGAGTTCCTGCTGCGCCTTCCTCAGGCCAAAGTACCTGAATTGAACGCAGTTATGAGACAGTGCGTTCCAAGAAGGTGGGGATTGCTCTACCTAGGGATATCCAAATATAATTTCTGAAAATGAGATGGATACGTTAGCGGTTTGTCAATAAAAAGATACTGAGACGCAGATTAACCACAAACATTATTCATGATTGGCACTGGACAGCAGTTAATAAAGCATACAGTATCCTGGGCTTTATTAAAAGGGGCATAGAGTACAAGAGCAAGGAAATAAGTTGAACTTGTACAAGACACTAGTTCAGCCTCAGCTGGAGTATTGTGTCCAGTTCTGGGAGCTGCACTTGAGGAAAGAAATGAAAGCATTGGAGAGAGTGAGGAAAAGATTCAGGAGAATGGTTCCACGGGTGAGGGACCTCAGTTATGATGATAATTTGGAGAAGTTGGGATTGTTTTCCTTGGAGAAGAGAAGGCTGAGAGGTGGTTTGATAGAGGGAGTCAAAATCATGAGGTGTCGGGACAGAACAGATAGAGAGAAACTGCTCCCACTCGTGAAAGGATGGACAATGAGAGGGCACAGATTTAAACTAATTGGAAACAGAAGTAAAAGTGACATGAGGAAAAAATTGTTTCACAAAGTGGATGGTTAATGTCTGGAGTGCAGGCCCAGAGAGCATGGTGCAGGCAGGTGCAATCGGGGCATTCAAAAGGGAATTATGAAAAGGAAGAATGTGCAGGGTTACGGGTAGAATGCAAGGGAATGGGACTGAGTGAATTGCTCATTCGGAGGGCCGGTTCAGACACAATGGGCCGAATGGCCACCTGTACTGTACCAATTTTCTGATTCTGTGATTAGGAATGTCGATGATAAGTGGCAGTAACTTGATTGCTAACCGGATGATCAAGATTGGGTAAAATTTGTGATAAACACAACAATGGTCGGTTTAAACGGTACAGGGTGATATTCTAAGATAATAAGATGTATCTATCCTTCCGGACTTTGATGGCTCTGTCTTTCAGCAGAACCAAGCCATCCATTTATCACTTTGAGAGCTGTTTGCAAGCTGAAAGATAGAGATGCAGACTCACACAGACAATACCAGCACAGACGAAGAGATTTTTCTTTTAACTTGTTGAGTTATTCTGATCAGGAATGCGATGCCTGAAAGGATGGAGGAAGCAGATTCAACAGTAACTTAGAAAGGAGATTGGGAAATATATTTGAACAGGAAATATCTACACTCTGAAAGTTGATGGAAAACTCTGCAAAGTTTCATCAATGAACAGCTGACTTTATGAGCTCTGCTTACTTGAGTTTTTCTCTCTAACACTCACAGTATAAGAGGGTGGTATGTTTTTGACCCAGCCCTGCACCTGTTTGAATCACTGTGATCACTAGCAGCACAGTAATACACCGCCCTGTCAGTCTGATCCACCCTCAGTATTTTCAGGCTGCAGGTTTTAAGATCGGGTCTGGTGGCTTTAAATCTCTCCTTGAAACCCTCTTCAGGCCTGGAATCAGAGGTGCCAATCGAGGTCACTATGAGCTGTAACCCTGCTCCGCTCTGCTGGCGATACCAGTACATGTAGCTCTCGCTGGTGTCATTCTGGAAACAGTGCATTTCCACCGTTTTCCCCTCTGCGACCGTCAGCCGGTTCCCCCACTGGGTAACGAGAGCGCTCCTGGACCGGGCTGTGGAGGAACATGAGAAACAGATCGGGTCAAAGAGAACAGACACAATGAGGAGAGAGAGAGAGCTTTAATGGTAAACCTCCCGATGCACACTACAGTCGATCAGCCCGCTGACGCCCCAGCACAGGGGTCATGTGCTGATTCCCAGAATCGCTGGGCACAACTGCAGTGGCGCTAAATAACGACACTTGTCCTCAACAGTAAAACCAAACCAGTAAATCTCTAACTGATTGGAGCCCTTCGATATCAACAGGAATTGTGTCTCAAAGCTGATTAACTGGGGCCTGAATTTCCCTCCAAGTAGGAACAGTAACCTGGGAGCAGCAGAAACAGTAGATGGAGGTAAACAGTACACAGCATGATGCAGGAATGTGAACCCTTCTTTCAACCTTCCAGCTTGGTCCAGCTCTCACACACACTGCAGTCCTATTGGTGCACAGCCTGCTTTTGTGAAGCAATGCGGAAGTGACGTCATTGCAAGGGCAACCTTCCTTGTGTATCCAACAAAGCAGATGGTTCTTTCATATTTGTGGGTGTAAGAATTAGAATTACACAGGATTGACTTGCAAAGTCCCATCTATTGCAATGTTTGGGGATGTTCATAAAGATTTGAATGGTTGACATATATGTGTTTTATAGAGAGATATCTCACCTGAATTGATTGTAGAATCTCCCGGGGGAGACCTCATTTCACCACTCGGTATCTCAGAAGACCAGTGAGCGGATAGTCAAACCAGGGGACCCTTTCTAAACTTTTCCCATCATAGGACAGCAGTGTTAGTAATGCAGAACCTGGAACTGTCCTCCGGAGGAGCAGAGAAGGTTAAGAGGGGATTTGATAGAGGTTCAAAATCAGGAAGGGTTTAGATAGAGTAATTAAGGGGAAACTGTTTGCAGTGGCAGAAGGGGCGGTAAAGAGAGGACAAGAATTAAAGAATTCTTAATAGAGCAACAGGGAAGATTAGGAATTTTTTTCTTTCACTTGGTGAGTTATTCTGATCAGGAATGCTCTGCCTGAAAGGATGGTGGAAGCAGATTCAACAGTCACTTTCAAAAGAGATTGGGATGTATATTTGAACAGGAAATATCTGCCACCCATTGAGGATAGAGTGTAGAGTGGGATGAAACAAGTAGATCTTTCAAAATGTTGGCACAGGAACAACGGGCCGAATAGCCTCTACTGTTCTGTATGATTTTCAACTTCTCTGGAGATTATTTCCTCTGCTTTGGAAAGTACTGAAATGAGTCTTTGGATATTGAACTGTCATTCAGGGAGCACTTAGAATCTATTGGAATATTCCACATTCTGCTGGGTTTGGAAAACTTCCCAAAGCTCCATCCAGGAACAGTTGTCTTTATGATCTCTCCTGGAAAGTATAAACAGGATTGGACCAAGTCAGCATTTGTTTGCGAAAGGGAAATCATGCTTAACAAATCTACTGGAGTTGTTTGAGGACTTAACAAGTAGAATAGATAAGGGAGAACCAGTGGATCTGGTGTATTTGGATTTTCAGAAAGCTTTTAATAAGGTCCCACATAAGAGGTAAGTGTGCAATATTACAGAACGTGGGATTGCGGTAATATACTGGCATGGAATGAAAATTGGTTGACAGACAGGAAACAGAGAGTAGGAATAAGTGGGTCTTTTTTCCAGGAGGCAGGCAGTGACTAGTGGGGTATCACAGGGATCAGTGCTTGGGCCCCAGCTATTCACAATGCATATTAATGACTTGGGTGAGGGAACTAAATGTAACATTTCCCTGTCTGCAGATGACACAAAGCTGGGGGTAATGTGAGCTGTGAGCAGGATGCAAAAAGACTCCAATATGATTTGGACAAGTTGGGTGAGTGGGAAAATGCATGGTAGATGCAGTATAATGCGGATAAATGTGAGGTTATCCACTTTGGTTGTAAAAACAGAAAGGCAATGAGTAGCTGAATGGTGATCGACTGGGAAAGGGGAGGTTCAGTGAGACCTGGGGATCCTTGTACCCCAGTTGCTGAAAGCAAGCATTCAGGTGCAGAAAGCAATTAGGAAGGCGAATGGTATGTTGGCCTTCGTTGCAGGAGGATTTGAGTACAGGAGCAAGGATTTCTTACTGCAGTTATACAGAGCCTTGGTGAGATCAGATCTGGAGTATTGTGTGCAGTTTTGGTCTCATTATCTGAGAAAGGATGTTCTTGCCATGGAGGGAGTACAAAGAAGATTTACTAGGCTGATTCCTGGGATGGCAGGATTGACGTATGAGGAGAGATTGGGCCGACTCGGCCTAAATTAACTAGAGTTTAAAAGAATGAGAGGGAATCTCGTAGAAACCTCTAACATTCTAACAGGACTATACAGGCTAGAAGCAGGAAGGATGTTCCCGATGGCTGGAGAGTCCAGAACCAGGGGTCACAGTCTCAGAATACAGGGGATGTCATTTACAGCAGAGATGAGGAGAAATGTCTACACTCAGAGGGTGGTGAACCTGTGGAATTCTCCTGCTCCTATTTTCTGTGTTTCCATGTTTCCCTACTTGACTTTTCCTCTCTAACAGCTCACAGTATAAGAGGGTGGTATGTTTTTGACCCAGCCCTGCACCTGTTTGAATCACTGTGATCACTAGCAGCACAGTAATACACCGCCCTGTCAGTCTGATCCACCCTCAGTATTTTCAGGCTGCAGGATTTAAAATCGGGTCTGGTGACTTTAAATCTCTCCTTGAAACCCTCTTCAGGCCTGGGATCAGATGTACCAATCGAGTTCACTATGAGCTGTAACCCTGCTCCGCTCTGCTGGCGATACCAGTACATGTAACTCTCGCCGGTGTCATTCTGGAAACAGTGCATTTCCGCAGTTGTCCCCTCTGCGACCATCAACCGGTTCCCCCACTGAGTAAGGAGGGCACTCCTGGACCGGGCTGTGGAGGAACATGAGAAACAGATCGGATCAAACATTTAAATAGGCACAGTAAGGACAGAGAGATACTTAATGTTTAAAATTGCGATGCACGCCACAGTCCATCAGTTCACTGAACAAACATACAGACCGGTCATCTCTGGAGGCTCAGTATCCGCTGGGCACACCTGCAGCTGCGCCCAAATCGCTGCACTTGGCCTCAGTGTCCATTGCTGGGGAGGACAAAAGTCAGCCAGCTTGCCCACTTTCCCCGCCGCCAACACTGGCTCTATTGCAATGTCCTTGCACCGTCCGCCAGTCCAGCGACACTGACTGGGTCAGCTCATTGACATTGTGGGCAATGTGCCCAAAATCAGCTGCCTAGGACTGGCCAACCTTCAGGTAATGGGCAGGGCGAACAAGGCAAGTTACATTTATTATTGAACAGAGTAAGAAACAATTAGGACCCAAAAGAAAGGCATTTACAGAGCCAGAGAATGATACAGCTCAGCAGGAAGCCCTTCGGCCAATCGCGACTGTGCTAGCTCTTTGAAGAACCTTTGCAAATATTCCAACTCCCCTGCTCTTTACCCAGATTCCTGCAAATATTGCCCATTCAGGAATTTATCCAGGTCTCTCTTTTTTTTTTAAAAGAAAAGGTTGCAATTGCATCCACCCGGCTTACAGACAATGTATTTCAGAGCAGAACAATTCACTGCTTCAAACAGTGAAGAATCCTCCAAGTGATCGAACTGTTTGAAGACTTTCTGCAACAACGAGAATTGATGTTGCCCAGAAGCAGATTAATCCGGGCCCGGATTTCCCTAAAAGTAGGAGCAGTAACCTGGGAGCAGCAGAAACAGTAGATGGAGGTAAACAGTACACAGCATGATGCAGGAATGTGAACCGTGCTCTCAGCCTTCCAGCTTCGTCCCGCTCTCACACACACTGTAGTCCTATTGGTCCTGCACATGTCTTTGTCATCCAGGGAGCAAGTGACGTTATTGCAAGGGCAACCAATAGAACGACCCTTGTGTATCCAAGCAAATCAGATCCTCCTTTCCAATGTCTGAATGGAAGAATTAGAATGACACAGGACTGACTTGCAAAGTCCCATCTATTGCAGGGTTTGGGGATGTTCATAAAGATTGGAACGCTTGACAAATCTGTGCTTTATAGAGGGATATCTGATGTGAAGTAACTGTAGAAACTCATGGGGGAGAACTCATTTCACCAATCAGCATTTCAGGTGACCAGTGAGTGGATAGTTAAGCCAGGCCTCTCAATATAAACCTTCACCATCATAGGACAGCTGTATTAGTAATGTAGAAACTGGGACTGTCCTCCTTAGAGCAGAGAAGGTTAAGAGGAGATTTGATATAGAGGTTCAAAATCAGGAAGGGTTTTGATAGAGTAAATAAGGAGAATCTGTTTGCAATGGTAGAAGGGTCAGTAAACATGGGACACGGATTGAAGGTGATTCATCAAAGAACCAGAGAATGTCTGGAGGCTCGGTGTCCGCTGCACAGAACTGAATCTGCTCGAAATCAATAGCAAAACCAAAGCTCTGAAGGATTTACCTGATTGGAACCTTTTCATATCAACAAGAGTTGCTGATGTTCAAAGCTGATTAACCGGGGCCCGAAATACCCTCCAAATAGGAGCAGTAACCTGGGAGCAGCAGAAACAGCAGGTGTAGGTAAACAGTACACAGCATGATGTGGGAATTTGAAGCCTCCTATCTCAGCCCCCTTGTCACACTCTGCAGACCTCTCTACCTCCCTCTGCGCCTCCTCTGGTGTTGAAGTGCGGAGATGCCGTCACTGCATGACCGTCCAATAGAACCTCTTGTTTCTCAATGCAAAGCACATTGTTCCTCCTTAGTTGTGAAGAATATTGAATGGACAGCAATGACTTGCAATGTGCAAGCAATTCCAGAGGTTCGGGAATCCCCTGAAGGGTGCAATGTGTGGAGGTGTAGATTATTTGGAGAGTTTGGAAGAGTTAGGACTGTCTTCCTCTTCACAGAGAAGGTGAAGAGGAGATTCAATAGAGGTGTTCAGAACCATGAGGGGTTTTGATAGGGTAAGTAATGAGACACTGTTTGCAGTGACAGGAGGGTCGGTAACCAGAGGGGCACAGATTTGAAATCATGGGCAAAAGAACCTATGTCCCCTAGTCCTTGTACCATCAGCTCATGAGAAAAACACCAAAAAAATCAACAAAAGCCTCAGCAGGTGAAAAACACCAATAAATTCAACAACATTAGCAGGAAAATAAATCAACAATTTCAACAACAATTTCAACAGGAGAAAAACACCAACAAACTCAACAACAACCTCACCAGGTGAAAAACACCAACAAACTCAACAACAACCTCAGCAGGAAAAAGCACCAGAACATTCAACAACAACTTCAACAGGTGATAAACACCAACTAATTCAACAGAAACCTCAGCAGGTGAAAAACACCAATAAATTCAACGACATTAGCAGGAAACAAAATCAACAATTTCAGCAGGAGAAAAACACCAACAAATTCAACAACAACCACAACAGATGAAAAACACCAACAAACGCAGCAACAACTTCAGCAGGAAAAGTCACCACAAAATTCAACAACAACCTCAACAGGTGAAAAAAACCATCAAATGCAGCAACAACTTCAGCAGGTGAAAAACAGCAACAAATTGAACAACAACTTCAGCAGGAGATAAACACCAACAAATTCAACAACAACCTCAACAGGTGAAAAAAAGCAACAATTTCAACAACAACTTCAATCAGAAGAAGGCACCAACAAATAAAACAACAATTTCAGTCTGAGAAAAACACCAAAAAATTCTACAACAACCTCAGCAGGAGAAAACCCTCAACATATTGAGAGTGGAAAGGGATTGGTGAAGCTGGTAGAAATAACACAGCAGGCACATGAGCATTTTGTGGGAGTTTAGGATGGAGGGTTACTGGGGAATGTTAATGAGGGATGCTGGATGGCAGCTCCCCCAAGTGACTGTGCATGTATCGCGTGAATGGAGGAGGCTGGGGTTAGCAACGGAGCAGTGAGGGGAAAGATTGAAACAGGCCAGATGATGTGTCTGGGAGTGGGGAATGGTCACGCAGTGTAAAAACACCCGTGTTGAGGCCTCTATTCTATTTTCTTTCTGAATCTCTCTATCTGCTTTCAGTCACAGGATGTGGTTGTGCCTCTGATGTGCAGCATTCAGTGCCCACCACCTCACTGCCCTTGAGAAGGCGGCGATGAGCCCACCCCCATTGCTGTCTGTGCCCATCACAGCTTTTGTACGAGCGACTGTCTTGCCCGGCCAATTCAGAGGGCCCTTTAAGAATCAACCATATTGTTGTGGGACTGGAGTCACCTCTTCAGCCAGACCGGATAAGGATGGCAGGTATCCTTCTCTCTGTGACAGATGAGGTTTTAGTCCAAGACAGTAGGTTAATGTTCACCGTGACTGAGAGCAGCTTTTCATCAATTCCAGCTTTATCTAATGAAGGGAATAGAAATAATCTAGCATGCTGGGATTTGAATTCACATCTCCAGGATATTAGCCCAGGCCCTTATATTACTAGCCCAATAACATAACACTTTGCTACCTTACCCTTTAACCTACTGTTTTGCCTCAGCCCTAGGAGTGGAAAAATACAAATGTGTGTAGGGTAAACCCACAGAACAGGCTGTTTCTCTTTCTTGCTGCATCCGTGAACATGTTGAAACATTTACAGCTGCACTCTGATAACCACACATCCTGACGGTGCCTTTCCTGTCTCTGTGTCTCTCTGTACAATGCGATTCTGTTGCTGTATTGTGCTGACAAAGTCCTTCCACAACAGCATGCAAAGGAAACAGTGCAGAGGAACTTACAGGTGGTTAAGGGGACAAATTGAATGAACAGGGGAGATAGGAGGAGTTGCACTAGCTGGGTTGATCTTGCAGAGAGCTGGCATGGACTCGATGGGCCGTATGGCCACCTTCTATACTGTAACCAGTCTCTGATTCTATGATCGATTTCCTGTGGTCGGAGAATCTGAAAATATCTTTGATCAGTCAATCAAGTGTGAAGGAAATGCAACACCCAACATGTTTACATTGCTTGTTCTTTATTCCCTCAGGTCGAGAAGATTAAACGGTGATCTGACTGAGGTGTTTAAAACGATTGAATGGGTTGACAGGGTAGATAGAGATAAACTGCTTCCTCTTGTTGGGGGCGGGGTACGGGGGCAGAACAGCAGAGAAGGAGCCTGTTCGGCCCTTTGAGTCCATGCGGGCTCTCTGTACAGCAATCCAGTTTGTCCCATTCCTCAAGTAAGTTTATTTCTCTCCAAGTTCCTGTCTATTTTCATATTGAAATCATTCATTCTCTCTGATTCCACCACCCTGGTAGGCAGTGAGTTCCAGGTCATTACACCTCACTGCGTAAACAAGATATTCCTCACCTCGCCCCTGTATCTCTTGCCCAAAACCGTACATCTGTGTCCCCGAGCCCTTGTACCCATCAGCTCATGGGAACAGCTTTTCATTGTCTACTTTACCTAAACCTCTCTTCATTTTGTACACTTCTATCAAATCTCCCCTCAATTTCCTTTGCTCCAAGGAGAACAACCCCAGCTTCAACAACCGAATCATGTAGCTAAAATCTCTCATCCCTGGAACCATCCCAATCCATCTCCTTTACACCCTCTCAAGGACCCTACAACCTTCCTCAAGTGTAGTGACCAGAACTGGACTCAATACTCAAGTTGGGGCCGAACAAGAGCCTTATAAATGTTTCGCTCAATCTCTCTGCTTTTGAACTCTCCACCTCTATTTATAAATCTCGAGATCCCATAAGCTTTGTGAACCTCTCTCTCCATATGTCCTGCCACCTTCAAAGATCTATGCACATTAACCCCCAGGTCCCTCTGTCCTTGAACACTCTTCAGGCCTGTGTCATTAAGTCTGTATTTCCTCTCTGTCTCCCTTCTGCCAAAATGAATCACCTGATAGCAATGTAGTTCACTGTTAACTGCCTCTGAGATGGGCTAGCAAGTCATTCAGTTCAGGGCAATTCGGCATAGGTAATGAATTCTGACCTTGTCAGTGATGTGCACATCCCTGAATATGTGCTTCTTTATATAAAATTCCTCCTTCTCCATTTTTCTTTCACTGTTTTCTGACTTTGCTTCCCCTCTTTACTTCCTTCAGATCATCTGTTTTAGTATATCACAAGTGTTGGTCAAACCAGTCACTATGAACGAGCAGACTTGGGGAAATCCAATTGTCTATTTTGTGTGGAATGGTTATGATTTTAATCTGTTTCAGAGTTAGTGGAATTGACTATTAGGTAGATGGGTCAAGTCACTGCTGCATTGCTCGCTCAGTCTCTCCAGAAGCAAGTGGGACTCAGGCTGCGGTGGAGCTCCATCCCCATCTGGTGGCTGTAATGTGTAACTACAGGCACCTGAGATTTGCAAAGTGCAATTGATAAAATAGGCATTATGAAGACATGCTTTGAAATTGCTCCGTCTTCCCATTTTTTATCCATTGCTTCAGCTGGTGACGCTAGTGACATCGAATTAGATAGAAATTGCAGCACAGATTCAGGCTATTCGGCCCGATGGCCCCACGTTCCAGACTAGCCTGGATCAGATGGTGGTGTAGTTGTCATGTCACTGAGCTGGTGTACCAGAGGCGGGGGTGAATCTCCAGGGGACATGCGTTAGAATCCCACCAGGTCAGATGGTGGAATTTAAATTCAATTAATGAATAAATGCAATTATTTCATCAGAAAATCTGCAATTGAAAACTAGTCTCAGTTAAGGTGTCCTGACACCCAGCTGGCTCACTCATGTCTTTTCGGGAAGGAAATCATCCGTCCAAACCCGCTCTGAAAACCTCAACAAACTGAGTTTCACCTCCTCAATGAACAGACCTGATTAATACAGCCCCTCCACCAGCGCAGTGAGGATATCACAACATGTCAGTGTGAAGCCTTCTGTTCTGAAAACTGTCTCTCACTTGATCACATGAAGTGAGCACCAGATCTCCCGTTATTCCACCTGGAAACAGGGAGCACGGGAGTGGGGGGCGGGGGGAATGTTACTTTAGACTTGGCACGATAGATGTGGGAGTTGTGCTAAAGTCACGATGGAAATTCAGGCTCTCTCCTAGTTTCCTACAAACACCTGGGCCAATGTAATTGCAAAATAGAACCTGGAAATCTACAAACTGGCATCTGGGTGCAAATATTTCAAGTTTGGAATGATATAAATGTCACTTAATGCCCCCTAAACAATCATATTAAAGGCTCATCTACGGGATATCAAATCATTGAGTTTTTTTTTCGCATTGCCGGAATATATTGTGTGAAATAGGTGAGAAGTGAAAAATTTCAGAAGCAGCCAAGTTGACCTGTGGAGCTGCTGTGGGGAAAGCTCACTCTGTCTGAGCATGTTCTCGGCAGCGGCTGCAGTGGAGTAACACTGGCACCTAGTGGCTCCAGCTGCAACTGCAAGCACCGATTCTGCAGGCGTTTCAGTGTCAGACCCTGAACCTGTTTCAGTCATTAGTTATCTTCTCCTACTCGACTCGTTTTGGCGCTTGTGGCACAGAACTAGATGGAAGTTAGTGCACAGATCCGTGCCATTCGGCCTGACAGCTCCCTGCTTCACTCAAGCCTCAGCCAGTCAAATACATATTGAAGTGCACTGTTGTCATGTCGGTAAGGAGGCAGACAAGCTGCAAGATCAAGTGCAGCGTTATTCATAAAGAAAAGGGAGTGGGAGTAATTGGACAGGGAGGGTGAAAACCAGGGATCATAAATGTAAGGTAGTCCTTAATAAATCCAATTCGGAATTCAGGAGGAGGTTCTTTAACCCAGGGAACGTTGAGAATGTAGAATTGACGACCAAATGGATTGGGTTGAGATCGAATAGAGACGATGCAGTTAAGGGGGGAGCTGATTAAATACATGAGTGAGAAAGGAATAGAAGAATCTGCTGATGGTGCAAGATAGAGAGAGATGGGAGGAGGTCGCTCTTTCGAACAGCCAGGCCAGGATCGTTGGGCTGAATGGCCTGGATCTATCCTGCATGATTCTATGATCCAATAAGACCCGTCAACCTGCTGCCTTGTTTCAGGGCCAAGCCAGTTTCATTTCCCCCCTTGTGCTAAACGGGAGTTAAAGGGTTAAGTTCTTCACCGCACTGAACTCCAGTCACTGTGAAAATTCTTCAAAAGACCCCGAGAGACTGAGAGACAAATGGGTTAACAGTTTTGAACAGATGCTGAAGCCGCCGTCTGGAGGCAGGTGTTCCAGTCAGAGACGGATCTGGAGAGGTGTCTCGCCTTTGCACTGTATGAATCATCAGAGACATGATTAAAGGTTCCAAGATCAACCATTTCCTATTTGTATGGACTTGTGTCCATTAGAGTAATGAGGGTAAGGGGAGATTTGAAAGATGTGGTCAGAAGTGTCTTGATAGAGAAACTGTATCCAGATGGTTGTATCTACTGTCAGGAGGGTCGATAAACCAGGAACCAAGAATTGAAGGTAATTGGGAAAGGAACCAGAGTGGGAGATGAGTGGAATCTTTCTCCTCAGTGAATTGTTATCATGTGGAGGGCACTGACTGAAAGGACGGTGGAAGACCATCCAATAGTAACTTCCAGATGTCAATTGGAGAAGTAGATGTAGGGGAGATTTATTAGTGCAATGGAGAACTAGTCAGTGAATGGGAACTAGTTAGACAACTCTGTCAAAGAGCCAGTTCATTCAACAGCAGACATAGAAACTGACAGATAGTCAGAGTGATAGAATGACACCCCAGATAGACAGGTCTATCTCCCATAAGTGAGTTCTGTCAATGTTTAGAGTTTTTGCTGAACTCCGGCGCCTTTCTGAGTCACTGTGCTGACTCCAGGCACAGTAATACACGGCTGATTGATTCGCCAACAGGCTGGAGGACTCCAGGTAAAAATGGGTGTTGTCGGGTATCCTAGCGGTGAAACCGTCCACCTCACCGGAGGGGTTGACCGTTCCGGCGGGGTAGGAATAGAAAAGATTCTCGGGCTCACGGTCCGGATGCCACCGGTACCAGTAGAAATAGGACGTAGCAGTTGCTTCAGTGTAAATACACTGGATCCTGACTGGAGATCCTGGGGAATGGGATATGGAAGCAGGAGTCTGTTGGATCAACACGGCCCCCACTTCTGTAAAACAGAGAGGGAACGAGGGAGATAAACCCAAGGACAATGTCAATAAAGATATCAACAAGAAGAGGTAGAGGCGGGCAGACAGAGAGATAAAGAGAGAGGTGGGGACCAGTTGGAGGCAGAGATAAAGGCAGAGAGAGAGACAGAGAGAGAATGAGAGACAGAGAAAGAATTATAGAGGGAGAAGGAGAGAGACAAAGACAGACAGAGACTGAGAAGCAGAGACACATGTACATCATTGTCACCTCACAGTTCAGACACCTCCTTACCCGTTAACACCAACAACACAACCCAGAGCTGAGACAAAGACATCTCTGGAGGGTGAAGGATCCGTGTGGTTTTATATGAAATGACTGAGCACTTTTATTGTCGAGTATCTCAAAGTTCTGGGCACTGACTGAAATTCACAGCTTCCTTCTCCATCACTTTATCATTCGGATAGGCGGGACCCAGTTTTCTTTCATTTCCGGGGAGGGACCAATGTTAGACTCCTGGTAATCGCTTTCTGGAACTGCAGTTCTGTGTCATTGACATCTGCAGCCCGATCATTCGGAGCCCTGTCCAAATATGTGCACCTAGTACTCCAGGTGTGTTCTCACCAAGACCCAATACAAGTGTAACACGACTTCCTTATTC
The DNA here is from genome assembly GCF_036365525.1 of Heterodontus francisci. NCBI lineage: Eukaryota > Metazoa > Chordata > Chondrichthyes > Heterodontiformes > Heterodontidae > Heterodontus > Heterodontus francisci. The sequence goes on along the minus strand of NW_027140825.1, from coordinate 1,614,618 downwards.
TTGTACTCCCATCCCCCATGCAATAAAGACCAACATGCCTGAAATTCAACAGAAGCACTTCATTGGCTGTAGAACTCCTTGGGAAGTTCCAGATCGGCTTTCCAACTTTCTCCCCTCTTTCAGATACTGACGTTGACTATATAGAATTGCAGACAATATAGAACACAGCATCAGGTGAACGGATCTATACAGGTGTTGATGTTCCACAGATACATCCTTTCATCCCTCTTTATCTCATCTTCTCAGCATCTCCTGTCAATCCTTTCTGCCTCGTATGTCTACTAGTATCCCACTGAATACTATTTGCCTCCACCACTGCCTATGGTGGTTCGTTCCCCATTCTCACCAATCTCTGGGTAATGAAGTTTGTCCTGAATTCACGTCTGGATTTGTACTGAGTATTTTATACCTTATAGTTCTGGTCTTGGGCCTCAAGTGAAAATATCTTCTCTACGACTATCCTATCAAACCTATTAATAATATTAAAGACTTCTTATCTGGGCACCCCTCATTTCTAGAGAAGGACCCCTGCCTGTTCGATCTCTACTGTTATGTATAATTATACCGTGATCTAAATGTGGTCTAACCAATGTATATAGACGCCAGAACTGTGCACAGTGCTCCAGTTTTGATCTAACCAATGTATAATGAGAATGGAACAGTGCACAGTTCTCCAAATGAAGTCTAACCAAGGAATGAGGAGTCCTGAAATGTTGACAGTGCACCCAGTGTGTTTTAACCAAGGAGGTTGGAGGCCAAACATGTGCAAATTCCAATTTTGGAACCCAGGTACATGAAGATAAAACTGTGGATGAGGCCCTGCTCTTTGAGTTGGTGGAAAAATTACGTGAGTTTGAGGTCAGTCTGTATGTGGTTCTTTGTCTAGACAGTGGATAGCTCTGAACTGCTTTGTCCTGTCAGTCACTGTAAATAAATGCACCTCCACATTGACCTTACCTTGGAGAACCTACAGTCGACACTTCAAAGCACAAGAGAAGTAACACCAGAGGTGCCTCCGCATTAACCTCCAAATCCAGTGGCAAAACAGGTTGTCCAACAGCATCGTCCTCTCCCAAACCAATCTGTCTAGTGTCAGGGTTCGAGTCACCCAAAACCAGCTCCACTGGCTGGGACATGTCGTTCACATTCCTGCCACCAGACTCCCCAAAGAAGCAGTTCTACTCAGAACTTAGCCGTGTCAGGAGACTCCCAGGAGGACAGCGGAAACGTTTTAGAGATGTCCTCACAGCATCCCTGGAGAGATGAAACATCCGCATTGACTCCTGGGAGAACATGGCTCCTGAACATCCCAGTTGGAGAAAGGACATACGGGAAGGCATTGGACACCTCGAGGAACTTAAGGAACATGCAGAGGTAAGGCCGAGGCATCGGAGGGAGCGCACAAACCTGCAAACTACTCACCTGCCTGATCCTCAAAGCACCACCTGCCCCTCATGTGACAGAGTCTGCAGATCATACACTGGACTCATCAGCCATCTCAGAACCCATTGAACCGGAGTGGAAGCAAGTCATCCTCAATCCAGGGGGAACTGCCTAAGAAGGTGAACTCTCTCCAGCTTCCGTGTTAATTTATTATTTTGCACCATTCTGCAAAAGCAAACCCGCTCTTAAAACCTCAACATACTGAGTTTCACCTCCTCAAAGAACAGACCTGATTAATACAGCACCTCCACCAGCGGTGTGAGGATATCACAACATGTCATTGTGAAGCCTTCTGTTCTGAAAACTGTCCCTCACTTGATCACATGAAGTGAGCACCAGATCTCCCGTTTTCCACCAGGAAACAGGGAACATGGGGGGCAAATGTTACTTTACACTTGGCACGATACATGTGGGAGTTGTGCTAAAGTCAGGATGGACATTCAGGCTCTCTCCTAGTTTCCTACAAACACCTGGGACTATGTAATTGTAAAATAGAAACTGGAAATCTACAAACTGGCATCTGACTGCAACTATTTCAAGGTTGGACTGATATTAATGTCACTTAATGACCCCAAAAGGATCAGATTTAAAGATCATCTACCTGATATCAAATCATTGATTTGTTTGACATTGCCGGAATATTTTGTGTGAAATAGTTGAGAAGTGAAACATTTCAGAAGCAGCCAAGTTGACCTGTTGAGCTGCTGTGGGTAAAGCTCACTCTGTCTGAGCATGTTCTGGGCAGCGGCGACACTAGAGTAACACTGGCACCTAGTGGCTTCACGTGCAACTGCAAGCACCGATTCTGCAGGCGTTTCAGTCTCAGACTCTAAAATTGTATCAGTCATTGGCTTTGTCATCCTACTCGACTCCCGTTTGCGCTTGTGGCATAGAACCAGATGGAAGTTAATGCACTCTTCCGCGCCATTCGGCCAGACAGCTCTCTGCTTCACTCAAGCCGCAACCAGTCAAATACATTTTGAAGTGCAGTCACTGTTGTAATGTCGGGAAGGAGGCAGACAAGCTGCAAGATCAAGTGCAGGGATATTCAGAAAGAACAGGGAGTGGGAGTAATTGGACAGGGAAGATGAAAACGAGGGATCATAAATGTAAGGTTGTCCTTAATAAATCCAATTGGGAATTCAGAAGGAGGTTCTTTAACCCAGGGAGCGGTCAGAATGTGGAATTCGCGACCAACTGGAATGGGTTGAGGTCGAATAGAGACAATACTGTTAAGGGGGGAGCTCAATAAATACATGAGTGAGAAAGGAATAGGAGAATCTGTTGATAGGGTAGGATGAAGAGAGATGGGAGGAGGTCGCTCTTTCGAACAGCCAGGCCAGGATCGATGGGCTGAATGGCCTGGATTTGTCCTGCATTATTCTATGATCCAATAAGACCCATCAACCTGCTGCCTTGTTTCAGGGCCAAGACAGTTTCATTCCCCACCCACACCTCCCCCACCCCCTTCCCCCACTTGTACTAAACGGGAGCTAAAGGGTTAAGTTCTTCACCGCACTGAACTCCAGTCATTGTGAAAATTCTTCAAAAGACACCGAGAGACTGAGAGACAAGTGGGTTAACAGTTTTGAACAGATGCTGAAGCCGCCGTCTGGAGGCAGGTGTTCCAGTCAGAGACGGATCTGGAGAGGTTTCTCGCCTTTGCACTGTATGAATCATCAGAGACATGATTAAAGGTTCCAAGATCAACCATTTCCTATTTGTATGGACTTGTGTCCATTAGAGTAATGAGGGTAAGGGGAGATTTGAAAGATGTTGTCAGAAGTGTCTTGAAAGAGAAACTGTATCCAGAGGGTCGTATCTACTGTCAGGAGGGTCGATAAACCAGGGACCAAGAATTGAAGGTAATTGGGAAAGGAACCAGAGTGGGAGATGAGTGGAATCTTTCTCCTCAGTGAATTGTTATCATGTGGAGGACACTGACTGAAAGGGCGGTGGAAGACCATCCAATAGTAACTTCCAGATGTCAATTGGAGAAGCAGATGATGGGGAGATTTATTAATGTAATGGAGAACTGGTCAGTGAATGGGAACTGGTCAGACAACTCTGTCAAAGAGCCAGTTCATTCGACAGTAGACATAGAAACTGACAGATCGTCAGAGTGATAGAATGACACCCCAGATAGACAGGTCTATCTCCCACAAGTGAGCTCTGACAATGTCTAGAGTTTTTGCTGAACTCCGGCGCCTTTCTGAATCACTGTGCTGACTCCAGGCACAGTAATACACGGCTGATTGATTCACCCACAGGCTGGAGGACTCCAGGAAAAAATGGGTGTTTTCGGGTCTCCTGGCGGTGAAACCGTCCACCTCACCTGAGGGGTTGACCGTTCCGGCGTAGCTGGAATAGAAAAGGTCCTGAGGCTCACGGTCCAGATGCCATCGGTACCAGTAGAAATAGGAGCCTGCTGTTGCTTCTGTGTAAATACATTGGATCCTGACTGGAGAGCCTGGGGAATGGGATATGGAAGCGGGAGTCTGTTGGATCAACACAGCCCCCACATCTGTAAAACAGAGAGGGAGAGAGAGAGAGTGAGAAATAGAGAGATAAACCCAGGGACAATGTCCATATCGTTACCAACAAGAAGAGGTAGAAGTGGGCAGACAGACAGAGATAGAGAGAGCGGTGGGGACCAGTTAGAGGCAGAGAGGCAGAGAGAGAGAGATGAGAGACAGAGAACGAAATATGGAGGGAGAAGGAGAGAGACAAAGACAGCCAGAGACTGAGAAGCAGAGACACATGTACATCATTGTAACCTCACAGTTCAGGCACCTCCTTACCCGTTAACACCAACAACACAACCCAGAGCTGAGACACAGCCATCTCTGGAGGGTGAAGGATCCGTGTGGTTTTATATGAAATGACTGAGCACTTGTATTGTCGAGTACCCCAAAGTTCTGGGTACTGACTGGAATTTATAGCTTCCGTCTCCATCATCTTCAACACTTGCCTATGCGGAGCCAAGCTTTCTTTCTTTGCTCATGGGCTCACCGAGGACTCGTCATTTCTGGGGAGGGACCAATGTTTGACCCTCAGCTCATCGGTTTCTGGGCCTGCAGTTCTGTTTCATGTCTTTGAAAGTTGCTGAAAGGAAGGGAGTAAATGTGATGTAAACTATCTTCTGTGGTGGAGAGGTGATTAAATGAGCGGGTGTGTTGGGATCATCAATACCTTCAATACTCCCCTGATCATAACCACATTCATCCTGACACCATCCTCACACTCATCATTACCATCTGAGGCCACATTGTCACCCTCCTCCCGACCGCCAGCATCTGTGTCAGCCTCACCCTCAGCAGCCTCATAACCATGAAAAGATGCTCACTCTACCATCATTATCAAGCTTGTTCACTTCCAATTGTATCTGAATGTATTCAGTGATGGGATGTGTGCATTGCTGGGAGGGTCATTTCAGAAAAGCTGAGATGTTACAAGAGTAAATGTTCACTTTCTTTCTTAAATATCCATCAGGACTCGGTAACAATGGAAATGTTAAAGGTTAGACCAGGAGTGGGGTGACAAGTTAACTATTCCATAGATGCACTTGACATGAAGTGAGGAGACCATGGATGGAATGGGAAACATTCCAATGTGTGTGGATTGAATGAGCAGTGGTGTGGTCCAGCATCGCACCCCTAACCTTCTGGATAGGGTTCTGGGACTTTTTGGAACCTTGTGTGTTACAATGAACAGCTTCTCCCACACCTCCACATAGCTGAAATCCCTCACGCCCGGTCACCTCCTTGTAAATCTCCTTTGCACCCTCTGCATCCTCCCAACAATGTCATGTACAGAAGTGGACGTAGCACACCGGTTGAAGCCAAAACAGGCTTTTTATAAATGGTTTAGCATCAATTTGTTGCGTTTGTGTTGCATTCAAAATTGTGTGCGTTAATTCTGCTTAATCAGGGAAAATAGTATGAAACATGCATTTCGGTACGACATTTTTGCTCGGTGGATTTGTTTTGACTTACCTGCAGTTTTTTGGCACTAAAGTGTCAGCCTTTTTCTTGGCTCCAGTCTGTGGAGTGGGTCCTTCTAACTCAGAGAGGACAGTTCTACCCACTCAGGCAGCGCACGTTGAGTCTTGAGTACCTCACCTCCTGACTCCCCAAAGCCTGTCCACCATCTATAAGGTACAAGTCAGGAGTGTGTTGGAATACTCTCCACTAGAGTGTGGCTCCAACAACACTGAAGAAGCTCGATACCATCCAGGACAAAACAGCCCGCTTGATTGGCACCCCATTCACAAACTTTCACCCCTCCACCACCGACGCACAGTGGCAGCAGTGTGTACTATATAGAAAATGCACTGCAGCAATGCACCAAGGCTCCTTCGACAACACCTTCCAAAACCACGACCTCCAACACCTAGAAGGACAAGGACAGCAGATGCACGGGAACATCACCAACTGCAGGTTCTCCTTCAAGCCACATACCATCCTGACTTGGAACTATATCGCCGTTCCTTCACTGTCGCTGGGTCAAAATCCTGGAACTCCATTCCTAACAGGACCGTGGGTGGACCTACCCCACATGGACTGCAGTGGTTCAAGAAGGCAGCTCACCACCACCTTCTCAAGGGCAATTTGGGATGGATAGCAAATGTTGGACTGGTCAGCGATGCTCACATCTCAATAAATAATTATTTTAAAACTATAAATGAACAGAAGCTGCTTCTTTCGGCAGAAGGCAACCAGGAGACATTGATTAAATGTAACTGGCAGATGAATAAGTGGGGGGAGGGGGGAGATGTGATGATTTGTTTAAGCAGCGAGTTGTTATGATGTGGCTAGCACTGTCTGAAAGGGTGTTGGAAGCACCTTGAACATGAACATTCAAAAGGCAATGGATTGCACACGTGAATGGAATCAATGTGCATGGCTATGGGGAAGTAGCAGGGGGGAAGAGCATAAACTGGACAGTTCTTTCAAATAAGCCAGTACGGGGGAGATGGGCCGAATGGTCTCCTTCTGTTCTGTTATCCAAGATGATTCCATGAACTGGTTGCAGAAAATGAGCAGTCAGTCTACTGCTGCCCCCTGCCGGTGGAAGATGAGCACTGAGATTCAATCTACTGCTGCCCCCTGCCGGTGGAAGATGAGCACTGAGATTCAATCTACTGCTGCCCCCTGCCGGTGGAAGATGAGCACTGAGATTCAATCAACTGCTGCTCCCTGCCGGTGGAGGATGAGCACTGAGATTCAATCTACTGCTGCCTCCTGCCGGTGGAAGTTGAGCACTGAGATTCAATCCACTGCTGCCCCCTGCAGGGGGAAGATGAGCACTGAGATTCAATCTACTGCTGCCCCCTGCCAGTGGATGATGAGCACTGAGATTCAATCTACTGCTGCCCCCTGCCGGTGGAAGATGATAACTGAGATTCAATCTACTGCTGCCCCTCTGCCGTTGGAAGATGATAACTGAGATTCAATCTACTGCTGCCCCCTGCTGGTGGAAAATGAGCATTGAGATACAATCTGCTGCTGCCCCCTGCCGGTGGAAGATGAGCACTGAACTCCTGTTCATCCGCTGCAGGTTTTTGCAGCTGAGTATCCGCTTTCTCAAACACTGTGCAATACTACAAGCGCAGAAATAAACAGCGGTGTGAGATGGAGCGGCGTCTCTCAGTGCCAAAGTAAACAGCGTATCGCTGGCTCTGACTGCCTTAAGTGACTCGGACGTGTAATTGGTAACAGACCCTTCTGTAGCAGAATAGAACAGAGCTTCCAGTGCCCTGTCTGGTTGTTGTCTGTACCAGTACATATAGGAATAGGCAGTATTGGTCAGCGTGCATCTGAGTGTTGTCGACCCTCCTGCTGCAATCGATAGGATCGAGGGTGACTGTTCCACATAGGAGGAGAGTATTCCTGTGGAATGGAACATCGATTAGATTATTATTTCAGTCAATAATGGATTGGAGCAGGAGCTGCATTGCAAGAAAGAAAGGGCTTACATTAATATAGCGCCGTTCAGGACCTCCGGACATCAGAAAGTGCTTTGCAACAAATGCAGTTACTCCATCAGTACTGCCTATTCGACAGTGCAGCAGTCCCTCAGTACTGCCTCTGCGACAGTGCTGCAGTCCCTCAGTACTGCCTCTGCGACAGTGCAGAACTCACTCTGTACTGCCTCTGCGACAGTGCAGCACTCCCTCAGTACTGCCTCTGTGACAGTGCAGCACTCCCTCAGTACTGCTTCTGTGAAAGTGCAGCACTCCCTCAGTACTGCCTCTGCGACAGTGCAGCACTCCCTCAGTCCTGACACGTGGTTTGTCAGCCTTGACATTGAGCTCAAATGTTCTGGAGTGAGACTCAGACACAGGAGTGTTCCGGACAGAATCACCCCTAACATTACAATACATTATTCGACTCTGTTTCTGACTTTGACTTACGTGGGAACAGGGCAGGCATCAAGATTAGACAGAGAACTTCGTGCAACATGATTTCTTCATTCGATACTAACTCGATGTGTGAACGTGTGGAGTTTTCAACAACACACTTGCAGGCGGTTTCTATATTGTATCCAATTAAATACCCAGCATCCGGTTGTCATTGTGATTGGCAGTCACTTACTGCGACACTCTGCTCCTCCCCATTACTTTACATAGCAATGTTGTTGAATGATACAACACAGGAGGATAGGGGGAGATTGAATAGAGGTGTTCACATTTCAGAAAGGGATTTGATAGAGTAGAATTCAGGGAAGCAACCCTCTATACCCAGAGAGTGTGCCCATCCCTTATTGCCCCTGAGAAGGTGATGGTGAACCATCTTCGGGAATACCTGCTGGGCCATATCAGGGCGCAGTTAACAGTCAACCACATTGCTGTGGGTCTGCAGTCACATATAGGCCAGACCGGGTAGGAATGGCGGATTTCCTTCCCTGAAGGTCATCAATGAAGACGTTGGGTTTTTAAGACACTCCATGTTCAGGATTACTCATACTTTCCATGACAATTTTTTATTTATTTAATTAATTGAATTTAAATTGCATTTCTGCCCCGGTGGGAATTGAACTCAAGTCTGGGGATCATCAGTCCAGGCGTCTGGATTACTAGCCCAGTAACATTACTGCCCTGCTGCCGAACCTCTGTGGTGAATGGGAGTTAAATGGTTAAATTGTTCACTGGTCTGAACTGCTGGCTTCTTTGAAGAACACATTAAATGTGACTCGAGTCTGAGGTGAAAGTGGGTAAAGAGTTTTCAGCAGCTTCTGAACTCGCTGTCAGGAGGCAGGTGTCCCAGAGATGAAGTTATCTGGAGAGGGGTTTCGCCTTTGAACAGTGTGAAACAGCGCTCAGATGGTTAATGGTTCTGTGCTGAGTTAGTTCCTGTGCATTGGGGGGTTGTTCGCCTCTGTTTTGTGAAGGTTAGAGGGAGATTAACCAGACTGGTATCAGGGATGAGGGACTTCAGTTACTGTGGAGAGACTGGAGAAGCTGGGGGTTTCTGCCCTTAGAGCAGAGAAGGTTAATTAGATGTGATACAGATATTGAAGATCATAGAGGATTTTGATAGATAATTGATGACAAATCACATCTTCTACTGGTCAATATATAGAAAATCTATGAAAAGATGGTCATTCATTACATTACTGCAGTATGTTTAATTAGTTCAAACAAACTGTAATTACCTAAAGATAGAGTTAGATAGATAGAGAGACAGAGAGATAGATAACCAGGTAAAGAGATAGATAGATAGAGAGACAGAGAGATAAACAATCAGGTGGACAGATAGATATGAACAATAAGCTTCAATCTACTGCTGCCCCCTGCCAGTTGAAGATGAGCACTGAACTCCCGTTCATCCGCTGCAGGTTTTTGCAGCTGAGGATCCGCTTTCTCAAACACTGTGCGATACTACAAGCGCAGAAATAGACAGCGGTGTGAGATGGAGCGGCGTCTCTCAGTGCCAAAGTAAACAGTGTATTGCTGGGTCTGTCTGCCTTAAATGACTCGGACGTGTAATTGGTGACAGACCCTGTTCCAGCAGAATTGAACAGAGCTTCCAGTGCCCTGTCTGGCTGTTGTCTGTACCAGGACATTGTAGGATAGCCAGTATTCTTCAGCGTGCATCTGAGTGTTGTCGACTCTCCTGCGGAAAGCGATAGGATAGAGGGTGTCTGTTCCACATTGGAGGCGAGTATTCCTGTGGGACGGAACATCGATTAAATTATTATTTCAGTCAATAATGGACTGGAGCAGGGGCTGCATTACAAGAAAGAGAGGGCTTACATTAATATATCGCCGTTCAGGACCTTAGGGCATCAGAAAGGGCTTTGCAACCAATGTAGTTACTCCCTCAGTACTGCCTCAGCGACAGTGCAGCACTCCTTCAGTACTGCCTCTGCAACAGTGCGGCACTCCCTCAGTACTGCCTCTGCGACAGTGCTGCACTCCCTCAGTACTGCCTCTGTGACAGTGCTGCACTCCCTCAGTACTGCCTCTGCGACAGTGCAGCACACCCTCAGTACTGCCTCTGCGACAGTGCAGCACACCCGCAGTACTGCCTCTGCGACAGTCCAGCACTCCCTCAGCCCTGACACCTGGGGTGTTAGTTTTGACTTTGAGCTCAAGTGTTCTGGAGTGAGACTCTGACACAGCAGTGTTATGGAACAGAATCACCGCTGACATTACAATACATTATTCGACACAGTTTCTGACTTTGACTTACGTGGGAAGAGTGCAGCCATCAAGATTAGACTGAGAACTTCATGCAACATGATTTCTTCATTCGATACTAACTCGATGTGTGAACGTGTGGAGTTTTCAACAACGCACTTGCAGGCGGTTTCTATATTGTATCCAATTAAATACCCAGCATCCGGTTGTCATTGTGATTGGCAGTCACTTACTGCACACTCTGCTCCACCCCATTACATTGTGTAGCAATGTTGTTGAATGATACAACACAGGAGGATAGGGGGAGATTGAATAGAGGTGTTCACATTTCAGAAAGGGATTTGATAGAGTAGAATTCAGGGAAACAACCCTCTGTACCCGGAGAGTGTGCCCATCCCTTATTGCCCTTGAGTTGGTGGTGGTGAACCATCTTCGGGAATACCTGCTGGGCAGTTAATAGTCAACAACATTGCTGTTGGTCTGGAGGCACATATAGGCCAGACCGTGTAAGAACGGCATATTTCACTATGTTCACTATGGAGAAGGATGATGTAGGTGTAGATATCAGGGAGGGGGGTTGTGATATACTTGAACATATTAGCTTTTAAAGGGAGGAGTATTAGCTGTTTTCGCAGTCTTAAAAGTGGATAAGACCGCAGCCCGGATGAGACATATCCCAGGCTGTTATGTGAGGCAAGGGAGGAGATTTCAGGGCTTCTGACACAAATTTTCAATTCTCTCTGGCCACAGGAGTGGTCTCAGAGGACTGGAGGACAGCGAATGTTGTACCATTATTCAAGAAGGACACTTGTGCTCTTCTGAACTCGCTGTCAGGAGGCAGGTGTCCCAGAGATGAAGTTATCTGGAGAGGGATCTCGCCTTTCAACAGTGTGAAACAGCGGTCAGATGGTTAAGGGTTCCGAGCTGAGTTAGTTCCTGTTCATTGGGGGGTTGTTCGCCTCTGTGTAGTGAAGGTTAGAGGGAGATTAACAAGACTGGTACCAGGGATGAGGGAGTTCAATTACTGTGGAGAGACTGGAGAAGCTGGGGGTTTCTCTCCTGAGAGCAGAGAAGTTTAATGGTCGATGTGATACAGATATTGAAGATGATAAAAGATTTTGATAGATAATTGATGACAAACCACATCATCTACTGGTCAATGTATAGAAAATCCCGGAAATGATGGTCATTCATTATATTAGTGCAGCATGTTTAATTAGTTCATACAAACTGTAATCACCTAAAGATAGAGTTGAATATATAGAGAGACAGAGAGATAGATCACCAGGTAGAGAGATAGATTGGTATCGAGAGAGGTAGAGAAATAGAGAGTTGGAAGGAAAGTCAGACAGGTAGAGAAATAGCGAGCTACATGGAGAGACAGTCACTGCCCCTGTAAAAGACAGGAATGTTAATTCGCATTCTACCATTTTACGCCAGCTTTGCAGCCAGTGGTAGAGTGGGGAATAGAGAGAGAGGGAGCGACAGAGATGGAGAGAGTGGGATGGAGAGAGAGGGATGGAGACAGAGGGATGGTTAGAGAGGAATGGAGAGAGAGGGATGGAGAGAGAGGGATGGAGCGAGAGGGATGGAGAGAGGGAGCGACAGAAAGTTATTGATAAGTCACGAACTCATTGAAGGGCGGAGTGTTTTCGAGGTGATGAATGTTCTCCTTGTGTTCCCAGGTCACTTAAACTGTGTTCCAGACTCTGATGTTTATCATGGTCCAACAGCGCACTCTGCTGTCCCTTTGGAGAAAGAAAACGCAGTGAAATAAAACCACACCGTATCTATCTATCTGTCTATCTGACTGTCTGTCTGTCTTTCTGTTTTTATCTGATCTTCATTTCAGATATTAAAATCTTTAATAATCTCCCTTAGACCGCTTAAAGTTTACTCTTGTCTTCTCCTTTCTGGAGAAATAATCCCCCGATGTTCAAACTTTCTTGATAACTTTAACCTCTGTGTTCTGATATCATTCCTGTAAAGTCTATTTCACAATTCCCCTGTGTTTCAATATCTAACCACTCAATTTCTATTTAAATCCGCCCAGTCTTCTTGTGAAAAACATGTTCCCAATGATAAAAACACCCAACAGGACGCAGCACCGCCTGGTTTTATCTGAAACAGGTATTTCCTGCTGCCTTTGGGGTTTTTGTTGAACTGCTCCATCGCTCTGAGTCACTGTGAAGACTCCAGGCACAGAAATACACGGCCGAGTGATTCTCCCACAGGCTGGAGGACTCCAGGTTGAACTCGTACTCATTCGGTCTCTCAGCGGTGAAACCATCCACTGTCCCCTCTGGATCCACATAGTTAGCAGTATTGGAGTAAAACATCAACAGCAGCTCCTTCCCCGGCTCTTGTCTGTACCAGTACATGGAGATGGTACTGCTGATCCCCTCCACAGTGCACCTCAGTTCCACTCCTTTCCCAGGAAATCTGGAGACAGCGGCGGGAGTCTGGCGGATAGTCTGTGAGTTCACATCTGGGAGAGAGATGGAGAGAGGAGGAGATCAGTAAACAGGGAGCATCTGGGAATGAAAGGGAGACAGGGAGAGGAGAGGAAGGTTATTAACGATAATCTTTGCATTTCATACTCACTTACAATGAAACAGGATTATCAGACCCAGTAACAGATACATCTTTCACTTCAACGTGTTCTCTTAATCGACACAGGAGTGAGAGCAGGAGCTTAGAGTCTTGTGAAGGTCCAAATCCACTCTTTACAAATCATTGGGAGGAACATGAAGAGCATTAGGAAGTGATACAATGTTGGAGACGCCCATTCCCCCAGGTCAACAAATCAGAATTGTATTGGCTGCCAATCTCCTTCTCTCTCTCTCTCTCTCTCTCTCTCTGTCCCCCTCTCTATCTCAGTCTCTCTGTCCCCCTCTCTCTCTCTCAGTCTCTCTGTCTCACTCTCACTGTCTCAGTCTCTCTATCCCCCTCTCTGTCTCAGGCTCTCTCTCTCTCACTCTCTCTGTTTCAGTCTCTCTGTCCGCCTCTCTCTCTCAGTCGATCTGTTTCAGTCTCTCTGACCCCTCTCTGTCTCAGTATCTCTATCTCAATCTCTCTGTCTCACTCTCTTTCACTCAGTCTCTCTGTCTCAGTCTCTCTGTCTCAGTCTCTCTGTTCCCCTCTCTGTCTCAGTCTCTCTGTCTCAGTCTCTCTGTCTCAGTCTCTCTGTTCCCCTCTCTGTCTCAGTCTCTCTGTCTCAGTCTCTCTGTCTCAGTCTCTCTTTTTCAGTCTGTTGTCTCTGTCAGTTTTCCTCTAAATCTCGTTCTGACCCTCTCTCACACTCGGTCTCCCTCTCTTTGTCTCTCTCACTGTGTGTGTGTATCCCTCTCTAAGGTGATGAATGTCCTTCTCCTGTCCATGTGTATGATGCTGGAGGGCTGGATGACCTCTGCCTCTTCCTGTTTTCCTATTAAATGTTTTACAGGCCATTGTGTATTCATGGTCCTAGAGCACCCTCTGTTAACCATATAGAGGAAGAAAACTCAGTGTCAGTGCAGTAAAACTCAAGTCGTTTTATAGTTAATTCTTCCTGATAGTTACACCTCAGATCTGGTGTTATCCTTGTTAATTGTTCTTTGCACATTCTCCACTACCTGTATATCTAATCTCTCACTACCACTCAAACCCATCTCTTCTTGTTATCATGAACACTTTCTCTCTGCAAAACGAAAGAAGTTCGAGGCTCCGAGCAGTTTTATCCTCCACAGGTGTTTCCTGCTGCCTTTAGGGTTTTTGTTGAACTGCTCCATCTCTGAGTCACTGTGATCTCTCCAGGCACAGAAATACACGGCCGAGTGATTCTCCCGCAGGCTGGAGGACTCCAGGTTGAACTCAGAGTTTGTCGGTCTCTCGGCGGTGAAACCTTCCACCGTCCCCTCTGAGTTCTCCCTTTGTGCAGTTAGGGAGTAAAACATCAGCTGCGGCTCCTTCCCCGGGTATTGTCTGTACCAGTACATGTAAGGGTCACTGGTCGTTTCCACGGTGCATTTCAGCTTCACCTGCTCCTCAGAAAATCTGGAGACAGTGGCGGGAGACTGGAGGATAGTCTGTGAGTTCACATCTGGGAAAGAGACAGGGAGAGGAGGAGATCAATAAACAGGGAAATTCAGTCCAGTGGGGAGAGAGAAAGAGAGAGAAGGAGAGAACGAAATAAATAAAACCATATCCTAAAGAAATGTTAAGTAGAATTATTGTTTCAATAAAATTCCTTACGGTGAAACAGGGTGATCAGAGTCAGTAACAGATACATCTTTTACTTTAAGCTGCCTTCTGAATCTGCAAAGGGGAGAGAGCAGGAGTGATGAGTGTTGTTAATAACCAACCCACTCTTTACAAATCATTGGGAGGAACAGGAAGAGCATTAGGAAGTGATGCAGAGATGGTGATGTTCATTTCCCACATCAACAAATGAGAATCGAGTTGGTTGCCAATGACCCACTTTCTCTCTCTCCCTCTGTCTCTCCCTGTCCTTTACTTGAGATGCTCCTTTCTTCCTCTCTGTCTCTCTTCTGTGCCTCCCTGTATGTCTCAGTCTGTTTATTTCAGTCTCTCTCTCACAGATACACACACATTAGGTCTCTCTCTCTGTCTTTGTCTCTCTCTCTGTCTCTCTCGCTGTGTGTGTGTCTCTCTCTCTCTTCTCTCTCTCTAAGGATGTGGATTTCCTTCTCCTGGTCATGTATATCAACCTGGAGGACTGTATGTTCTCCCACTGTTTCAGTTTTCCTGTGAACTCCTTCTCAAAAGCCATTGTACATCACATGGTCCAAGAGCGTCCTCAGCTGTCCCTGTGGTGAAAATATACACAGTGTCAGTCTATAACAGCCCCAGTCCTTTTATTGTTATTCATTCCTGATAGTTACAATCCTGAGATCACGGGATATTCTTATTCAATGAGCTGGAAGATGAATGGGCACGGATACAAAGCTGTGCATGTGAGTGCGTGTGTTTCTCACTCGCTCTGTCTTTAGTTAACTGTCTCTTTCTGTTTTACTGCTTGCTGTCTTTCTCTCCCTGTCTCATTCTGTGTGTGTGTGTGTCTGTCTCCCAATCTGTCTCACTCTCTTCCTCTGTGTTTTTTTTGCTTTTCTCTCGCACTTCCTTCTTCCCCCTCTCTGTCCTCCTCTCTCTCCTCTGTCTGTCTCTCTGTCTCAGTCGCTTTCCCTCAGTCGCTTTCTCTCTGTCTCTCTCTCAGTCTCTCTCTCTCTGTCTCTGTCTCTCTCTCTCTGTCTCTCTCTCACTCTCTGTCTCTCTCTGTCTCTCAGTCTCTCTCTCTCAGTCTCCCTCACTGTTTCTCTGTCTCAGTCTCTCTGTCTCAGTCTCTTCCTCTGTGTTTTTTGTTCTCCCTCTCTCTCTTTCTTGTTCCCCATCTCTGTCCTCCTCGCTCTCCTCTCTCTTCTCCTGTCTGTCTCAATCTCTCTTTCTCAGTCTCTCTCTCTCAGTCTCTCTCTGTCTCAGTCCCAGTCTCTCTGTCTCAGTCTCTCTGTCTCTGTCAGTTTTCCTCTCAATCTTGTTCTATCCCTCTCTCACACACTCGGTCTCCCTCGATTTGTCTCTCTCGTTGAGTGTGTGTATATCCCTCTCTAAGGTGATGAATGTGCTTCTCCTGTCAATGTGTATGAAGCTCGAGGGCTGTATGACCTCTGCCTCTTTCTGTTTTCCTATTAAATGTTTGCCAGGCCATTGTGCATTCATGGTCCTCGAGCACCCTCTGTTAACCCTACAGAGGAGGAAAACTCAGTGTCAATGCAGAAGAACTCAAGTCGTTTTATAGTTGATCTTTCCTGATAGTTAGAACCTCAGATCTCGTGTTATCCTTGTCAATTGTTCTTAGCACATTCTCTACTACCTGTATATCTAATCTCTCACTACCACTCTGACCCATCTCTTCTTGTTATCATAAACACTTTCGCTCTGCAAAACGAAAGAAATTCGAGGCTTCGGGCAGTTTTACCCTCCACAGGTGTTTCCTGCTGCCTTTGGGGTTTTTGTTGAACTGCTCCAACTCTGAGTCACTGTGATCTCTCCAGGCACAGAAATACACGGCCGAGTGATTCTCCCGCAGGCTGGAGGACTCCAGATTGAACTGGGAGCTAGTCGGTCTCTCGGCGGTGAAACCGTCCACCGCCTTCTCCGGATTTATGTGATCAGTACCTGTGGAGTAAAACATAAACTGTGGCTCCTTCCCCGGGTATTGTCTGTACCAGAACATGTCAGGGTTACTGCTGCCCTGCACGGTGCATTTCAGCTTCACCTGCTCCTCAGAAAATTTGGAGACAGCGGCGGGAGTCTGGTGGATATTCTGTGAGTTCACATCTGCGAAAGAGACAGGGAGAGGAGGAGATCAGTAAACAGGGAACTTCAGTCCAGTGGGAGAGAGAAAGAGAGAAATAAATAAATAAAAACATAACCTAAAGAAATGTTAAGTAGAATTATTGTTTCAATAAAATGCCTTACGGTGAAACAGGGTGATCAGAGTCATTAACGGATACATCATTTACTTTAAGCTGCCCTCTGAATCAGCAAAGGGGAGAGAGCAGGAGTGATGAGTGTTGTTAATAACCAACCCACTCTTTACAAATCATTGGGAGGAACAGGGAGAGCATTAGGAAGTGATGCAGAGATGGTGACGCCCAGGTAAACAAGTCAGAGTGGAGTAGGTTGACAATGTCTCTCTCTCTCTATCTGCATACATCCAGCTTTATGTCTGCAACTCTTTCATTCTTTTTTCTCTCTCTGTATCTGTGTGTGTTTGTGAGTGTGTGCATCTTTCTGTCTCTGTCTCCCTCTGTCCCGTTCATTTCCACTGAGCTTTTCCTCACGACGTCTCCCTGATTCACCCTCTCTGTCTCTATGTTTCATCACCGGATTGATTGAGAACCAGAGGTCACTTATTGATGGTAATTGGCAGAAGATCCAAAGGTGAACTGAGGAAACGTTTTGACACAGTGAATGGTTAGGATCTGGAATGCACTACCTGAGAGTGCGGGGGAGGCAGTTTCAATCGTCGCTTTCAAAAGGAAATTTGAATAATTATGTGTAAGAAAAATATGCAGTGTTATTTAGAAAGGGCAGGGGGAGTGGGACTAGCTGCAGAGACCAAGTACAGCTACAGGCTAACAGCATTGTGGAACATCCTGCATTCAGGCTGCAAGTGTGACCCTGAGATTCTCGTTAGCGGATACTTTTAATTCTCATTCCCACTCCCACCTCTCTGTCCTCGACCTCCTTCTCTGCTCCAGTGAAGCTCAACAGAAACTCGAAGAAAAGCACATCATCTTTCAATTGGATACTTTGCAGCTTTCTGGGCTCAACAGTGAGTTAAACAATTTCTGATCGTAACAACTGCTCCGGTTTATATGGGCAGAGGTTTGTTGGTAATAATTGTGTTTCTGCTACTTTCACCTCCTCTAGACCCATCTCTTGTTCTTTACTTGACCCATTAACATCTCCTTTGTCTTGCACCAGCCTCAGTTTTGTTATTAAGTCTCTCCTGCATTCCTCCCATTCTCCCTCTCCCTGGCTTTCTGCTGCTTAAAAGCTGATAGATCACTAAATCCTTCCAGTTCTGTTGAAAGGTCTACGACCTGATATGTTAATGTTTTGTCTCTCTCCACAGAGGCTGTCTGACCTGATTAGTATTTCCATCCTTATTTATTTATAACCCAGAAACACAATGAGCTCCAAGACAGTGAAAGAGCGCCCAGAACCTAAACCATCCAGCATCTGCGGTACCTTGTGTTCAGTTCACCAGACTGTAACCGGGATGTAGTTCTATAATTATCAGGAGAGGTTCATAGACAAGTTTCAAAGTCCCTATTGAAACATCATCAATAATCTGATACTTATCACGGTCCTACACCGCCCTCTGCTGTCGCTGTGGATAAAGACAACATTGTCGGTGAATAAAACACAACTTTGTCTGTCTGCCTACCAGCTATCTATCGACCTATCTCCCTACCTATCTGATCTTCACTTCACACATTAAACCCTTTTATAATCTTTCTAAGAACTATGAATGTTCACCCTTCAGTCTTCTCCTTTCTGGAGCAAAGATGTTCAAACTATCTTTGTTCCGATATCATTCCTGTGAAGTCTATTTCACAATTCCCCTGTGCTTCTATTTCTAACCTCTCACTTTCTGTTTAAATCCGCCCTGTCTTCTTGTGAAAAACACTTTTCCAATGCCAAAAACAACTAACAGGACGCAGCACCGCCTGGTTTTATCTGAAACAGGTGTTTCCTGCTGCCTTTGGGGTTTTTGTTGAACTGCTCCATCTCTCACTGTGAAGACTCCAGGCACAGAAATACACGGCCGAGTGATTCTCACGCAGGCTGGAGGACTCCAGTTTGAACTCGTACTTATTCAGTTTCTCGGCGGTAAAACCTTTCCCCGTCCCCTCTGGATCCACATAGTTAGCAAAACTGGAGTAAAACATCAACAGCGGCTCCTTCCCCGGGTGTTGTCTGTATCAGTACATGGAGATGCTACTGCTGCTCCCCTTGACAGTGCACATCAGTTCTACTCCTTTCCCGGGAAATCTGGAGACAGCGGTGGGAGTCTGGTGGATAGTCTGTCAGTTCACATCTGGGACAGAGATGGACAGAGGAGGAGATCAGTAAACAGGGAATTTCTGGGAATGAAAGGGAGACAGGGAGAGGAGAGGAAGGTTATTAACGATAATCTTTGTATTTCATGCTCACTTACAGTGAAACAGGATTATCAGACCCATTAACAGATACATCTTTCACTGTAACTTGTTCTCTTAATAGACACAGGAGTGACAGTAGGAGCTTAGAGTCTTGTGAAGGTCCAAATCCACTCTTTACAAATCTTTCCTGCTGCCTTTGGTGTTTTTGTTATTAGAATTAGAATTAGCACATTACAGCGCAGTACAGGCCCTTCGGCCCTCGATGTTGCGCCGACCTGTGAAACCATCTGACCTACACTATTCCATTTTCATCCATATGTCTATCCAATGACCACTTAAATGCCCTTAAAGTTGGCGAGTCTACTACTGTTGCAGGCAGGGCGTTCCACGCCCATACTACTCTCTGTGTAAAGAAACTACCTCTGACATCTGTCCTATATCTATCACCCCTCAACTTAAAGCTATGTTCCCTCGTGTTTGCCATCACCATCCGAGGAAAAAGACTCTCACTATCCACCCTATCTAACCCTCTGATTATCTTATATGTCTCTATTAAGTCACCTCTCCTCCTCCTTCTCTCCAACGAAAACAACCTCAAGTCCCTCAACATTTCCTCGTAGGACCTTCCCTCCATACCAGGCAACATCCTAGTAAATCTCCTCTGCACCTTTTCCAAAGCTTCCACATCCTTCCTATAATGCGGTGACCAGAACTGCACGCAATACTCCAGGTGCGGCCTCACCAGAGTTTTGTACAGCTGCAGCATGACTTCGTGGCTCCGAAACTCGATCCCCCTACTAATAAAAGCTAACACACCATATGCCTTCTTAACAGCCCTATTAACCTGGGTAGCAACCTTCAGGGATTTATGCACCTGGACACCAAGATCTCTCTGTTCATCTACACTACCAAGAATCTTCCCATTAGCCCAGTACTCTGCATTCCTGTTACTCCTTCCAAAGTGAATCACCTCGCACTTTTCCGCATTAAACTCCATTTGCCATCTCTCAGCCCAGCTCTGCAGCCTATCTATGTCTCTCTGTACCCTACAACATCCTTCGGCACTATTCACAACTCCACCGACCTTAGTGTCATCTGCAAATTTACTAACCCACCCTTCTACACCCTCTTCCAGGTCATTTCTAAAAATGACAAACAGCAGTGGCCCCAAAACAGATCCTTGCGGTACACCACTAGTAACTAAACTCCAGGATGAACATTTGCCATTAACCACCACCCTCTGTCTTCTTTCAGCTAGCCAATTTCTGATCCAAAGCTCGAAATCCCCTTCAACCCCATACTTCCGTATTTTCTGCAATAGCCTACCGTGGGGAACCTTATCAAACGCCTTACTGAAATCCATATAGACCACATCCACGGCTTTACCTTCATCCACCTGTTTGGTCACCTTCTCGAAAAACTCAATAAGGTTTGTGAGGCACGACCTACCTTTCACAAAACCGTGCTGACTATCGCTAATGAACTTATTCTTTTCAAGATGATTATAAATCCTGTCTCTTGTAACCTTTTCCAACATTTTACCCACAACCGAAGTAAGGCTCACAGGTCTATAATTACCAGGGCTGTCTCTACTCCCCTTCTTGAAAAAGGGGACAACATTTGCTATCCTCCAGTCTTCCAGCACTATTCCTGTCGACAATGATGACATAAAGATCAAGGACAAAGTCTCTGCAATCTCCTCCCTGGCTTCCCAGAGAATCCTAGGATAAATCCCATCTGGCCCAGGGGACTTATCTATTTTCACACTTTCCAAAATTGCTAACACCTCCTCCTTGTGAACCTCAATCCCATCGAGCCGAGTAGCCTGAATCTCAGTATTCTTTCGCTCTGCTAAACGAAAGAAGTTCTCGGCTCCGAGCAGTTTTAAAGTCCACAGGTGTTTCCTGCTGCCTTTGGGGTTTTTGTTGAACTGCTCCATCTCTCTGAGTCACTGTGAAGACTCCAGGCACAGAAATACACGGCCGAGTGATCCTCCCGCAGGCTGGAGGACTCCAGGTTGAAGTCGAAGTTACTCGGTCTCTCGGCGGTGAAACCGTCCACCATCCCCTCTGATTTCACGTTTTGTGCAGCGATAGAGTAAAACATCATCTGCGGCTCCTTCCCTGGGTATTGTCTGTACCAGTACATGTATAGGATACTGGTGCTGCTGCGCTGCACAGTGCACTTCAGTTCCACTCTCTCACCAGGCAATTTAGAGACAGCGGTGGGAGTCTGGTGGATAGTCTGTGAGTTCACATCTGGGAAAGAGACAGAGAGATCAGTAAACAGGGACATTCAGTGCCTTGGGGAGAGAGAAGAGAGAGAGAGAATCAAAAATAAATACAACGAAAGAAATGTTAAGTAGAATTATTGTTTCAATATAATCCCTTACGGTGAAACAGGGTGATCAGAGTCAGTAACAGATACATCTTTTACTTTATGCTGCCCTCTGAATCAGCAAAGAGAAGAGAGCAGGAGTGATGAGTGTTGTCAATAACCAACCCACTCTTTGCAAATCATTGGGAGGAACAGGGAGAGCATTAGGAAGTGATGCAGAGATGGTGACGCCCAGGTCAACAAATTAGAGTGGAGTAGGTTGACAACGTCTCTCTCTCTATCTATCTCAATCCGCCTTCCTCTCTCTTTCTTACACTTTGTTTCTATCTCTCTCTCTCTCTCTCAGCATGTATCGAGCTTTATGTCTCCAACTCTTTCAATCTCTTTCTCACTCTGTATCTGTGTCTGTGTGTGTGTGTGTGAGTGTGTGTGTGTGTGTGTGTCGTTCTCTCTCTGTCTCCCTCTGTCCCGTTCATTTACGCTGAGTTTTTCCTCTCTATGTCTCCCTGATTCACCCTCTCTGTCTCTGTGTTTCATCACCGGATGTATTGAGTCCCTGTGCATTGGGGGTTGTTCCCCTCTGTGCAGTGAAGGTGAGAGGGATATTAACCAGACTGGTGCCAGGGATGAGGGACTTCAGTTACTGTGGAGAGACTGGAGAATGTGGGGGTTTCTCTACTTGCAGCACAGAAGGTTAATGGTAGATGTGATACAGACATTGAAGATCATAGAGGATTTTGATAGATAATTGATGACAAACCACATCATCGACTGGTCAATATATAGAAAATCTCTGAAAAGATGGTCATTCATTACATTATTACAGTATGTTTAATCTGTTCATACAAACTGTAATCAGCTAAAGATAGAGTTAGATAGATAGCGAGAAAGAGCGATAGATAATCAGGTAGAGAGATAGATAGATAGACAGTCAGGTACACAGATAGATATATAGAGAGGTAGAGAAATACAGAGATAGAGGGAAAGTCAGATAGGTAGAGATTTAGCGAGCTAGATAGAGAGGCAGTCACTGCCCATGTAAAAGACAGGGATGTTAATTGGCATTCTCTCATTTTACACCGGCTTTGTAGCGAGTGGGAGAGAGAGGGAGGGAGAGAGAGGGAGAGTGGGGATGGAGAAAGAGGGATGGCGAGAGGGGGAAAGAGGGGGATGGAGAGAGGGATGGAGAAAGAGCAATGGAGAGAGGGAGCGACAGGAAGTTATTGATCATTCCTGATCTCATTGAAGGTCGGAGTTTTTCCGAGGTGATGAATGGTCTCCTTGTGTTCCCAGGTCACTGTTAAAGTGTGTTGCAGACTCTGATGTTTATCATGGTCCTACAGTGCACTCTGCTGTCCCTTTGGAGAAAGGAAACACGTGACATGACACCACACCGTATCTGTCTGTCTGTCTGTCTATCTATCTATCTATCTGTCTGTCTGTCTATCTATCTATCTATCTATCTATCTATCTATCTATCTATCTATCTATCTGTGTCTGTCTGTCTATCGTGTTTATCCTTCAGTCTTCTCCTTTCTGGAGCAAAGATCCCCCAATGTTCAAATTAATCTTCATAACTTTAACCTCTGTGTTCATGTTAAGTGTATTTCGCAATTTCCCTGTTCTTCTTTCTAACCTGCGACCTTCTATTTAAATCCACCCTGTCTTCTTGCGGAAAACATGATCCCAATGATAAAAACACCCAACAGGACGCAGCACCGCCTGGTTTTATCTAAAACAGGTGTTTCCTGCTGCCTTTGGGGTTTTTATTGAACTGTTCCAATTCTCTGAGTCAGTGTGAAGTCTCCAGGCTCAGAAATACACGGCCGAGTGATTCTCCCGCAGGCTGGAGGTCTCCAGATTGAACTGGGAGTCAGTCGGTCTCTCGGCGGTGAAACCGCCCACTGTCCCCTCTGGATCCACATAGTTAACAGTACTGGAGTAAAACATCAACAGCGGCTCCTTCCCCGGTTATTGTCTGTACCAGTACATGGAGAGGTTACTGCTGCTCCCCTCCACGGTGCACCTCAGTTCCACTCATTTCTCGGGAAACCTGGAGACTGCGGCGGGAGTCTGGTGGATAGTCTGTGAGTTGACATCTGGGAGAGAGATGGAGAGAGGAGGAGATCAGTAAACAGGGAACTTCTGGGAATGGAAGGGAGACAGGGAGAAGACAGGAAGGTTCTGAAGGATAATCTTTGTATCCTTGAACCAGGATTATCAGAGCCAGGAACAGATACATCTCCCACTTGACACTGCCCTCTCAAACAGCAAAGGAAGTGGAACAGAGGAAATCAGTTCTGTGACTAACCAATCCGCTCTTTACAAGTCATTGAGTAAAACATGAAGGGCATGAGGAAGTCATGCAGTGTTGGACACGCCCCCTTCCAGCACCCAACCAATCAGAATGGACGTGGTTGCTTATGATGGTTGAGTGACTGGATTAAGTGTTGTTAACATCCCCAACAAGAGTGTCTGTTAGATCGGAGTCTGTTCCCTGTGGGGTATTTAGATAGGAGTCTGTTCCCGGGGGGGGGGGGGTGTTTAGATAGGAGTCTGTTCCGGGGGTGGGGGGGGGGCGGTATTTAGATAGGAGTCTGTTCCCGGGGGGGGTATTTAGATAGGAGTCTGTTCCGGGGGTGGGGGGGGGGTATTTAGATAGGAGTCTGTTCCCGGGGGGGGGTATTTAGATAGGAGTCTGTTCCGGGGGTGGGGGGGGCGGTATTTAGATAGGACTCTGTTCCCGGGGGGGGTATTTAGATGGGGGTCTGTTCCCGGGGCCCGGGGGGGGGTGGTATTTAGATAGGAGTCTGTTCCCGGGGGGGTATTTAGATAGGAGTCTGTTCCCGGTGGGGGTATTTAGATAGGAGTCTGTTCCCGGGTGGGGGTATTTAGATAGGAGTCTGTTGTGGGGTATTTAGATAGGAGTCTGTTCCTCGGGGGGGGGGGTATTTAGATAGGAGTCTGTTGTGGGGTATTTAGATAGGAGTCTGTTCCCGGGGGGGTATTTAGATAGGAGTCTGTTCCCGGGGGGGGTATTTAGATAGGAGTCTGTTGTGGGGTATTTAGATAGGAGTCTGTTCCTCGGGCGTGGTGGGGTATTTAGATAGGAGTCTGTTCCCAGTGGGGTATTTAGATAGGAGTCTGTTGTGGGGTATTTAGATAGGAGTCTGTTCCTCGGGCGTGGTGGGGTATTTAGATGGGAGTCTGTTCCTCGGGCGTGGTGGGGTATTTAGATGGGAGTCTGTTCCTGGGGGGGGGTATTTAGATGGGGGTCTGTTCCCGGGGCCCGGGGGGGTATTTAGATAGGAGTCTGTTCCCGGGGGGGTATTTAGATAGGAGTCTGTTCCCTGTGGGGTATTTAGATAGGAGTCTGTTGTGGGGTATTTAGATAGGAGTCTGATCCTCGGGGGTGGTGGGGTATTTAGATAGGAGGCTGTTCCTGGGGGGGTATTTAGACAGGAGTCTGCTCCCGGGGGGGGGGGGGTGTGTTTCGATAGGAGTCTGTTCCGGGGGGGGGGGGGTATTTAGATAGGAGTCTGTTCCCTGTGGGGTATTTAGATAGGATCCTGTTCCGGGGGTGGGGGGGGGGTATTTAGATAGGAGTCTGTTCCCGGGGGGGGTATTTAGATAGGAGTCTGTTCCGGGGGAGGGGGGGCGGTATTTAGATAGGAGTCTGTTCCTGGGGGGGGTATTTAGATGGGGGTCTGTTCCCGGGGCCCGGGGGGGGGTGGTATTTAGATAGGAGTCTGTTCCCGGGGGGGGTATTTAGATAGGAGTCTGTTCCCGGTGGGGTATTTAGATAGGAGTCTGTTCCCGGGGGGGGGGGGTATTTAGATAGGAGTCTGTTGTGGGGTATTTAGATAGGAGTCTGTTCCTCGGGGGTGGTGGGGTATTTAGATAGGAGGCTGTTCCTGGGGGAGGTATTTAGTTAGGAGTCTGTTCCTGGGGGAGGTATTTAGATGGGAGTCTGTTCCTGGGGGAGGTATTTAGATGGGAGTCTGTTTCTCGGGCGTGGTGGGGTATTTAGATAGGAGTCTGTTCCTGGGGGGGGTATTTGGATGGGGTCTGTTCCCGGGGCCCGGGGGGGGGGGAAGTTAGATAGGAGTCTGTTCCCGGTGGGGTATTTAGATCGGAGTCTGTTCCCGGGGGGGTATTTAGATAGGAGTCTGTTCCCGGTGGGGTATTTAGATAGGAGTCTGTTCCCGGGGGGGGAGTATTTAGATAGGAGTCTGTTCCCCTTGGGGTATTTAGATAGGAGTCTGTTGTGGGGTATTTAGATAGGAGTCTGTTCCTCGGGGGTGGTGGGGTATTTAGATAGGAGGCTGTTCCTGGGGGGAGGGTATTTAGATGGGGGTCTGTTCCCGGGGCCCGGGGGGGGGGGGGGTATTTAGATAGGAGTCTGTTCCCGGGGGGGGGGGTATTTAGATAGGAGTCTGTTCCCGGTGGGGTATTTAGATAGGAGTCTGTTGTGGGGTATTTAGATAGGAGGCTGTTCCTGGGGGGGGTATTTAGATGGGGGTCTGTTCCCGGGGCCCGGGGGGGGGTATTCAGATAGGAGTCTGTTCCTGGGGGGGGTATTTAGATGGGGGTCTGTTCCCGGGGCCCGGGGGTGGGGGTGGTATTTAGATAGGAGTCTGTTCCCGGGGGGGGGGTATTTAGATAGGTGTCTGTTCCCGGTGGGGTATTTAGATAGGAGTCTGTTCCCGGGGGGGGGTATTTAGATAGGAGTCTGTTGTGGGGTATTTAGATAGGAGTCTGTTCCTCGGGGGTGGTGGGGTATTTAGATAGGAGGCTGTTCCTGGGGAGGTATTTAGATAGGAGTCTGTTCCTGGGGGAGGTATTTAGATGGGAGTCTGTTCCTCGGGGGTGGTGGGGTATTTAGATAGGAGGCTGTTCCTCGGGGGTGGTGGGGTATTTAGATAGGAGGCTGTTCCTGGGGGTGGGTATTTAGATGGGGGTCTGTTCCCGGGGCCCGGTGGGGGGGTATTTAGATAGGAGTCTGTTCCCGGTGGGGTATTTAGATAGGAGTCTGTTGTGGGGTATTTAGATAGGAGTCTGTTCCTCGGGGGTGGTGGGGTATTTAGATAGGAGTCTGTTCCTGGGGGAGGGGGGTATTTAGATGGGGGTCTGTTCCCGGGGCCCGGGGGGGTATTTAGAAAGGAGTCTGTTCCTGGGGGGGTATTTAGATGGGGGTCTGTTCCCGGGGCACGGGGGGGGGGTATTTAGATAGGAGTCTGTTCCTGGGGGGGTATTTATATGGGGGTCTGTTCCCGTGGCCCGGGGGGGGGGTATTTAGATAGGAGTCTGTTCCCTGTGGGGTATTTAGATAGGATCCTGTTCCGGGGGTGGGGGGGGTATTTAGATAGGAGTCTGTTCCTGGGGGGGGGGTATTTAGATAGGAGTCTGTTCCTGGGGGAGGTATTTAGATGGGAGTCTGTTCCTCGGGGGTGGTGGGGTATTTAGATAGGAGGCTGTTCCTCGGGGGTGGTGGGGTATTTAGATAGGAGGCTGTTCCTGGGGGGGGTATTTAGATGGGGGTCTGTTCCCGGGGCCCGGGGGGGGTATTTGGATAGGAGTCTGTTCCCGGGGGGGGTATTTAGATAGGAGTCTGTTCCCGGTGGGGTATTTAGATAGGAGTCTGTTGTGGGGTATTTAGATAGGAGTCTGTTCCTGGGGGGGGGGTATTTAGATGGGGGTCTGTTCCCGGGGCCCGGTGGGGGGTATTTAGGTAGGAGTCTGTTCCTGGGGGGGTATTTAGATGGGGGTCTGTTCCCGGGGCCCGGGGGGGGTATTTAGATAGGAGTCTGTTCCTGGGGGGGGTATTTAGATGGGGGTCCGTTCCCGGGGCCCGGGGGGGGGGTATTTAGATAGGAGTCTGTTCCCTGTGGGGTATTTAGATAGGATCCTGTTCCGGGGGTGGGGGGGTGGTATTTAGATAGGAGTCTGTTCCCGGGGGGGGGGGTATTTAGATAGGAGTCTGTTCCGGGGGTGGGGGGGCGGTATTTAGATAGGAGTCTGTTCCTGGGGGGGGTATTTAGATGGGGGTCTGTTCCCGGGGCCCGGGGGGCGGGGTGGTATTTAGATAGGAGTCTGTTCCCGGGGGGGTATTTAGATAGGAGTCTGTTCCCGGTGGGGTATTTAGATAGGAGTCGGTTCCCGGGGGGGGTATTTAGATAGGAGTCTGTTGTGGGGTATTTAGATAGGAGTCTGTTCCTCGGGGGTGGTGGGGTATTTAGATAGGAGGCTGTTCCTGGGGGAGGTATTTAGATAGGAGTCTGTTCCTGGGGGAGGTATTTAGATGGGAGTCTGTTCCTGGGGGAGGTATTTAGATGGGAGTCTGTTCCTCGGGCGTGGTGGGGTATTTAGATAGGAGTCTGTTCCTGGGGGGGGGGGGTATTTAGATGGGGGTCTGTTCCCGGGGCCCGGGGGGGGGTATTTAGATAGGAGTCTGTTCCCGGGGGGGGGGGTTATTTAGATAGGAGTCTGTTCCCGGTGGGGTATTTACATAGGAGTCTGTTGTGGGGTATTTAGATAGGAGTCTGTTCCTCGGGGGTGGTGGGGTATTTAGATAGGAGGCTGTTCCTGGGGGGGGTATTTAGATGGGGGTCTGTTCCCGGGGGGGGGGAGGTATTTAGATAGGAGTCTGTTCCTGGGGGGGGTATTTAGATAGGATCCTGTTCCGGGGATAGATAACCAGTTAGAGAGATATACAGATAGAGAGACAGAGAGATAGATAACCAGGTAAGAGATAGATAGATCCAGAGACAGAGTGATAGGTAACCAGGTAGAGAGATAGATAGATAGAGAGACAGAGTGATAGATAACCAGTTAGAGAGATATATAGATAGAGAGACAGAGTGATAGGTAACCAGTTAGAGAGATATATAGATAGAGAGACAGAGAGATAGGTAACCAGGTAGAGAGATATATAGATAGAGAGACAGAGTGATAGATAACCAGGTAGAGAGATATATAGATAGAGAGACAGAGAGATAGATAACCAGTTAGAGAGATATATAGATAGAGAGACAGAGTGATAGATAACCAGTTAGAGAGATATATAGATCGAGAGACAGAGTGATAGATAACCAGTTAGAGAGATATTTCGATAGAGAGACAGAGAGATAGATAACCAGGTAGAGAGATATATAGATAGAGAGACAGAGAGATAGATAACCAGTTAGAGAGATATATAGATAGAGAGACAGAGAGATAGATAACCAGGTAGAGAGATATATAGATAGAGAGACAGAGAGATAGATAACCAGTTAGAGAGATATATAGATAGAGAGACAGAGAGATAGATAACCAGTTAGAGAGATGGATAGATAGAGAGACAGTCAGGTAGACAGGTAGATACAGAGAGAGAGAGGTGGATCGAGGGAAACTCAGATAGGTAGAGAAATAGCAAGCTGGATAGAGAGACAGTCAGGTAGACAGATAGATATAGAGAGAGGTTGAGAAATAGAGAGATAGAGGGAAATTCAGAGAGGTAGAGAAATAACGAGCCAGACAGAGAGACAGTCACTGCCCCTGCAAAAGACAGGGATGTTAATTGGCATTCTCTCATTTTACACCAGCTTGGTAACTAGAATGAGGTAGAGGGATGGAGGGAGAGGGAAAGAGAGGGAGGGAGAGAGAGGAATGGAGGGAGACTGTTGGAGAGAGGGAGAGAGAGAGATGGAGAGAGTGAGAGAGAGGGATGGAGAGAGGGAGCGACAGGAAGTTATTGATCAGTCATGATCTCCTTGAAGGGCGGTGTGTTTCCGAGGTGATGAATGTTCTCCTTGTGTTCCCAGGTCACTGTTAAAGTGTGTTCCAGACTCTGATGTTTATCATGGTCCTACAGCGCACTCCGCTGTCCCTTTGGAGAAAAAAAACACAGTGACATAAAACGACAACGTATGTATCTATCTCTCTATCTATCGATCTCTCTATCTATCTGTATTTATCTGATCTTCATTTCACATATTAAAATCTTTAATAATCTCTCTAAGAACGCTGAATGTTTACCCTTCAGTTTCTCCTTTCTGGAGCAAAGATCCCCTGATGTTCAAACTATCTTGATAACTTTAACCTCTGTGTTCTGATATCATTCCTGTGAAGTCGATTTCACAATTCTCATGTGTTTCCATATCTAACCTGTTACTTTCTATTGAAATCCGCCTGTCTTCTTGTGAAAAACATGTTCCCAATGATAAAAACACCCAACAGGATGCAGCACCGCCTGATTTTATCTGAAACAGGTATTTCCTGCTGCCTTTGGGGTTTTTGTTGAACTGCACCATCTCTCTGAGTCAGTCTGAAGACTCCAGGCACAGAAATACACGGCCGAGTGATTCTCCCGAAGGCTGGAGGACTCCAGGTTGAACTGGGAATCAGTCTGTCTCTCGGCGGTGAAACCATCCACTGTCCCCTCTGGATCCACATAGTTAGCAGTATTGGAGTAAAACATCAACAGCGGCTCGTTCCCCGGGTATTGTCTGTACCAGTACATGTTGAGGTTACTGCTGCTCCCCTCCACAGTGCACATCAGTTCCACTCCTTTCCCGGGAAATCTGGAGACAGCGGCGGGAATCTGGTGGATAGTCTGTGAGTTCACATCTGGGAGAGAGATGGAGAGAGGAGGAGATCAGTAAACAGGGAATTTCTGGGAATGAAAGAAAGACAGGGAGAGGAGAGGAAGGTTCTGACTGATAATCTTTGTATTTGGCACTTACGTTGAACCAGGATTATCAGAGCCAGGAACAGATACATCTCCCACTTGACACTGCCCTGTCAAACAGCAAAGGCAGTGGAACAGATGAGATCAGTTCTGTGGCTAACCAATCCGCTCCTGACAAATCATTGAGTAAGACATGAAGGGCATG
This sequence comes from Heterodontus francisci, assembly GCF_036365525.1. Taxonomy (NCBI): domain Eukaryota; kingdom Metazoa; phylum Chordata; class Chondrichthyes; order Heterodontiformes; family Heterodontidae; genus Heterodontus; species Heterodontus francisci. The sequence goes on along the minus strand of NW_027140825.1, from coordinate 1,584,649 downwards.
AAGACGTGATGCAGTGTTGGACACGCCCCCTTCCACCACCCAACCAATCAGAATGGACGTGGTTGCTTATGATGGCTGAGTGACTGGATTAAGTGTTGTTAACATCCTCAACAAGGGTGTCTGTTGTTCAGTTCCTAACTTATTGATTAGAAATCTCCAACTGTTCATATCCAGATTCCAAATAAACCTCATCGGCATTCCCAAATTAGCCACATGTAGATTCCCAATGATAGACATCTGGATTCCAAATGATCTGCTCTTGTGGAGGATGTATTCGTGTGTTGCTAATTTAACTAGACTCCTCATCCACAGCCTCAGCTAGTGTTTTCGTAACGTGAGGGTGAATCCCACCAATACAGATCATGAAATTGCAGCAATCCATTTAGTTCACTGATGTCCATTAGGGATGAAAATCTGCCTCCTTCACCTGGTCTGGCCTACTTGTGACTCCAGATCCACACATTGTGGTTGACTCTTAAAAGCCCTCTGCAATGACCAAGCAAGTCATCCAGTTCAAGGGCTATTAGGAATGGGCAATAAATGCTGGCCTCGCTGGCGAGGCCCACATCTCATGAACGAATTAAGAAAAACAGGCCGATGTTGATTCACAAATAGTCAGCTGGGAGTCCTGGCAATCATTTCCTGCAACACTGGCCAAAGGGAAGTAGGTTCAACAATATCTGGGTCACACTGGGCTGCTGATCTATTCGACAGCTCGGTCTGTGCTCATTACTGGGCCCATAACCATCAGGGTGGCTCAAAAATACTGCTGCCACCTGCTGGCGGAAAATGAGCACTGAGATTCAATCTACTGCTGCCACCTGCTGGCGACAAATGAGCACTGAGATTCATTCTCTGTTGCCCCCTGCCGGGGGAGGATGAGCACAGAGATTCAATCTACTGCTGCCCCCTGTCGGTGGAAGATGAGCACTGAACTCCCGTTCATCCGCTGCAGGTTTTTGCAGCTGCGGATCCGCTTTCTCAAACACTGTGCGATACTGCAAGCGCAGAAATAGACAGCGGTGTGAGATGGAGTGGCGTCTCACAGTGCCAAAGTAAACAGTGTATTGCTGGCTCTGTCTGCCTTAAATGACTCGGACGTGTAATTGGTAACAGACCCTTCTGTAGCAGAAAAGAACAGAGCTTCCAGTGCCCTGTCTGCTTGTTGTCTGTACCAGTACATATAGGAATAGGCAGTATTGGTCAGCGTGCATCTGAGTGTTGTCGACTCTCCTGCTGCAATCGATAGGATAGAGGGCGACTGTTCCACATAGGAGGCGAGTATTCCTGTGGATGGAACATCGATTAGATTATCATTTCAGTCAATAATGGAATGGAGCAGGGGTTGCATTGCAAGAAAAAAAGGGCTTACATTGATATAGCGCCATTCAGGACCTCAGGACATCAGAAAGGGCTTTGCAACCAATGTAGTTACTCCCTCAGTACAGCCTCTGCGACAGTGCAGCACCCACTAAGTACTGCCTCTGTGACAGTGCTGCACTCCCTCAGTACTGCCTCTGCGACAGTGCAGCACACCCTCAGTACTGCCTCTGTGACAGTGCTGCACTCCCTCAGTACTGCCTCTGCGACAGTGCAGCACACCCTCAGTACAGCCTTTGCGACAGTGCAGCACTCCCTCAGTACTGCCTCTGCGACAGTGCAGCACTTCCCCAGTACTGCCTCTGCGACAGTGCAGCACTCCCTCAGTCCTGACACGTGGTTTGTCAGCCTTGACATTGAGCTCAAATGTTCTGGAGTGAGACTCAGACACAGGAGTGTTCCGGACAGAATCACCCCTAACATTACAATACATTATTCGACACTGTTTCTGACTTTGACTTACGTGGGAACAGGGCAGACATCAAGATTAGACAGAGAACTTCATGCAACACGATTTCTTCATTCGATACTAACTCGATGTGTGAACGTGTGGAGTTTTCAACAACACACTTGCAGTCGGTTTCTATATTGTATCCAATCAAATACCCAGCATCCGGTTGTCATTGTTATTGGCAGTCACTTACTGCGACACTCTGCTCCACCCCATTACTTTGCATAGCAATGTTGTGGAATGATACAACACAGGAGGATAGGGGGAGATTGAATAGAGGTGTTCACATTTCAGAAAGGGCTTTGATAGAGTAGAATTCAGGGAAACGCCCCTCTACACCCAGAGAATGTGCCCATCCCTTATTGCCCCTGAGAAGGTGATGGTGAACCATCTTCGGGAATACCTGCTGGGCCATATCAGAGGGCAGTTAATAGTCAACCACATTGCTGTGGGTCTGGAGTCACATATCGGCCAGACCGGGTAGGAATGGTGGATTCCTTTCCTGAAGGTAATCAATGAAGACGTTGGGTTTTTAAGACACTCCATGTTCAGGATTACTCATACTTTCCATGACAGATTTTTATTTATTTAATTAATTGAATTTAAATTGCATTTCTGCCAGTGTGGGAATTGAACTCAAGTCTGGGGATCATTAGTCCAGGCCTCTGGATTACGAGCCCAGTAACATAACTGCTCTGCTGCCGAACCTCCGTGGTGAATGGGAGTTAAATGGTTAAATTGTTCACTGGTCTGAACTGCTAGTTTCTTTGAAGAACATGTGACTCGAGTCTGAGGTGAAAGTGGGTAAAGAGTTTTCAGCAGCTTCTGAACTCGCTGTCAGGAGGCAGGTGTCCCAGAGATGAAGGTATCTGGAGAGGGGTTTCGACTTTGAACAGTGTAAAACAGCGCTCAGATGGTTCAGGGTTCTGCGCTGAGTTAGATTCTGTGCATTGGGGAGTTGTTCACCTCTGTGTAGTGAAGGTTAGAGGGAGATTAACCAGACTTGTATCAGGGATGAGGGACTTCAGTTACTGTGGAGAGACTGGAGAAGCTGGGGGTTTCTGCCCTCAGAGCAGAGAAGGTTAATTAGATGTGATACAGATATTGAAGATCATAGAGGATTTTGATAGATAATTGATGACAAATCACATCTTCTACTGGTCAATATATAGAAAATCTATGAAAAGATGGTCATTCATTACATTACTGCAGTATGTTTAATTAGTTCATACAATCTGTAATTACCTAAAGATAGAGTTCGATAGATAGAGAGACAGAGAGATAGATAACCAGGTAGAGAGATAGATAGATAGAGAGACAGAGAGATAAACAATCAGGTGGACAGATAGATATGAACAATAAGCTTCAATCTACTGCTGCCCCCTGCCAGTTGAAGATGAGCACTGAACTCCCGTTCATCCGCTGCAGGTTTTTGCAGCTGCTGATCTGCTTTCTCAAACACTGTGTGATACTACAAGCGCAGAAATAGACAGCGGTGTGAGACGGAGCGGCGTCTCTCAGTGCCAAAGTAAACAGTGTATTGCTGGCTCTGTCTGCCTTAAATGACTCGGATGTGTAATTGGTGACAGACCCTGTTCCAGCAGAATAGAACAGAGCTTCCAGTGCCCTGTCTGCTTGTTGTCTGTACCAGTACATTGTAAGATAGGCAGTATTCTTCAGCGTGCATCTGAGTGTTGTCGACTCTCCTGCGGAAATCGATAGGATAGAGGGTGACTGTTCCACATAGGAGGCGAGTATTCCTGTGGAATGGAACATCGATTAGATTATTATTTCAGTCAATAATGGATTGGAGCAGAGGCTGCATTACAAGAAAGAGAGGGCTTACATTAATATACCGCCGTTCAGGACCTCAGAGCATCAGAAAGGGCTTTGCAACCAATGTAGTTACTCCCTCAGTACTGCCTCTGCAACAGTGCAGCACTCCCTCAGTACTGCCTCTGCGACAGTGCAGCACACCCTCAGTACTGCCTCTGTGACAGTCCAGCACTCCCACAGCCCTGACACCTGGGGTGTTAGTTTTGACTTTGAGCTCAAGTGTTCTGGCGTGAGACTCTGACACAGCAGTGTTATGGAACAGAATCACCGCTGACATTACAATACATTATTCGACACAGTTTCTGACTTTGACTTACGTGGGAAGAGAGCAGCCATCAAGATTAGACTGAGAACTTCATGCAACATGATTTCTTCATTCGATACTAACTCGATGTGTGAACGTGTGGAGTTTTCAACAACACACTTGCAGGCAGTTTCTATATTGTATCCAATTAAATACCCAGCATCCGGTTGTAATTGTGAGTGGCAGTCACTTACTGCAACACTCTGCTCCACCCCATTACTTTACATAGCAATGTTGTAGAATGATACAACACAGGAGGATAGGGGGAGATTGAATAGAGGTGTTCACATTTCAGAAAGGGATTTGATAGAGTAGAATTCAGGGAAACAACCCTCTGTACCCGGAGAGTGTGCGCATCCCTTATTGCCCTTGAGTTGGTGGTGGTGAACCATCTTCGGGAATGCCTGCTGGGCAGTTAATAGTCAACAACATTGCTGTTGGTCTGGAGGCACATATAGGCCAGACCGGATAAGAACGGCATATTTCACTATGTTCACTATGGAGAAGGATGATGTCGGTGTAGATATCAGGGAGGGGGGTTGTGATATACTTGAACATATTAGCTTTTAAAGGGAGGAGTATTAGCTGTTTTAGCAGTCTTAAAAGTGGATAAGACCGCAGCCCGGATGAGACATATCCCAGGCTGTTATGTGAGGCAAGGGAGGAGATTTCAGGGCCTCTGACACAAATTTTCAATTCTCTCTGGCCACAGGAGTGGTCTCAGAGGAATGGAGGACAGCGAATGTTGTAACATTATTCAAGAAGGACACTTGGGCGCTTCTGAACTCGCTGTCAGGAGGCAGGTGTCCCAGAGATGAAGTTATCTGGAGAGGGATCTCGCCTTTGAACAGTGTGAAACAGCGCTCAGATGGTTAAGGGTTCCGATCTGAGTTAGTTCCTGTTCATTGGGGGGTTGTTCGCCTCTGTGTAGTGAAGGTTAGAGGGAGATTAACAAGACTGGTACCAGGGATGTGGGAGTTCAATTACTGTGGAGAGACTGGAGAAGCTGGGGGTTTCTGCCCTTAGAGCAGAGAAGGTTAATGGTAGATGTGATACAGATATTGAAGATCATAGAGGATTTTGATAGATAATTGATGACAAATCACATCTTCTACTGGTCAATATATAGAAAATCGATGAAAAGATGGTCATTCATTACATTACTGCAGTATGTTTAATTAGTTCTCACAAACTGTAATGAACTAACGATAGAGTTAGATAGATAGAGAGACAGAGATGGATAACCAGGTAAAGAGATAGATAGATAGAGAGACAGAGAGATAAACAATCAGGTGGACAGATAGATATGAACAATAAGCTTCAATCTACTGCTGCCCCCTGCCAGTTGAAGATGAGCACTGAACTCCCGTTCATCCGCTGCAGGTTTTTGCAGCTGCGGATCCGCTTTCTCAAACACTGTGCGATACTACAAGCGCAGAAATAGACAGCGGTGTGAGATGGAGCGCCGTCTCTCAGTGCCAAAGTAAACAGTGTATTCCTGGCTCTGTCTGCCTTAAATGACTCGGATGTGTAATTGGTGACAAACCCTGTTCCAGCAGAATAGAACAGAGCTTCCAGTGCCCTGTCCGGTTGTTGTCTGTACCAGTACATTAATGTATAGCCAGTATTCTTCAGCGTGCATCTGAGTGTTGTCGACTCTCCTGCGGAAATCGATAGGATGGAGGGTGACTGTTCCACATAGGAGGAGAGTATTCCTGTGGGACGGAACATCGATTAGATTATTATTTCAGTCAATAATGGATTGGAGGAGGGGCTGCATTGCAAGAAAGAGAGGGCTTACATTAATATATCGCCGTTCAGGACCTCAGGACATCAGAAAGGGCTTTGCAACCAATGTAGTTACTCCCTCAGTACTGCCTCTGCGACAGTGCGGCACTCCCTCAGTACTGCCTCCGCAACAGTGCAGCACTCCCTCAGTACTGCCTCTGTGACAGTGCTGCACTCCCTCAGTACTGCCTCTGCGACAGTGCAGCACACCCTCAGTACTGCCTCTGCGACAGTGCAGCACACCCGCAGTACTGCCTCTGCGACAGTCCAGCACTCCCTCAGCCCTGACACCTGGGGTGTTAGTTTTGACTTTGAGCTCAAGTGTTCTGGAGTGAGACTCTGACACAGCAGTGTTATGGAACAGAATCACCGCTGACATTACAATACATTATTCGACACAGTTTCTGACTTTGACTTACGTGGGAAGAGTGCAGCCATCAAGATTAGACTGAGAACTTCATGCAACATGATTTCTTCATTCGATACTAACTCGATGTGTGAACGTGTGGAGTTTTCAACAACGCACTTGCAGGCGGTTTCTATATTGTATCCAATTAAATACCCAGCATCCGGTTGTCATTGTGATTGGCAGTCACTTACTGCAACACTCTGCTCCACCCCATTACTTTACATAGCAATGTTGTAGAATGATGCAACACAGGAGGATAGGGGGAGATTGAATAGAGGTGTTCACATTTCAGAAAGGGATTTGATAGAGTAGAATTCAGGGAAACAACCCTCTGTACCTGGAGAGTGTGCCCATCCCTTATTGCCCTTGAGTTGGTGGTGGTGAACCATCTTCGGGAATGCCTGCTGGGCAGTTAATAGTAAACAACATTGCTGTTGGTCTGGAGGCACATATAGGCCAGACCGTGTAAGAACGGCATATTTCACTATGTTCACTATGGAGAAGGATGATGTAGGTGTAGATATCAGGGAGGGGGGTTGTGATATACTTGAACATATTAGCTTTTAAAGGGAGGAGTATTAGCTGTTTTAGCAGTCTTAAAAGTGGATAAGACCGCAGCCCGGATGAGACATATCCCAGGCTGTTATGTGAGGCAAGGGAGGAGATTTCAGGGCCTCTGACACAAATTTTCAATTCTCTCTGGCCACAGGAGTGGTCTCAGAGGACTGGAGGACAGCGAATGTTGTACCATTATTCAAGAAGGACACTTGTGCTCTTCTGAACTCGCTGTCAGGAGGCAGGTGTCCCAGAGATGAAGTTATCTGGAGAGGGATCTCGCCTTTCAACAGTGTGAAACAGCGCTCAGATGGTTAAGGGTTCCGAGCTGAGTTAGTTCCTGTTCATTGGGGGGTTGTTCGCCTCTGTGTAGTGAAGGTTAGAGGGAGATTAACAAGACTGGTACCAGGGATGAGGGAGTTCAATTACTGTGGAGAGACTGGAGAAGCTGGGGGTTTCTCTCCTGAGAGCAGAGAAGGTTAATGGTAGATGTGATACAGATATTGAAGATGATAAAAGATTTTGATAGATAATTGATGACAAACCACATCATCTACTGGTCAATGTATAGAAAATCCCGGAAAAGATGGTCATTCATTATATTGGTGCAGCATGTTTAATTAGTTCATACAAAGTGTAATCACCCAAAGATAGAGTTGGATAGATAGAGAGACAGAGAGATAGATCACCAGGGAGAGAGATAGATTGATATCGAGAGAGGTAGAGAAATAGAGAGTTGGAGGGAAAGTCAGACAGGTAGAGAAATAGCGAGCTACATAGAGAGACAGTCACTGCCCCTGTAAAAGACAGGAATGTTAATTCGCAAACTCCCATTTTACGCCGGCTTTGTAGCTAGTGGTAGAGTGGGGAATAGAGAGAGAGGGAGCGAGAGAGATGGAGAGAGAGGGATGGAGAGAGAGGGATGGAGAGAGAGGGATGGAGCGAGAGGGATGGAGAGAGGGAGCGACAGAAAGTTATTGAAAAGTCACGAACTCATTGAAGGGCGGAGTGTTTTCGAGGTGATAAATGTTCTCCTTGTGTTCCCAGGTCACTGTTAAACTCCTCAGAAAATTTGGAGACAGCGGCGGGAGTCTGGTGGATAGTCTGTGAGTTCACATCTGGGAAGGAGACAGGGAGAGGAGGAGATCAGTAAACAGGGAAATTCAGTCCAGTGGGGAGAGAGAACGAGAGAGAAGGAGAGAACGAAATAAATAAAACCATATCCTAAAGAAATGTTAAGTAGAATTATTGTTTCAATAAAATTCCTTACGGTGAAGCAGGGTGATCAGAGTCAGTAACAGATACATCTTTTCCTTTAAGCTGCCTTCTGAATCTGCAAAGGGGAGAGAGCAGGAGTGATGAGTGTTGTCAATAACCAACCCTCTCTTTACAAATCATTGGGAGGAACAGGGAGAGCATTAGGAAGTGATGCAGAGATGGTGACGTTCATTTCCCACATCAACAAATGAGAATCGAGTTGGTTGCCAATGACCCACTTTCTCTCTCTCTCTCTGTCTCTCCCTGTCCTTTACTTGTGATGCTCCTTTCTTCCTCTCTGTCTCTCTTCTGTGCCTCCCTATATGTCTCAGTCTGTTTATTTCAGTCTCTCTCTCACAGATACACACACATTAGGTCTCTCTCTCTCTCTCTCTCTTTGTCTCTCTCTCTGTCTCTCTCGCTGAGTGTGTGTCTCTCTCTCTCTTCTCTCTCTCTAAGGATGTGGATTTCCTTCTCCTGGTCATGTATATCAACCTGGAGGACTGTATGTTCTCTCACTGTTTCAGTTTTCCTGTGAACTCCTTCTCAAAAGCCATTGTACATCACATGGTCCTAGAGCGTCCTCAGCTGTCCCTGTGGTGAAAACATACACAGAGTCAGTCTATAACAGCCCCAGTCCTTTTATTGTTATTCATTCCTGATAGTTACAATCCTGAGATCACGGGATATTCTTATTCAATGAGCTGGAAGATGAATGGGCACGGATACAAAGCTGTGCATGTGTGTGCGTGTGTTTTTCACTCGCTCTGTCTTTAGTTAACTGTCTCCCTCTGTTTTACTGCTTGCTGTCTTTCTCTCCCTGTCTCATTCTGTGTGTGTGTGTGTCTGTCTCCCAATCTGTCTCACTCTCTTCCTCTGTGTTTTTTTTGCTTTTCTCTCGCACTTCCTTCTTCCCCCTCTCTGTCCTCCTCTCTCTCCTCTGTCTGTCTCTCTGTCTCAGTCGCTTTCCCTCAGTCGCTTTCTCTCTGTCTCTCTCTCAGTCTCTCTCTCTCTGTCTCTGTCTCTCTCTCTCTGTCTCTCTCTCACTCTCTGTCTCTCTCTGTCTCTCAGTCTCTCTCTCTCAGTCTCCCTCACTGTTTCTCTGTCTCAGTCTCTCTGTCTCAGTCTCTTCCTCTGTGTTTTTTGTTCTCCCTCTCTCTCTTTCTTGTTCCCCCTCTCTGTCCTCCTCGCTCTCCTCTCTCTTCTCCTGTCTGTCTCAATCTCTCTTTGTCTCTCTCGTTGAGTGCGTGTGTATCCCTCTCAAAGGTGATGAATGTGCTTCTCCTGTCAATGTGTATGAAGCTCGAGGGCTGTATGATCTCTGCCTCTTTCTGTTTTCCTATTAAATGTTTGCCAGGCCATTGTGCATTCATGGTCCTAGAGCACCCTCTGTTAACCCTACAGAGGAGGAAAACTCAGTGTCAATGCAGAAGAACTCAAGTCGTTTTATAGTTGATCTTTCCTGATAGTTAGAACCTCAGATCTCGTGTTATCCTTGTCAATTGTTCTTAGCACATTCTCTACTACCTGTATATCTAATCTCTCACTACCACTCTGACCCATCTCTTCTTGTTATCATAAACACTTTCGCTCTGCAAAACGAAAGAAATTCGAGGCTTCGGGCAGTTTTACCCTCCACAGGTGTTTCCTGCTGCCTTTGGGGTTTTTGTTGAACTGCTCCAACTCTGAGTCACTGTGATCTCTCCAGGCACAGAAATACACGGTCGAGTGATTCTCCCGCAGGCTGGAGGGCTCCAGATTGAACTGGGAGCTAGTCGGTCTCTCGGCGGTGAAACCGTCCACCGCCTTCTCCGGATTTATGTGATCAGTACCTGTGGAGTAAAACATAAACTGTGGCTCCTTCCCCGGGTATTGTCTGTATCAGAACATGTCAGGGTTACTGCTGCCCTGCACGGTGCATTTCAACTTCACCTGCTCCTCAGAAAATTTGGAGACAGCGGCGGGAGTCTGGTGGATATTCTATGAGTTCACATCTGGGAAAGAGACAGGGAGAGGAGGAGATCAGTAAACAGGGAACTTCTGTCCAGTGGGAGAGAGACAGAGAGAAATAAATAAATAAAAACATCACCTAAAGAAATGTTAAGTAGAACTATTGTTTCAATAAAATGCCTTACGGTGAAACAGGGTGATCAGAGTCAGTAACGGATACATCATTTACTTTAAGCTGCCGTCTGAATCAGCAAAGGGGAGAGAGCAGGAGTGATGAGTGTTGTCAATAACCAACCCACTCTTTACAAATCATTGGGAGGAACAGGAAGAGCATTAGGAAGTGATGCAGAGATGGTGACGCCCAGGTAAACAAGTCAGAGTGGAGTAGGTTGACAATGTCTCTCTCTCTCTATCTGCATACATCCAGCTTTATGTCTACAACTCTTTCACTCTCTTTCTCTCTCTGTATCTGTGTGTGTTTGTGTGTGTGTGCATCTTTCTGTCTCTGTCTCCCTCTGTCCCGTTCATTTCCACTGAGCTTTTCCTCACGACGTCTCCCTGATTCACCTTCTCTGTCTGTATGTTTCATCACCGGATTGATTGAGAACCAGAGGTCACTTATTGATGGTAATTGGCAGAAGATCCAAAGGTGAACTGAGGAAACGTTTTGACACAGTGAATGGTTAGGATCTGGAATGCACTACCTGAGAGTGCGGGGGAGGCAGTTTCAATCGTCGCTTTCAAAAGGAAATTTGGATAATTATCTGAAAGGAAAATGTGCAGTGTTATTTAGAAAGGGCAGGGGGAGTGGGACTAGCTGCAGAGACCAAGTACAGCAACAGGCTAACAGCATTGTGGAACATCCTGCATTCAGGCTGCAAGTGTGACCCTGAGATTCCGTTTAGCGGATACTTTTAATTCTCATTCCCACTCCCACCCTGACCTCTCTGTCCTCGACCTCCTTCTCTGCTCCAGTGAAGCTGCACAGAAACTCGAAGAAAAGCACATCATCTTTCAATTGGATTCTTTACAGCTTTCAGGGCTCAACAATGAGTTGAACAATTTCTGATCATAACAACTGCTCCGGTTTATATGGGCAGAGGTTTGTTGGTAATGATTGTGTTTCTGCTACTTTCACCTCCTCTAGACCCATCTCTTGTTCTTTTCTTGACCCATTAACATCTCCTTTGTCTTGCACCAGCCTCAGTTTTGTTATTAAATCTCTCCTGCATTCCTCCCATTCTCCCTCTCCCTGGCTTTCTGCTGCTTAATAGCTGATAGATCACTAAATCCTTCCAGTTCTGTTGAAAGGTCTACGACCTGATATGTTAATATTTTGTCTCTCTCCACAGAGGCTGTCTGACCTGATTAGTATTTCCATCCTTATTTATTTATATCCCAGAAACGCAATGAGCTCCAATATAGTGACAGAGCGCCCAGAACCTAAACCATCCAGCATCTGCGGTACCTTGTGTTCAGTTCACCAGACTGTAACCGGGATGTAGTTCTATAATTATCAGGAGAGGTTCATAGACAAGTTTCAAAGTCCCTATTGAAACATCATCAATAATCTGATACTTATCACGGTCCTACACCGCCCTCTGCTGTCCCTTTGGATAAAGACAACACAGTCAGTGAATAAAACACAACAGTGTCTGTCTGCCTGCCAGCTATCTATCGACCTATCTCCCTACCTATCTGATCTTCACTTCACACATTAAAGCCTTTTATAATCTTTCTAAGAACTATGAATGTTCACCCTTCAGTCTTCTCCTTTCTGGAGCAAAGATGTTCAAACTATCTTTGTTCCGATATCATTCCTGTAAAGTCTATTTCACAATTCCCCTGTGCTTCTATTTCTAACCTCTCACTTTCTGTTTAAATCCGCCCTGTCTTCTTGTGAAAAACACTTTTCCAATGCCAAAAACAACCAACAGGACGCAGCACCGCCTGGTTTTATCTGAAACAGGTGTTTCCTGCTGCCTTTGGGGTTTTTGTTGAACTGCTCCATCTCTCACTGTGAAGACTCCAGGCACAGAAATACACGGCCGAGTGATTCTCACGCAGGCTGGAGGACTCCAGTTTGAACTCGTACTTATTAATTTTCTCGGCGGTAAAACCTTTCCCCGTCCCCTCTGGATCCACATAGTTAGCAGTACTGGAGTAAAACATCAACAGCGGCTCCTTCCCCGGGTGTTGTCTGTATCAGTACATGGAGATGCTACTGCTGCTCCCCTTGACAGTGCACATCAGTTCTACTCCTTTCCCGGGAAATCTGGAGACAGCGGTGGGAGTCTGGTGGATAGTCTGTCAGTTCACATCTGGGACAGAGATGGACAGAGGAGGAGATCAGTAAACAGGGAATTTCTGGGAATGAAAGGGAGACAGGGAGAGGAGAGGAAGGTTATTAACGATAATCTTTGCATTTCATGATCACTTGCAGTGAAACAGGATTATCAGACCTATTAACAGATACATCTTTCACTGTAACTTGTTCTCTTAATAGACACAGGAGTGACAGTAGGAGCTTAGAGTCTTGTGAGGGTCCAAATCCACTCTTTACAAATCTTTCCTGCTGCCTTTGGTGTTTTTGTTATTAGAATTAGAATTAGCACATTACAGCGCAGTACAGGCCCTTCGGCCCTCGATGTTGCGCCGACCTGTGAAACCATCTGACCTACACTATTCCATTTTCATCCATATGTCTATCCAATGACCACTTAAATGCCCTTAAAGTTGGCGAGTCTACTACTGTTGCAGGCAGGGCGTTCCACGCCCATACTACTCTCTGTGTAAAGAAACTACCTCTGACATCTGTCCTATATCTATCACCCCTCAACTTAAAGCTATGTTCCCTCGTGTTTGCCATCACCATCCGAGGAAAAAGACTCTCACTATCCACCCTATCTAACCCTCTGATTATCTTATATGTCTCTATTAAGTCACCTCTCCTCCTCCTTCTCTCCAACGAAAACAACCTCAAGTCCCTCAACATTTCCTCGTAGGACCTTCCCTCCATACCAGGCAACATCCTAGTAAATCTCCTCTGCACCTTTTCCAAAGCTTCCACATCCTTCCTATAATGCGGTGACCAGAACTGCACGCAATACTCCAGGTGCGGTCTCACCAGAGTTTTGTACAGCTGCAGCATGACCTCGTGGCTCCGAAACTCGATCCCCCTACTAATAAAAGCTAACACACCATATGCCTTCTTAACAGCCCTATTAACCTGGGTAGCAACCTTCAGGGATTTATGCACCTGGACACCAAGATCTCTCTGTTCATCTACACTACCAAGAATCTTCCCATTAGCCCAGTACTCTGCATTCCTGTTACTCCTTCCAAAGTGAATCACCTCGCACTTTTCCGCATTAAACTCCATTTGCCATCTCTCAGCCCAGCTCTGCAGCCTATCTATGTCCCTCTGTACCCTACAACATCCTTCGGCACTATCCACAACTCCACCGACCTTAGTGTCATCTGCAAATTTACTAACCCACCCTTCTACACCCTCTTCCAGGTCATTTATAAAAATGACAAACAGCAGTGGCCCCAAAACAGATCCTTGCGGTACACCACTAGTAACTAAACTCCAGGATGAACATTTGCCATTAACCACCACCCTCTGTCTTCTTTCAGCTAGCCAATTTCTGATCCAAGGCACTAATTCACCTTCAACCCCATACTTCCGTATTTTCTGCAATAGCCTACCGTGGGGAACCTTATCAAACGCCTTACTGAAATCCATATAGACCACATCCACGGCTTTACCCTCATCCACCTGTTTGGTCACCTTCTCGAAAAACTCAATAAGGTTTGTGAGGCACGACCTACCTTTCACAAAACCGTGCTGACTATCGCTAATGAACTTATTCTTTTCAAGATGATTATAAATCCTGTCTCTTGTAACCTTTTCCAACATTTTACCCACAACCGAAGTAAGGCTCACAGGTCTATAATTACCAGGGCTGTCTCTACTCCCCTTCTTGAACAAGGGGACAACATTTGCTATCCTCCAGTCTTCCAGCACTATTCCTGTCGACAATGATGACATAAAGATCAAGGACAAAGTCTCTGCAATCTCCTCCCTGGCTTCCCAGAGAATCCTAGGATAAATCCCATCTGGCCCAGGGGACTTATCTATTTTCACACTTTCCAAAATTGCTAACACCTCCTCCTTGTGAACCTCAATCCCATCTAGCCGAGTAGCCTGAATCTCAGTATTCTTTCGCTCTGCTAAACGAAAGAAGTTCTCGGCTCCGAGCAGTTTTAAAGTCCACAGGTGTTTCCTGCTGCCTTTGGGGTTTTTGTTGAACTGCTCCATCTCTCTGAGTCTCTGTGAAGACTCCAGGCACAGAAATGCACGGCCGAGTGATCCTCCCGCAGGCTGGAGGACTCCAGGTTGAAGTCGAAGTTACTCGGTCTCTCGGCGGTGAAACCGTCCACCATCCCCTCTGATTTCACGTTTTGTGCAGCGATAGAGTAAAACATCATCTGTGGCTCCTTCCCCGGGTATTGTCTGTACCAGTACATGTATAGGATACTGGTGCTGCTGCCCTGCACAGTGCACTTCAGTTCCACTCTCTCACCAGGCAATTTAGAGACAGCGGTGGGAGTCTGGTGGATAGTCTGTGAGTTCACATCTGGGAAAGAGACAGAGAGATCAGTAAACAGGGACATTCAGTGCCTTGGGGAGAGAGAAGAGAGAGAGAGAGAATCAAAAATAAATAAAATGAAAGAAATGTTAAGTAGAATTATTGTTTCAATAAAATCCCTTACGGTGAAACAGGGTGATCAGAGTCAGTAACAGATACATCTTTTACTTGAAGCTGCCCTCTGAATCAGCAAAGAGAAGAGAGCAGGAGTGATGAGTGTTGTTAATAACCAACCCACTCTTTACAAATCATTGGGAGGAACAGGGAGAGCGTTAGGAAGTGATGCAGAGATGGTGACGCCCAGGTCAACAAGTTAGAGTGGAGTAGGTTGACAACGTCTCTCTCTCTATCTATCTCAATCCGCCTTCCTCTCTCTTTCTTACACTTTGTTTCTATCTCTCTCTCTCTCTCTCTGCATGTATCGAGCTTTATGTCTCCAACTCTTTCAATCTCTTTCTCACTCTGTATCTGTGTGTGTGTGTGTGTGTGTGTGTGTGTGTGTGTCGTTCTCTCTCTGTCTCCCTCTGTCCCGTTCATTTACGCTGAGTTTTTCCTCTCTATGTCTCCCTGATTCACTCTCTCTGTCTCTGTGTTTTATCACCGGATGTATTGAGTCCCTGTGCATTGGGGGTTGTTCCCCTCTGTGCAGTGAAGGTGAGAGGGATATTAACCAGACTGGTGCCAGGGATGAGGGACTTCAGTTACTGTGGAGAGACTGGAGAATGTGGGGGTTTCTCTACTTGCAGCACAGAAGGTTAATGGTAGATGTGATACAGACATTGAAGATCATAGAGGATTTTGATAGATAATTGATGACAAACCACATCATCGACTGGTCAATATATAGAAAATCTCTGAAAAGATGGTCATTCATTACATTATTACAGTATGTTTAATCAGTTCATACAAACTGTAATCAGCTAAAGATAGAGTTAGATAGATAGCGAGAAAGAGCGATAGATAACCAGGTAGAGAGATAGATAGATAGACAGTCAGGTACAAAGATAGATATATAGAGAGGTAGAGAAATACAGAGATAGAGGGAAAGTCAGATAGGTAGAGATTTAGCGAGCTAGATAGAGAGGCAGTCACTGCCCATGTTAAAGACAGGGATGTTAATTGGCATTCTCTCGTTTTACACCGGCTTTGTAGCTAGTGGGAGAGAGAGGGAGGGAGAGAGAGGGAGCGTAGGTTTGGAGAAAGAGGGATGGAGAGATGGGGAGAGAGGGGGATGGAGAGAGGGATGGAGAAAGAGGGATGGAAAGAGGGAGCGACAGGAAGTTATTGATCAGTCATGATCTCATTGAAGGTCGGAGTGTTTCCGAGGTGATGAATGGTCTCCTTGTGTTCCCAGGTCACTGTTAAAGTGTGTTGCAGACTCTGATGTTTATCATGGTCCTACAGTGCACTCTGCTGTCCCTTTGGAGAAAGGAAACACAGTGACATGACACCACACCGTATCTGTCTGTCTGTCTGTCTGTCTATCTATCTATCTATCTATCTATCTATCTATCGTGTTTACCCTTCAGTCTTCTCCTTTCTGGAGCAAAGGTTGAACTGGGAGTCAGTCGGTCTCTCGGCGGTGAAACCGCCCACCGTCCCCTCTGGATCCACATAGTTAACAGTACTGGAGTAAAACATCAACAGCGGCTCCTTCCCCGGCTCTTGTCTGTACCAGTACATGGAGAGGTGACTGCTGCTCCCCTCCACAGTGCACCTCAGTTCCACTCATTTCTCGGGAAACCTGGAGACTGCGGCGGGAGTCTGGTGGATAGTCTGTGAGTTCACATCTGGGAGAGAGATGGAGAGAGGAGGAGATCAGTAAACAGGGAACTTCTGGGAATGGAAGGGAGACAGGGAGAAGACAGGAAGGTTCTGAAGGATAATCTTTGTATCCTTGACCCAGGATTATCAGAGCCAGGAACAGATACATCTCCCACTTGACACTGCCCTCTCAAACAGCAAAGGAAGTGGAACAGAGGAAATCAGTTCTGTGACTAACCAATCCGCTCTTTACAAATCATTGAGTAAAACATGAAGGGCATGAGGAAGTAATGCAGTGTTGGACACGCCCCTTCCAGCACCCAACCAATCAGAATGGACGTGGTTGCTTATGATGGTTGAGTGACTGGAGTAAGTGTTGTTGACATCCCCAACAAGGGTGTCTGTTGTTCAGTTTCTAATTTACTGATTAGAAATCTCCAATTGTACGTAATGAACCTCATCGGCATTCCCACATTAGCCACATGTAGATTTCCAATTATAGACATCTGCATTCCAAATGATCTGCTCCTGTAGGGGATGTATTAGTGCGTGGCTGACTTGACTAGATTCTTAATCCACAGCCTCGGCTAGAGTTATAGCGACGTGGGGCGGGGGAGGGGGGGGGGGGGAATCCCACCAACACAAATAAAGACATTTCAATGTCATTAATAAATCTATATTTTCAAAAGAATCTCGTCTAATGGTGACCATTGTTGCAACAATCCATCTCGTTCACTGATGTTAGGGAAGGAAATCTACCGCCTTCACCTGGTCTGGTCTACATGTGACTCCAGATCCACACAATGTAGTTGACTGTTAAATGCCCTCTGGAATGGCCAAGCAAGTCACTCAGTTCAAGGGCAATTAGGGATGGGCAATAAATGATGGCAGAGCCAGCGAGGCCCACATTCCATGAACGAATTAAGAAAAACAGCCAGATGTTGATTCACAAATGGTCAGGTGGGACTCCTGGCAAACGTTTTCTGCAACATTGGCCCGAGGGAAGTAGGTGGAACAATATCTGGGTCACACTGGGCTGCTGATCTATTCTACAGCTTGGTCTGTGCTCATTACTGTGCCCATCACCATCAGGGAGGATCAAATCTACTGCTGCCCACTGCCGGGGGAAGATGAGCACTGAGATTCAATCTACTGCTGCCCACTGCCGGGGGAAGATGAGCACTGAGATTCAATCTACTGCTGCCCCCTGCCGGGGGAAGATGAGCGCAGAGATTCAATCTACTGCTGCCCCCTGCCGGGGGAAGATGAGCACTGAGATTCAATCTACTGCTGCCCCCTGCCGGGGGAAGATGAGCACTGAGATTCAATCTACTGCTGCCCCCTGCCGGGGGAAGATGAGCGCAGAGATTCAATCTACTGCTGCCCCCTGCCGGGGGAAGATGAGCGCAGAGATTCAATCTACTGCTGCCCCCTGCCGGGGGAAGATGAGCGCAGAGATTCAATCTACTGCTGCCCCCTGCCGGGGGAAGATGAGCACTGAGATTCAATCTACTGCTGCCCCCTGCCGGGGGAAGATGAGCACTGAGATTCAATCTACTGCTGCCCCCTGCCGGGGGAAGATGAGCGCAGAGATTCAATCTACTGCTGCCCCCTGCCGGGGGAAGATGAGCACTGAGATTCAATCCACTGCTGCCCCCTGCCGGGGGAAGATGAGCGCAGAGATTCAATCTACTGCTGCCACCTGCCGGGGGAAGATGAGCGCAGAGATTCAATCTACTGCTGCCCCCTGCCGGGGGAAGATGAGCGCAGAGATTCAATCTACTGCTGCCCCCTGCCGGGGGAAGATGAACACTGAGATTTAATCTACTGCTGCCCCCTGCCGGGGGAAGATGAGCGCAGAGATTCAATCTACTGCTGCCCCCTGCCAGGGGAAGATGAGCACTGAGATTCAATCTACTGCTGCCCCCTGCCGGGGGAAGATGAGCGCAGAGATTCAATCTACTGCTGCCCCCTGCCGGGGGGAGATGAGCACTGAGATTTAATCTACTGCTGCCCCCTGCCGGGGGGAGATGAGCACTGAGATTTAATCTACTGCTGCCCCCTGCCGGGGGAAGATGAGCACTGAGATTCAATCTACTGCTGCCCCCTGCCGGGGGAAGATGAGCACTGAGATTCAATCTACTGCTGCCCCCTGCCGGGGGAAGATGAGCACTGAGATTCAATCTACTGCTGCCCCCTGCCGGGGGAAGATGAGCGCTGAGATTCAATCTACTGCTGCCCCCTGCCGGGGGAAGATGAGCATTGAGATTTAATCTACTGCTGCCCCCTGCCGGGGGAAGATGAGCACTGAACTCCCATTCATCCACTGCAGGTTTTTGCAGCTGCGGATCCGCTTTCTCAAACACTGTGCGATACTACAAGTGCAGAAGTAGACAGCGGTGTGAGATGGAGCGGCGTCTCTCAGTGCCAAAGTAAACAGTGTATTGCTGGCTCTGACTGCCTTAAATGACTCGGACGTGTAATTGGTAACAGACCCTTCTGTAGCAGAATAGAACAGAGCTTCCAGTGCCCTGTCTGCTTGTTGTCTGTACCAGTATAGAAAGGAATAGTCAGTATTGGTCAGCGTGCATCTGAGTGTTGTCGACTCTCCTGCGGAAAGCGATAGGATAGAGGGCGACTGTTCCACATAGGAGGAGAGTATTCCTGTGGAATGGAACATCGATTAGATTATTATTTCAGTCAATAATGGATTGGAGCAGGAGCTGCATTGCAAGAAATAAAGGGCTTACATTAATATAGCGCCGTTCAGGACCTCAGGTCATCAGAAAGGGCTTTGCAACCAATGTAGGTACTCCCTCAGTACTGCCTCTGCGACAGTGCAGCACTCCCTCAGTGCTGCTTCGTCGACAGTGCAGCACTTCCTCAATAGTGCCTCTGTGACAGTGCAGCACTCCCTCTGTGCTGACTCTGCGACAGTGCAGCACTCTCTCAGTACAGCCTCTGCGATAGTGCAGCATTCCCTCTGTACTGCCTCTGCGACAGTGCAGCACTCCCTCGGTCCTGACACCTGGGTTGTCAGCCTTGACTTTGAGCTCAATGTTCTGTAGTGAGACTCTGACACAGGAGTGTTTTGGACAGAATCACCGCTGACATGACAATACATTATTGTGCACAGTTTCTGACTTTGACTTACGTGGGAAGAGTGCAGCCATCAAGGTTAGACAGAGAACTTCATGCAACATGATTTCTTCATTCGATACTAACTCGATGTGTGAACGTGTGGAGTTTTCAACAACACACTTGCAGTCGGTTTCGATATTGTATCCAATTAAATACCCAGCATCCGGTTGTCATTGTGATTGGCAGTCACTTACTGCGACACTCTGCTCCTCCCCATTACTTTGCAAAGCAATGTTGTAGAATGATACAACACAGGAGGATAGGGGGAGATTGAATAGAGGTGTTCACATTTCAGAAAGGGATTTGATAGAGTAGAATTCAGGGAAACAACCCTCCATACCCAGAGAGTGTGTACATCCCTTATTGCCCCTGAGAAGGTGGTGGTGAACCATCTTCGGGAATACCTGCTGGGCCATATCAAAGGGCAGTTAACAGTCAACTACATTGCTGTGGGTCTGCAGTCACATATAGGCCAGACCGGGTAAGAATGGCAGATTTCCTTCCCTGAAGGTTATCAATGAATACGTTGGCTTTTTACGACACTCCATGTTCAGAATTGCTCTTACTTTCCATTACAGATTTTATTTATTTACTTAATTAAATTTAAATTCCATTTCTGCCCCTGCTGAGAACTGAACTCATATCTGGGGATCATTAGTCCAGGCCTCTGGATTACTAGTCCAGTAACATAACTGCTCTGCTCCCGTACCTCGTTGCTGAATCGGAGTTAAAGTGTGAAATAGTTCACTGGTCTGAACTGCTAGTTTCTTTGAAGAACACATCAAATGTGACTCGAGTCTGAGATGAAAGTGGGTAAAGAGTTTTCAGCAGCTTCTGAACTCGCTGTCAGGAGGCAGGTGTCCCAGAGATGAAGGTATCTGGAGAGCGGTCTCGCCTTTCTACAGTGTGAAACAGTGCTCAGATGGCTAAGGGTTCTGAGCTGGTTTAGTTCCTGTACATTGGGGAGTTGTTCACCTCTGTGTAGTGAAGGTTAGAGGGAGATGAACCAGACTGGAACCAGGGATGAGGGACTTCAGTTACTGTGGAGAGACTGTAGAAGCTGGGGGTTTATCCCCTTAGAGCAGAGAAGGTTAATGGTAGATGTGATTCTAGATATTGAAGATCATAGAGGATTTTGATAGATAATTGATGACAAACCAGATCATCAACTGGTTAATATATAGAAAATCTATGAAAAGATGGGCATTCATTACATTACTGCAATATGTTTAATTAATTCATACAAACTGTAATCACCTAAAGATATAGTTAGATAGATAGAGAGACAGAGAGATAGATAACCAGGTAGAGAGATAGATAGATCGAGAGACAGTCAGGTAGACAGATAGATATAGAGAGAGGTAGAGAAATAGAGGGATCGAGGGAAAGTCAGATAGGTTGTGAAATAGCGAGCTGGATAGAGAGACAGTCAGGTAGACAGGTAGATATAGAGAGAGAGGTAGATAGAGGGAAAGTCAGATAGGTAGAGAAATAGCGAGCTGGATAGAGAGACAGTCAGGTAGACAGGTAGATATGGAGAGAGGTCGAGAAATAGAGAGATAGAGGGAAAGTCATATAGGTAGAGAAATAACGAGCTAGATAGAGAGACAGTCAGGTAGACAGATAGATATGTGGAAAGGTAGAGAAATAGAGAGATAGAGGGAAAGTCAGAGAGGTAGAGAAATAGCGAGTGAGAGAGACAGTCACTGCCCCTGTAAAAGGCAGGGTTGTTAATTGTCATTCTCTCATTTTACACCAGCTTGGTAACTAGAGTGAGAGAGAGGGATGGAGGGAGAGAGAGAGAGAGAGAGGGGGGGAATGCAGAGAGGGACCGACAAGAAGTTATTGATCAGTCATGATCTCATTGAAGGACGGAGTGTTTCCGAGGTGATGAATGTTCTCCTTATGTTCCCAGGTTACTGTTCAAGTGTGTTCCAGACTCTGATGTTTATCATGGTCCTACAGCGCACTCTGCTGTCCCTTTGGAGAAAGAAAACACTGTGACATAAAACCACACCGTATGTATGTATGTATGAATGTTTGTATGTATGTATGTATCCATCTATCTATCTATCTATCTATCTATCTATCTATCTATCTATCTATCTATCTATCTATCAATCTATCTATCTATCTATCTATCTATCGCTCTATCTATCTGTGTTTATCTGATCTTCACTTCACATATTAAAGTCTTTAATAATCTCTCTAAGACGGATGAAGGTTTACCCTTCATTCTTCTCCTTTCTGGAACAAAGATCCCCCGATGTTCAAACTATCTTGATAACTTTAACCTCTGTTTCCTGATATCATTCCTGTAAAGTCTATTTCACAATTCCCCTGGGCTTCTATTTCTAACCAGTCTCTATCTATTTAAATCCGCCCTGTCTTGTGAAAAACATGTTCCCAATGATGAAAACACCCAACAGGACGCAGCACCGCCTGGTTTTATCTGAAACAGGTGTTTCCTGCTGCCTTTGGGGTTTTTCTTGAACTTCTCCATCTCTCTGAGTCAGTGTGAAGACTCCAGGCTCAGAGATACACGGCCGAGTGATTCTCCTGCAGGCTGGAGGTCTCCAGGTTGAACTGGGAGTCAGTCGGTCTCTCCACAGTGAAACCGCCCACCGTCCCCTCTGGATCCACATAGTTAGCAATACTGGAGTAAAACATCAGCAGCGGCTCCTTCCCCGGCTCTTGTCTGTACCAGTACATGGAGATGATACTGCTGCTCCCCTCCAGAGTGCACCTCAGTTCCACTCCTTTCCCGGGTAATCTGGAGACAGCGGCAGGAATCTGGTGGATAGTCTGTGAGTTCACATCTGGGAGAGAGATGGAGAGAGGAGGATATCAGTAAACAGGGAACTTCTGGGAATGAAAGGGAGACAGAGAGAGGAGAGGAAG
Source organism: Heterodontus francisci (assembly GCF_036365525.1). NCBI lineage: Eukaryota > Metazoa > Chordata > Chondrichthyes > Heterodontiformes > Heterodontidae > Heterodontus > Heterodontus francisci. The sequence continues at coordinate 1,562,258 of NW_027140825.1, read as the reverse complement.
GTTATTAACAATAATTTTTTGCATTTCACACTCACATACAATGAAACAGGATTCTCAGACACAGTAACTGATACATCTTTCACTTCAACTTGTTCTATTAATAGACATAGGAGTGAGATCAGGAGCTTAGAGTCTTGTGAGGGTCCAAATCCACTCTTTACAAATCATTGGGAGGAACATGAAGAGCATTAGGAAGTGATACAATGTTGGAGACGCCCATTCCCCCAGGTGAACAAATCACAATCAAATTGTTTGCCAATCTACTTCTCTCTCTTTCTCTCAGTTTACCTTCCACTCTCTCCCTCTCTCTCAGTTTACCTTTCGCTGTCTCCCTCTCTCTGACTATCTCTCTCTCTCAGTTTACCTTCCACTCTCTCCGTCTCTCTCTGACTCTCTCTCTCTCTCTCCCAATTTCTTAGTTTTGCTATCTCTTTAGTTCTTTCTCTGTCACTGTGTTTGTCTCTATCTCTATCGCCCTATCTGTCTCAGGCTTTGTTTTTTTTAAATCTCAGTCTCTCTTTCTCTCCTCCTCTCTCCCGCTGTCCACTCTGTCGATCTCTCTCTCTCATTATGTCTCTCTTGCTGTCTCGCTGTCTTTGACGCTATCTTTGTCTCCCTATCTCGTGACATCCTTATTCATCGTTCTTTGCACCCTCGCCAGTACCTGTAAATTCAATTTGTCACTACAATCATAACTCAGTTCTTTTTATTGTAATAAACGCTTTCACTCTGCATAAGGGCCACAGAGCAATTTTATCTGAAACAGGTGTTTCCTGCAGCCTTTTGGGTTTTTGTTGAACAGCTCCATCCCGCTGAGTCACTGTGATGTCTTCAGGCACAGAAATACAAGGCCGAGTGATTCTCCCGCAGGCTGGAGGACTCCAGGTTGTACTCGGAGTCAGTCGGTCTCTCGGCAGTAAAATGGTCCACCATCCCCTCTGGATCCACATAGTTAGCAGTATTGGAGTAAAACATCAACAGCGGCTTCTTCCCCAGATCTTGTCTGTACCAGTACATGCAGAGGGTACTGCTCCACTGTCCCCTCTGAGTTCACCCTTTGTGCAGTTAGGGAGTAAAACATCAGCTGCGGCTCCTTCCCCAGATATTGTCTGTCCCAGTACATCTGAGTGATCCTGGTACCATGCACAGGCTCGACAGAGGGGATGAATGGGCCTCCACCTGTTCCTGTGTAACAGGCTCGACAGAGGGGCTGAATGGGTCTCCTGCTGTGCCTGCGTAACAGTCCCGACAGAGGGACTGAAAGGGCCTCCTGCTGTTCCTGCATAACAGGGTCGACGGAGTGGCTTTATGGACTCCCTCAGTACTGACCCTCTGACAGTGCAGCACTCACTCAGTACTGCTCCTCTGACAGGGCAGCACTCCCTCGGTACTGACCCTTGACAGTGCAGCACTCACTCAGTACTGCTGCTCTCACAGTGCAGCACTCCCTCAGTACTGACCCTCTGACAGTACAGCACTCACTCAGTACTGACCCTCTGACAGTGCAGCACTAACTCAGTACTGCTCCTCTGACAGGGCAGCACTCCCTCAGTACTGACCCTCTGACAGTGCAGCACTCACTCAGTACTGCCCCAATAACTGTGCAGCACTCCCTCAGTACTGACCCTCTGACAGTGCAGCACTCCCTCAGTACTGACCCTCTGACAGTACAGCACTCACTCAGTACTGACCCTTGACAGTGCAGCACTCACTCAGTACTGCTCCTCTCACAGTGCAGCACTCCCTCAGTACTGATCCACTGACAGTGCAGCACTCCCTCAGTACTGACCCTCTGACAGTACAGCACTCACTCAGTACTGACCCTCTAACAGTGCAGCACTCCCTCAGTTTGTCCCTCTGACAGTGCAGCACTCCCTCAGTTCTGACCCTCGCAGAGTGCTGCACTCCCTCAGTTAGCCCCTCTGACAGTGCAGCACTCACTCAGTACTGACCCTCGGACAGTGCAGCACTCCCTCCGTACTGACCCTCCGACAGTGCAGCACTCCCTCAGTTTTCCCCTCTGACAGTGCAGCACTCACTCAGTACTGACCCTCTGTCAGTGCAGCACTCCCTCAGTACTGGCCCTGTCACAGTGCAGCACTCACTCAGTACTGACCCTCCGACAGTGCCGCACACCCTCAGTCCTGACCCTCTAACAGTGCAGCACTCCCTCAGTACTGACCCTCTGTGAGTGAAGCGCTCCCTCAGTACTGACCTTCCAACAGTGCAGCACTCCCTCAGTACAGACCCTCTGACAGTGCAGCACTCCCTCAGTATTGACCCTCTGACAGTACAGCACTCTCTCAGTACTGACCCTACGACAGTGCAGCACTCCCTCAGTACTGCCCTCATAACTGAAGCTACTGTTTTCAGTTTCCGCTCCAAACTCCATTCCTTAACTACTGACTCTACCTCTCTCCCCGGCAGCGATCTGAGTTTAAGCCAGTCTGTTCGAAATCCTGGTGCCACATTTGACGCCGAGATGCGCTTCTGACCTCATGTAGGCACCATCACTAACGCTGCACATTTCCACCTCTGTAAGATCACCCGAACGCGCCCCAATTTCAGCTGAAATGTGGCTGAAACCCTCATTCAAGACATTGTCAGCTCTGGACTTGACAATGTCAAGGCAGTCCTGATGCTCACCCAATTTCTGTAAACCTGAGGTCATCTAAAACTCTTCTGCCTGTGTCTTAAGTTGCTCCAAGTCCTGATCCCCTGTCACTCCTGCTCTCACTGCCCTGCATTGTCTCCCAGTCAAGCAACATCCACATTTTAAGTTTCTCGTCCTTGTCCTCAAATCCCCCATGGCCCTTCCCCTCCCTATCGCGTTGACCTTCTACAGCCCTCCCTATCTCTGTAACCTGCACCAGTCTCTACAACCCTCCCTATTGCGTTAACCTCCTCAGCTCCTACAGCCCTCCCTATCTCTGTAACATCCACCAGCTCCTACAGCCCTCCCTATCTCTGTAACCTGCACCAGTCTCTACAACCCTCCCTATCGCGTTAACCTCCTCCAGCTCCTACAGCCCTCCCAATCTCTGTAACCTCCACCAGCTCCAACAATCCTCCCTATCTCTGTAGCCTCCACCAGTCTCTCCAACCCTTCCAATCGCGTTAACCTCCTCCAGCTCCGACAGCCCTCCCTATCTCTGTAACCTCCACCAGCTCCAACAATCCTCCCTATCTCTGTAGCCTCCACCAGTCTCTACAACCCTTCCAATCGCGTTAACCTCCTCCAGCTCCTACAGCCCTCCCTATCTCTGTAACCTCCACCAGTCTCTACAACCCTCCCTATCACGTTAACCTCCTCATCTCCTACAGCCCTCCCTATCTCTGTAACCTCCACCAGCTCCAACAATCCTCCCTATCTCTGTAGCCTCCACCAGTCTCTACAACCCTTCCAATCGCGTTAACCTCCTCCAGCTCCTACAGCCCTCCCTATCTCTGTAACCTCCACCAGCTCCAACAATCCTCCTTATCTCTGTAATCACCACCAGTCTCTACAACTCTCCCTATCTCTGTAACCTCCACCAGTCTCTACAACCCTCCCTATCTCTGTAACCTCCACCAGCTCGTACAGCTCTCCCTATCTCTGTAACCTCCACCAGTCTCTACAACCCTCCCTATCGCGTTAACCTCCTCCAGCTCCAACAACCCACCCTATCTCTGTAACATCCACAAGCTCGTACAGCTCTCCCTATCTCTGTAACCTCCACCAGTCTCTACAACACTCCCTATCGCGTTAACCTCCTCCAGCTCCTACAACCCTCCCTATCTCTGTAACCTCCACCAGTCTCCACAACCCTCCCTATCTCTGTAACCTCCACCATCTCCAACACCCCTCCCTATCTCTGTAATCTCCACCAGTCTCTACAACCCTCCCTATCTCTGTAATATCCAACAGCTCCTACAGCACTCCCTATCTCTGTAACCTCCACCAGCTCCAACAGCACTCCCTATCTCTTTAACCTCCACCAGCTCCTACAACCCTCCCTATCTCTGTAACATCCACCAACTCCGACAGCCATCCCTCTCTCTGTAACCTTCACCAGCACCTACAGCCCTCCCTATCGCTGTAACGTCCTCCAGCCTCTACAACCTTCCGGAATCTCTGCACTCCTCTAATTCTGGCCCTTTAAGCATCCCCGACCTTAATTGTTCAACCATTGGTGGTCACACCTTCAGTTGCCTGCGGCCTAAGCTCTGGAATTGCTTCACTACACCTCTCCGCCTCTCCACCTCACTTTTCAATTTAAAATTCTCCTTAAAACTTACCTCTTTGACTGAGATTTTGATTGTCTGACCGAATCTTTCCTTATGTCACTCAGTTTCATACTGTGTTTATAATGCTCCTGTGAAGAGCCTTGGCAGGTTTTATTACGTTAAAGGTGCGAGAGTATTATAAATTGCTGTTTTGTCCCTTTCCCTGCCTCTGTACTTTATTAACATCTGTACCATCTCTCACCATTGCCGTTCTGAAGAAGGCTGACCAAGCTGAAACGTTAACTCTGTTTCTCTCTCCACAAATGCTGCCAGACCTACTCAATATTCTGTTTGTGTTTCAGAGTTCCAGCATCTGCAGTATTTTCCCATTGGTGCAATGTGTCAGTCATGGGCGAGGGTTCTCTCAATAACTCCCTCAAGTGGGCAGAATTCATTCATCTTTCTGCAATGTAATCTGGGCAATGCTTGACTGTAAATGCAAATTCATTGCAGTCCCAATGTCAGGGGCACAGCAGCAGGGACATTGATATCTGCTCAGGGGCCTCACAATGTCGCGTGTCCTGCCTACAAAAGCCTTCTCCCAGCTCTCTGGCTTTGCTCATTGTTGTTTGCATATGTTGCTGAATGTGTACCTGTGGCCTGTGGGAGATCTTGTCTGTGCCCCTGATATGAACAGTCCACTGTTCTCCGACTGTGAGCATCTTCTGACAAACATTTTTACTTTGCAGGTATTTTATCAGCTGCCATAGAGCAGGAAGGACATAGAGGAGCAGAGCTGTAAAGAAATAACTGAGGGGTGAAAAAAAATATGTGATGATTTGAGACTTTAACTACCCCGATATTGAATTGGGCATTCAGTAAGATTATACGAAATGGGTGCAAGGAGTAGGCCATTCGGCCCCTCGAGCCTGCTCAGCCATTCTATAAGTTCATGACTGATCTGATTGCAGCTTCAACTCCACTTTCCTTTCTGCCCACTATAACCCCGACTCCCTTGTAGAATCAAAATCTGTCAAACTCAGGCTTGAATATATTCAATGACCCAGCCTCCGTTGCTCTCCAGGGAACGGAGTTCCACAGACTCACAATCCTCTGAGAGAAAAATATCCTCCTCATCTCCGTCTTAAATGGGAGAGGCCCTTATTCTGAAATTGTTACGCCTAGTTCTAGATTCCCCAACGAGAAGGAACATCCACTCAGCATCTACACAGTCAAGCCCCCTCAGAATCTTACGTGGCTCATTTTTCTAAACTCCAATGAGTATCTGCCCAACCTCTTCAAACATTCCTCATAATAATCAAAGAATCACAGAATTGTGACCACGCAGAAGGAGGCCATTCGGCCCATCGTGTCTGCACCGGCTCTCTGAAAGTGCAACTCCCTCAGTTCCACTCCCCCGGCCTCTTCCTGTAACCCTGCAAATTCTTCCATTTCATGTAACTGTCTAATTTTATTTTAAATGTTTCAGTTGAATCTGCCTCCACCATGTTCCCAGGCAGCGCATTCCAGACCTTAACCACTCGCTGCATGAAAACTTGTTTCCCCATGTCACCTTTGCTTCTCTTACCAAATACTTTAAATCTGTGCCCTCTCGTTCTCGATAATTTCACGAGTGGGAACAGTGTCTACTCTGTCCAGGCCCCTCATGATTTTGAATAGCTCTCTCAAATCACCTCCCAGCCTTCTCCTCTCCAAGGAAAACAGTCCAAACTTCTCCAATCTATCTTCATAACTGAAATTCCTCATACCTGGAACCATTCTTGTGAATCTCGTCTGTACTCTCTCAAATGCCCTCACATCTTTTCTCAAGTGCAACACCTAGAATTGGAGGCAATACTCCAGCTGAGGACAAACTAGTGTCTTATACGGGTTCAACATAACTTCCTTGCTCTTGTAATCTATGCCCCTATTAATATAGCCCAGGATACTGTATGCTTTATCAACCACTCTCGCAATCCTTCCTGCCATCTTCAATGACTTATGCACTGATACACACAGGTCTCTCTGCTCCTTCACCCCCTTTAGAATTGTAACCTCGATTCTATATTTTCTCTCCATGTTCTTCCTAACAAAATTAATCACTTCACATTTCTCCACATTGAACCTCATCTGTCACTTGTCCGCCCATTCCACCAACTTGTCTCTGTCCTTGTGAAGTTCTACACTATCCTCCTCACAGTTCACAATGCTTCCAAGTTTCGTCTCATCTGCAAATTTTGAAATTGTGCCCTGTACTCCGAGGTCCAGGACATTAATATATATCAGGAAAAGCAAGGGTCCCAACACTGATCCCTGGGGAAGTCCACTACAAACCTTTCTCCAGTCCGAAAAACATCCATTATCCACTATTCTCTGTTTCCTGTCACTCAGCCAATTTCGTAATCCATGTTGCTACCGTCCTATGCATTCCAAGAGCTACATGTTTGCTCACAAGTCTGATGTGTGGAACTGTATCAAATGCCTTTTGAAAGGTCAGGATTTCTCATTTTCCTCTGTCAGGCCTTGAATGAGCTGGATTATCCAGGGTGGAAGCACAGACCAGAATAGAATGGAGTAGCACAAGGTTTGGGGAATGCTGGGCAGTCCCACCACGTACAGTCACATCCCTTCTGATCTCAGCCCTCAGCAATCATTTAACAGTGAGTGTTCCCTCCCAGAACAAAAAAACACTGGATTTCCATGATCAGATGGGAAAGCCATTCCAGCAAAATCAATCAGCTTCTTGAGACGGTCAGGTTTAGCGTTCATAGATATATTGAGCAGACAGAGAATGCAATAAAACTTTAAACACACAGTTTACAATCAGATTTACAATCACACTGGGTGGTCAGGGAGTCAAACAAGTTAAAAGGCCTTTCCATGCTGCAGCACTCCTTGTTTGAATGTCCATCAATGGAAGATACACAGCCATGTTCACTTATTGCAGACGTTTTACATTGTTGCACCAGAGAGTTGTGACCAATGAGTCATTTCACAACAGTTCAACAGACTGATCAGGATGTTAATATTGGGAAATTGGAGAGGAGCAGGGAGTCAGTGAATGGCAATAGTTCCAGGGGTTATGGGTGAACAGGTTTCGGAGTGAGTGAAGACACAGGCAGCAAATGTTTGTATGAGGATAAGATCAGGAAGTGTGAAAGATGTGCGGTTGGCCAGGAGAGTATTGGAATAGTCCAGTCTGGAGGTAACAGAGGCACTGATGAGGGTTCCAGCAGCAGATGAGCTGAAGCAGGGGCGGAGTCGAGAGATGGTATGGAGGTGGAAATGGACAGTCTTGGTGATGGTGTGGATATGTGGTCGGAAACTCATCTCGGGGTCAAACACAACAACAAAGGCTAAAAACTGTCTTGATCAGTTTCAGACAGGTACCAGAGATGGTGTCGGTGGTCCAAGAATGACATTTGTGTCGGGGACCACAGACATTGGCTTCAGTCTTCCCAATATTTAGTCGGAGAAAATAGCTGCTCATCCAGTATTGGATGTTAGACAAGCAGTGTGGCAGAGCAGAGACAATGGAAGCATTCACAGAGGTGTTATTGAGATGGAGTGTTGTCAGCATTAGGTTCCTGAGCTCAGTATAACTCCCTTCCTTTGTTATTAAACATTTGACATATGCCACACATAAATGCTTTGTACTCAATGAAAGCTTTCCTTTTCAATATATTTTGATTCTGCAAAGTTCAGCATCAACCGATCCCCCATTCTGCATGAACCCTCAATTTAAAAGATGTTATCTACCCTGAGGTTCTCCTTGGACAAGGACCAACTGTTTTCCTTGCCCCAATTCTCAGTGCTGACAGCTCCATGAAGCTTAGGGACCTCTACTCAATGGTAGATCTTTAAAGAAACTCCCTCATTAAACCTGAGATCACTTCATCCTGAAACTGGCCAGAGCTGTCAGGTTAGTCTGGGTTCAGCTGACCAGTGGTCACTGTATACAAATGGGATCGTACTTCTCTATTTAACAAAGCAATAGCTTAAAGCTCCCACACCCCTGCAGTATAAAGACACACCAATTACAGTATAACATTAGCATACTTCTAGTCGGAGATTAACCCTTTGCTGACAATTTCCTTGAGTTAAACAAGGTGAAGATAAGATGGTGCAGTGATTGAGTGAGGATGCAAAACACACAGAGACTGGATCACACGTGTCGGATGCTTGTTGACATGTCCAAACACCTTCACACTTCCACAGGCTCACTAGCCGAGCACTGAACGTCTTCTGGATTCAATTCGAGCTTCGTGTGTGGACACTGATCCTGGAACATGTGCTTCATCTGCATCACAGAGCGGAGAAACGATGAGTATTACTGCAAGGGGAGGAGTGAATAGAAAGAGACAGAGAGGATACAGACAGAGATCGGGAGAGAGGGTGGGGGCAAGACAGTGAGAGACAGGGTGAGGCAAAGATACTCAGATAGAGGGAGAGAAGGAGAGAGAGGGTGGGAGAGCTACATGGATTGTGACAGAGGTAGAGAAACAGAGGGCGTGAGAGCGAGAGGTCGTCAGAGATGCAGTGAGGGAGAGTCAGACACAGACAGAAAGAAAGACAAAGAAAGAGAAATACAGAGTGGGTGAGCGAGGCAGAGAAAGAGACAGAGATAGAAAGGACATAAAGAGAGAATGGGGAGATTGAGAGGGAAGATCAGAGAGAGGTTACCGTACAACGAGGAGGCCATTCATCCCCTCGAATCTGTTACACAGGAACAGGAGGAGGCCATTGAGCCCCTCTTTCGAGTTCTTACACAGGAACAGGAGAAGGCCATTCAGCCCCCTCACCCCCTCTCCAGCCTTTCACACAGGCTCAGGAGGAAGCCCATTCAACCCCTCACAAGCCTGATCTGGGGGACCAGAAGATAAGCAGAGGGGGAATTAGAGCTGTTTAAATAATGACCTGGAGTTCCCATTCAGTGAATACAGACAGTGAGGGGGAGGATCTGTTGTCTCCCGTGTTTCTCCTCAGTACAGTGCAGTCTCTGACCCTCTCCACAACGATTCTCTTTGCAGTTTCATCATCCAGATCAGTCATTGAAGTGATCTTCACATTAATCCTCTTGTATTTGGTATCTAAACACAACAGTCACAACATCAACAGGTTGAACACACCCAGAGTTTAGCACAGGGCACGGGACGTATTTCGAATGATCTCTCCTCTCTAATTTAAACTCTCTTTCCTCCAGTTTGTCAACCACTCGTTTGTTCATCTGTCTCTGTTATTCTCTCTATCTCAACTCGTCTTGTCTCTAATCTGCCCTCCCTGTGTTATCATCCTCTATCCTGCACTCTCTTCTCTGTTGCCTCTTGTTCCATCTCCCAAGATCATTTGCATTCCGTGTTTACTCCAGTCTCACTGCCCTTTTCTCTGTCTCTGTCGATCACTCTCACTCTCTCTCTCTCTCTCTGATGCTCTCTGTCCCTCTGACAAAGACAAAGACAGAGAGACAGACAAAGAGCATCTGTGAGAGAGACAGAGAGAGAAAGTGAGAGTCAGAGAGACAGACAGGGAGACAGAACATCAGAGAGAGTGGGAGACAGAGTGAGGCGAAAGAGGGAGCTGGAGAAACTGAGACCCACATCGGAGAGAGGCGGTTACAGAAATGAAATATATTTATATATGCGTGTGAAAGGCAGATAAAGGAGAAACAGAGAGACAGAGATAAAACTGAGAGTTACAGAGAGAGGGATGTGAGATAGAAGCTCAAAGATATTTCTGAAGGAATTTCTGAACGTTTACGTTTCTGTGTTTCCCAATGTATCCACTCATGCTGAACACAAGTGATTGCAACTCTTGTCTGACAGCACAGACAAGACAGAGAGAGAGACAGAGAGAGAGTGAGAACGATGGGTTTCCCTACACAGAACGATCACACAGCTGTTTGGAGGCCCTCGGTCCTGATATATTTGTGCCAGACTGAGACAGCAGGAGCGATTTAATATTCCTGAAATGTGGAGGATCTGAAACGTTCCCACCGTCATCAGAAACAGGCTGGGAGTCGGGAGGTTCCTCGGGAGTAGACGGAATCCCCGAGTCTGAGAGGATCAAATAAAGACAAGAGGAATTTCACTGGGATTCAGAACGCTGGATGAGTGGACAGAAGTGTTTCAACACAGAACCTCCTCTCGTATGTAATCTAACTCCCTCGACACACTGAATCAATGTATACCAGCCTTTACTGAGGGGAGACACAAGATATCATCGGCTGCAGAATCAGTTACTACTCCAACAAGAAACAAAAACTAACAGAGAAAACTCACGAGATTATCAAAGTGATCAGCGAAACGGCAGGGGGAAAGTGGAGTCAGAGAACAACAGAGAGCAGGAGTGAGAGAAAAGGAGGGAAGGCGACAGGTGTGAGACAGAAAAGAGTAAGGGATTTCTGGAATGAGTGTGAACAAGAGTGAGAAAAGAAAACAGCACTGTAATGTTCCCCTTAATCAATACTGATACCCCTCCTCCTTTCCTTCCTCCCCTCTCTTTCCTGAACACCTTGTAGTCAGGAATATTCACTACCCAGTCCTGCCCCTCTTCGAGCCAGGACCCTGTAATTGCCACAACATCATATTTCCACGTGGCTATCTGCGCCTGAAGCTCAACAACCTTATTTACCACTCTCCGTGCATCCATATACACACACATTAAACTGAATTTACAGCTCATCTCCTTTCCTCTTACACTGTCCCCGTCTCATACGATACTCTTATCGACTCCTTTGTTATCTGTCCCTCCTAATTCTCTGTGCATCTATGTTTTGCTCTCTAATAATGCTCAGACCACTGTTGTTCCTGATGTATATTAATGACATCGACTGGGGCGTACAGGGCACACTTTCAAAATCTGCAGATGACACAAAACCTGGAAGTATTGTGAACTGTGAGGAGGATAGCAATAGACGTCAGGAGGTTATAGACAGGCTGGTGGGATGGGCAGACACTGGCAAATGAAATTTATCACAGAGAATTGTGAAGTGATTCATTTTTGGTCAGACGAACGAGAGGCAATATAAAATAAAGGATACAATTCTAAAGGAGATGCAGGGGCAGTGGGACCTGGGGGGACATGTGCACAAATCATTGAAGGTGGCAAGACAGGTCGAGAGAGCTGTCAATACTTAGGAAGGATGTTAAGGTATTCGAGAGGGTGCAGAGAAGATTTACCAGAATGGTTCCCGGGATGAGGGACGTCAGTGACATGAATAGATCGGAGAAGCTGGGGCTGTTCTCCCTGGAGAAGAGACGATTAAGACGAGATTTGAGCAAGATGTTCATAATCAAGAGGGAACTGGACAGAGTAGTCAGGGAAAAACTGTTCCTCTTGGTGGGAGGATCCAGAACGAGAGAGCAACGGTTTTAGGTGAGTGGTAAAAGTCACAACAGAGACAGGGAAACCTTTTCACACAGTGAGTGGTTAGGATCTGAAATGCACTGCATGAGAGTGTGCTGGAGGCAGGTTTAATTGAGGCTTTCAAAAGGGAATTGGATAATTGTCATGGCAGAAAAAATCTGCAGGGCGACAGGAAAATGGCAGGAGTGGGAGTAGGTGAGTTGCACTGCCAGAGAGCTGGCACGGTGAAGATGGGCTGAACAGAAACTTTCTGTGCCGTAACCAGTCTTTGATTCCATGATTCTGCGATGATAACCCCACAAAGCAGATACCTTAGCTTCTAGAGCCCGGTGGGTAGTGGATGAAACCTCAGTAGATTCTCTAGTCGATTGTTCCTCGGATTCCTGAGTTTGAGCATCATCCTGCCCTCAGTCTCTATCACAGTCACCTCAGTCACTGCATTACACTCACCTCAGTCACTTTATCACATTCCCCTCAGTCACTGTATCACACTCCCCTCAGTCGCTGTATCCCACTCCCGTCAGTCGCTGTATCACACTCTCCTCAGTCGCTGCATCGCACTCCCTTCAGCTCACTGTATCACAATCCCCTCAGTCACTGCATTATATTCCCTTCAGTCACTGCATTCCACTCCCCTCAGACAGTGTATCACACTCTACTCAGTCACTGTATCACACTCCCCCAGTCACTGTATTACACACCCTTCAGTTCACCGTATCCCACTCCCCTCAGACAGTGTCTCACACTCCCCTCAGACAGTGTTTCACACTCCCCTCAGTCACTGTATCCCACTCCCCTCAGACAGTGTCTCACACTGCCCTCAGACACTGTATCGCAGTCCCCTCAGTCACTGTATCACACTCCCTTCAGTCACTGTATCCCACTCCCCTCAGTCAGTGTATCACACTCCCCTCAGACACTGTATCGCACTCCCCTCAGTCACTATATCACACTCCCTTCAGTCACTGTATCCCACTCCCCTCAGTCAGTGTATCACACTCCCCTCAGTCACTGCATCCCACACCCCTCAGTCACTGTACCACACTCCCTTCAGTCACTGTATCCCACTCCCCTCAGTCAGTGTATCACACTCCCCTCCGTAACTGTATCACACTCCCCTCAGTCACTGTATCACACTCCCTGAGTGACTGTATCACACACCCCTCAGTCACTGTATCATGCTCCCCTCAGTCACTGTATCACACTCCCCTCACACACTGCATCACACTCCCCTCTGTCACTGTATCACACTTCCTCTGTCATTGTATCACACTACCCTCAGTCACTGTATCACATCCCCCTCAGACTCTGTATCACACTACGCTCAGTCACTGTATCACATCCCCCTCAGACGCTGTATCACACTACCCTCAGTCGCTGCATCACATCCCCTCAGTGACTGTATCATACTAACCTCAGACACTGTATCACACTCCCCTCAGTGACTGTATCAAACTACCCTCAGTCACTGTATCACACTCCCTTCAGTCACTGTGTCCCACTCCCCTCAGACAGTGTCTCACACTCCCCTCAGACAGTGTATCACACTCCCCTCAGTCACTGTATCCCACTCCCCTCAGACAGTGTCTCACACTCCCCTCAGACACTGTATCGCAGTCCCCTCAGTCACTGTATCACACTCCCCTCAGACACTGTATCGCACTCCCCTCAGTCACTATATCACACTCCCTTCAGTCACTGTATCCCACTCCCCTCAGTCAGTGTATCACACTCCCCTCAGTCACTGCATCCCACACCCCTCAGTCACTGTATCCCACTCCCCTCAGTCAGTGTATCACACTCCCCTCCGTAACTGTATCACACTCCCCTCAGTCACTGTATCACACTCCCTGAGTGACTGTATCACACACCCCTCAGTCACTGTATCATGCTCCCCTCAGTCACTGTATCACACTCCCCTCACACACTGCATCACACTCCCCTCTGTCACTGTATCACACTTCCTCTGTCATTGTATCACACTACCTTCAGTCACTGTATCACATCCCCCTCAGACTCTGTATCACACTACGCTCAGTCACTGTATCACATCCCCCTCAGACGCTGTATCACACTACCCTCAGTCGCTGCATCACATCCCCTCAGTGACTGTATCATACTAACCTCAGACACTGTATCACACTCCCCTCAGTGACTGTATCAAACTCCCCTCAGTCACTGTATCACACTCCCTTCAGTCACTGTGTCCCACTCACCTCAGTCAGTGTATCACACTCCCCTCCGTAACTGTATCACACTCCCCTCAATCACTGTATCACACTCCCTGAGTCACTGTATCACACTACCCTCTGTCACTGTATCACATCCCCCTCAGACACTGTATCACACTACCCTCGGTCGCTGCATCACACTCCCCTCAGTGACTGCATCATACTACCCTCAGACACTGTATCACACTCCCCTCAGTCACTGTATCACACTCCCTGAGTGACTGTATCACACACCCCTCAGTGACTGCATCATACTACCCTCAGACAATGTATCACACTCCCCTCAGTCACTGTATCACACTCCCTGAGTGACTGTATCACACCCCTCAGTCACTGCATCATACTACCCTCAGACGCTGTATCCCACTCCCCTCAGTCACCTCATCCCACTCCTCTCAGTCTCTACATCTCACTCCCCTCGGTCACGGCATCCAACTCCCCTCAGTCTCTACATCGCACTCCCCTCAGTCTCTACATCCCATTCCCCTCATTCACGGCATCCAACTCCCCTCATTCACTACATCCCACTCCTCTCAGTCTCTACATCCCACTCCCCTCAGTCACGGCATCCAACTCCCCTCAGTCACTACATCCCACTCCCCTCAGCCACTACATCCCACTCCCCTCAGTCTCTACACCGCACTCCCCTCAGTTTCTACATCCCACTCCCCTCAGTCTCAACATCACACTCCCCTCAGTCATTACATCCCACTCCCCTCAGTCACTGCATCCCACTCCCCTCAGTCTCTACATCCCACTCCCCTCAGTCACTACATGCCACTCCCCTCAGTCACGGCATCCAACTCCCCTCAGTCACTACATCCCACTCCCCTCAGCCACTACATGCCACTCCCCTCAGTCTCTACATCGCACTCCTCTCAGTCTCTACATCCCACTCCCCTCAGTCACTACATGCCACTCCCCTCAGTCACGGCATCCAACTCCCCTCAGTCACTACATCCCACTCCCCTCACTCACTACATGCCACTCCCCTCACTCACTACTTCCCACTCCCTTCACTCACTACATGCCACTCCCCTAATCACTTCTTCCCACTGCCCTCAATCATTACTTCCCAGTCCCCTTAGTCAATGCATCGCACTCCCCTCAGTCACTTAATCCCACTCCCCTTAATTACATCATCCCACTCCCCTCAGTCACTGCATCTAACTCCCCTCAGTCACTGCATCCCACTCCCCTCAGTCTCTACATCCCACTCCCCTCAGTCACTACATCCCACTCCCCTCAGTCACTACATCCCACTCCCCTCAGTCTCTACATCCCACTCCCCTCAGTCACTGCATCCCACTCCCCTCAGTCACCACATTCAACTCCCCTCAGTCTCTACATCCCACTCCCCTAGGTCTCTACATCCCACACCCCTCAGTCACTGCATCCCACTTCCCTCAGTCACTACATCCCACTCCACTCAGTCCATGCATCGCACTGCCCATGTCACGACATCCCACACCACTCAATTACATCATCCCACTCCCCTCAATCACTGCATCCCACTCCCCTCAATTACATCATCCCACTCCCCTCAGTCACTACATCCCACTCCCCTCAGTCTCTACATCCCACTCCCCTCAGTCACTGCATCCCACTACCCTCAGTCACCCCATCCCACTCCCCTCAGTCACCACATTCAACTCCCCTCAGTCTCTACATCCCACTCCCCTAGGTCTCTACATCCCACACCCCTCAGTCACTGCATCCCACTTCCCTCAGTCACTACATCCCACTCCACTCAGTCCATGCATCGCACTGCCCATGTCACGACATCCCACACCACTCAATTACATCATCCCACTCCCCTCAGTCACTACATCCCACTCCCCTCAGTCTCTACATCCCACTCCCCTCAGTCACTGCATCCCACTACCCTCAGTCACCCCATCCCACTCCCCTCAGTCACCACATTCAACTCCCCTCAGTCTCTACATCCCACTCCCCTAGGTCTCTACATCCCACACCCCTCAGTCACTGCATCCCACTTCCCTCAGTCACTACATTCCACTCCACTCAGTCCATGCATCGCACTGCCCATGTCACGACATCCCACACCACTCAATTACATCATCCCACTCCCCTCAATCACTGCATCCCACTCCCCTCAATTACATCATGCCACTCCCCTCAGTCCCTCCATCCCATTCCTCTCAGTCACTGCATCCCACTCTCCTCAGTCACCACATCCCACTCCCCTCAGTCACCCCATCCCACTCCCCTCAGTCACTGCAACCCACACCCCTCAGCCACTGCATCCTACTCCTCTCAGTCACTGCATCCCACTCCCCTCAATCAGTGCATCCCACTCCTCTCAGTTACTGCAACCCGCTCCCCTCAGCCACAGCATCCCACTCCTCTCAGTCACTGCATCCCACTCCCCTCAATCGGTGCATCCCACACCCCTCAATCAGTGCATTCCACTCCCCTCAGTCTCTACATCCCACTTCCCTCAATTACTGCATCCCACTCCGCTCAATTACATCATCCCACTCCCCTCAGTCACTGCATCCCACTCCCCTCAGCCACTGCATCCCACTCCCCTCAATCACCACATCCCACTCCCCTCAGTCACCAAATCCCACTCCCCTCAGCCACTGCATCCCACTCCTCTCAGTCACTGCATCCCACTCCCCTCAATCAGTGCATCCCACTCCCCTCAGTCACTGCATCCCACTCCCCTCAGTCACTGCATCCCACACCCCTCAATCAGTGCATTCCACTCCCCAGTCACTGCATCCCAATCCCCTCAGCCTCTGCATCCCACTCCCTTCCGTCACTACATCCCACTCCCCTCAATTACTGCATCCCACTGCCCTCAGTCACTGCATCCCATTCCCCTCCGTCACTGCATCCCACTCCCCTCAGTCAGTGCATCCCACTCCTCTCATTCACTACATCCCACTCCCCTCAGTCACTACATCCCAGTCCCCTCAGTCTATGTATTCCACTCCCCTCAATTACATCATCCCACTCTCCTTAGTCACTGCATCCCAGTCCCCTCAGTCACCACATCGCTCTCCCCTCAGTCACCCCATCCCACTCACCTCAGTCACTCCATCCCACTTCCCTCAGTCACCCCATCCCACTCCCCTCAGTCACCCCATCCAACTTCCCTCATTCACGCCCTTCCACCTCCCGCAGTCACTCCATCCCACTTCCCTCAGTAAGAGACTGGATGATCTCGAGGACTGATCTTCTATGGTGTAACATTGGGTGTGGAATCTGTTTCGAATGGGCCCACAAGGGGGATACCTGATGTTCCAGACACCGCTGGGGTAGACGATGATCCCCTAGTGGATTCTCGAGTTGTTTGTTCCTCGGGTTCCTCAGTTGCGACAGTCTCTGGATCTGTAATAAAGGAAGAGGGCAGAGTGGAGAAAACCCGAAGAGCTCGTTTATATAGTTCTCTAGTCCAGACAGTGTCAGATTTTCATCTTTATCAAACCCTCGAAGATCCTATCCAACTCCTCGTGAACATTGCTTCCTGGAGAGGGAGTGTGAGGTGCCCAGCACTGCAGTGGGGACCTGACGTGAGCCATGAACACTGCAGGGATCAGAGTGCCTGATAGACAGAGACAGCAGAGTCTGGTTCAGTTCCCTAGAGTTTCAGTGAAGTACACTTTGTGTTTCAGATCCTTTATTCACTGTGTCCCTTACAATAAGGAGGGGAGTGAGTAAACCGTCTCATTTCTGTGGGTGACACGGGACATCCCAGAATCACCCTCTGGATGATATAGAAGCATGAATGTACCTGTACAATACGCAGCGCAATAAAACAGGGACTTCAACTCATAAACGAAGTAACTGCTGCAGTTTTTGATCTTTATCTCATGGACCTTGTCGCAGTGTTTTCTACCCCAGGATAAACAAACTGTCCGTGTTACTTCCCCCTGTCCCACGCTGGGATGGGAACCTGAAATGAGAGTTTATTAATATTGAAGACTGTAACCCATGTGAACAGTGCTGGACAGTGAATGTAAATCTGATATTCTCAAGGCTGAAATTACCATTTAACCAGCCTGTAACATGTGTGGAGCAGTGAAAATCTGGGACAGCAGTCTCCGGAATCTTCCATCCACCAGAACTGAAACAAAAATCACAGAGTCAGTCCCTGAACTGATGGCAAATATTAACTGTTAGAGAGACTGGTACCAGCAGATAGTACCAGAAACTGGGGGAAATCCCTTACTCTGCCCATATTGACTAGATTACCCTGAAATTGTTCCTTTACATTACCTTTTAAATCTGTACCATCCTTGAGCAAGATTATCATCACACTTCTCCTGACCGGAGCACCCAGTGACATCACAATCGCTGCTCCTCCAGGGCTGGTCCAGGACTGTGTGATTTACACACGGGTCAGTGAGTGCAGAGTCTGTGACTGAGTGACAGAAAGATGTTTAATGTTAATATGTGACCTTACATCAGAACTGGGAAAAGTTCTAGTGACAAGTGAAACCGGGGAGGATGTGATGATAAATGGAAGGGATCACACTCCCCTCAGTTACCGTATCACACTCTCCTCAGTCACTGTATCCCACTCCCCACAGTCACTGTATCCCACTCCCCTCCGTCACTGCATCCCACTCCCCTGTGTCACTGCATCCCACTCCCCTCAATTACTTCATCCCACTCCCCTCCTTCACTACATCCCAATCCCCTCAATTACATCATCCCACTCCCCTTAATCACTGCATGCCACTCCCCACAGTCTCTACATCCCACTCCCCTCAGTCACTACATCCCACTCCCCTCAATCACTACATCCCACTCCCCCTCAGTCACCCCATCCCACTCCCCTCAGTCACCCCATTCCACTCCCCTCAGTCGCCCCATCCACTCCCCTCAGTCACTACATTCCACTCCCCTCAGTCACTCCATCCCACTTCCCTCAGTAAGAGACTGGATGATCTCCAGGACTGATCTTCTATGATGTAACATTGGGTGTGGAATCTGTTTCGAATGGGCCCACAAGGGGGGTACCTGATGTTCCAGACACCGCTGGGGTAGACGATGATCCCCTAGTGGATTCTCGAGTTGTTTGTTCCTCGGGTTCCTCAGTTGCGACAGTCTCTGGATCTGTAATAAAGGAAGAGGGCAGAGTGGAGAAAACCCGAAGAGCTCGTTTATATAGTTCTCTAGTCCAGACAGTGTCAGATTTTCATCTTTATCAAACCCTCGAAGATCCTATCCAACTCCTCGTGAACATTGCTTCCTGGAGAGGGAGTGAGAGGTGCCCAGCACTGCAGTGGGGACCTGACGTGAGCCATGAACACTGCAGGGATCAGAGTGCCTGATAGACAGAGACAGCAGAGTCTGGTTCAGTTCCCTAGAGTTTCAGTGAAGTACACTTTGTGTTTCAGATCCTTTATTCACTGTGTCCCTTACAATAAGGAGGGGAGTGAGTAAACCGTCTCATTTCTGTGGGTGACACGGGACATCCCAGAATCACCCTCTGGATGATATAGAAGCATGAATGTACCTGTACAATACGCAGCGCAATAAAACAGGGACTTCAACTCATAAACGAAGTAACTGCTGCAGTTTTTGATCTTTATCTCATGGACCTTGTCGCAGTGTTTTCTACCCCAGGATAAACAAACTGTCCGTGTTACTTCCCCCTGTCCCACGCTGGGATGGGAACCTGAAATGAGAGTTTATTAATATTGAAGACTGTAACCCATGTGAACAGTGCTGGACAGTGAATGTAAATCTGATATTCTCAAGGCTGAAATTACCATTTAACCAGCCTGTAACATGTGTGGAGCAGTGAAAATCTGGGACAGCAGTCTCCGGAATCTTCCATCCACCAGAACTGAAACAAAAATCACAGAGTCAGTCCCTGAACTGATGGCAAATATTAACTGTTAGAGAGACTGGTACCAGCAGATAGTACCAGAAACTGGGGGAAATCCCTTACTCTGCCCATATTGACTAGATTACCCTGAAATTGTTCCTTTACATTACCTTTTAAATCTGTACCATCCTTGAGCAAGATTATCATCACACTTCTCCTGACCGGAGCACCCAGTGACATCACAATCGCTGCTCCTCCAGGGCTGGTCCAGGACTGTGTGATTTACACACGGGTCAGTGAGTGCAGAGTCTGTGACTGAGTGACAGAAAGATGTTTAATGTTAATATGTGACCTTACATCAGAACTGGGAAAAGTTCTAGTGACAAGTGAAACCGGGGAGGATGTGATGATAAATGGAAGGGATCACACTCCCCTCAGTTACCGTATCACACTCTCCTCAGTCACTGTATCCCACTCCCCACAGTCACTGTATCCCAATCCCCACAGTCACTGAATCACACTCCCCTGAGTCACTGCATGCCACTCCCCTCAGTCACTACACCCACTTCCCTCAATTACAGCATCCCACTCCCCTCACTCACTGCACCCACTCCCCTCAGTCAGTGCACCCACTCCCATCAGTCGCTACATCCCACTCCCCACAGTCACTACATCCCACTCCCCTCAGTCACTACATCTCACTGCTCTCAGTCACTGCATCCCTCTCCCCTTAGTCGCTGCATCCCACTCCCCTCAATTACTGCATCCCACTCCCCTCAATCACTGCATCCCACTTGTCTATGTCACTGTACCCACTCCACCGAATCACTCTATACCATTCCCTTCAGTCACTGCACCTCACTCCCCGCTTCTCTACATCCTACTCCCCTCAGTTATCACATCACACTCAGTAGTCACTACATCCCACTTCCCTCAATTACAGCATCCCACTCCCGTTAGTCACTACATCCCACTCCCGTCAGTCACTGTATCCCACTCCCCTCAGTCTCTGTATCCCACTCCCCTCAGTCGCTACTTCCCACTCCCCTGTCACTACACCCCACTCTCCTCAGTCACTACACCCCACTCTCCTCAGTCACTACATCCCACTCCCCTCAGTCACTGCATCCCACTCCCCTCAGTCACTACATCCCACTCCCCACATTCACTGTATCCTACTCCACCTAGTCACCGCATCTCATTCGCTCAGTCACTGTATCCCACTCCCCTCAGTCTCTGCATCCCACTCCCCTCAGTCGCTACTTCCCACTCCGCTGAATCACTGCATCCCACACCCCTCAGTCACTACCTCCCACTCCCCTGTCACTCCACCCCACTCCCCTCAGTCACTACATCCCACTCCCCACATTCACTGTATCCTACTCCACCTAGTCACCGCATCTCATTCGCTCAGTCACTACATCCCACTCCCCTCAGTCTCTGCAGACCACTCCTCTCAGTCACTGCAGCCCACTCCTTACCGAGCTAGCCGTGTCCTAAAAGACAAAGCTGCTAGTCTGGGACTGCGGTAGGTGATGACAGAACCAACAAGAGGAGAAAATATACTTGTCTTCATCCTCACCAATCTGCCTGCCACATATCCATCTGTCCATGACAGTCTTGGTGGGAGTGACCACCGCACAGTCCTTGTGGAGCCAAAGTCCCACCTTCACATTGAGGATACCGTCCATCGTGTTGTGTGGCACTATCACCATGCTAAATGGGATAGATTCAAACAAGTCTAGCAATACAACAATGGGCATCCATGAGGTGCTGTGGGAACAACAGCAGCAGCAGAATTGTACTCAACTACAATCTGTAACCTCATGGTCCGGTATATCCCCCACTCGATCATGACCATCAAGCCAGGAGACCGAACCTGGTTCCATGAAGAGTGCAGGAGGACATGCAAAGTGCAGCACAAGGCATACCTCAAAATGAGGTGTCAGCCTGGTGAAGCTACAACACAGGACTATCTGCATGCCAAACAGCATAATTAGCATGCGATGGACAGAGCTAAGCGATCCCATAACCAACGGATCAAATGAGTTCCGAAGAAGGGTCGCTGACCCGAAACGTTAACTTTGCTTCTCTTTCCACAGATGCTGCCAGACCCGCTGAGTGATTCCAGTATTTCTTGTCCTGCCACATCCAGTCGTGAATGGCAGAAGACAATTAAACAACTAACTGGAGGAGGTGGCCCCACAAATATCCCCATCCTCAATGATCAGGGAGCCCAGCACATCAGTGCGAAAGATAAGGCTGAAGCATTTGCAAAATTCTTCAGCCAGAAGTGCCGAGTTGATGATACATCTCGGCCTTCTCCTGCAATCACCAGCATCACAGATGTCAGTCTTCAGTCAATTCGATTCACTCCGCTTGATATCAAGAAATGACTGAAGGCACTGGATACTGCAAAGGCTATGGGCCCTGACAATATCCCGGAAGTAGTACTGAAGACCTGTGCTCCAGAACTTGTTGCATCCTTAGCCAAGCTGTTCCAGTACAGCTACAACACTGGCATCTACCCTGCAATGTGGAAAACTGCCCAGGCATGTCCTGTGCATAAAAAGCAGGACAAGTCAAAGCAGGGCAAGTTCAAGCCACCCAATTACCGTCCCATCAGTCTACTCTCTATCATCAGTAAAATGATGGAAGGTGTCGTTGACAGTGCTATCAAGCGGCACTTGCTCAGCAATTACCTGTTCAGTGATGGTCAGTTTGGGTTCCGCCAGGGTCACTCAGCTCCTGACCTCATTACAGTGTGGTTCAAACATGGACAAAAGAGCTGAACTCAAGAGGTGAGGTGAGAGTGACTGCCCTTCACATAGAGTCTGTTAGGATCCTGCTGCTGTGTCTGGCACTCACCAGAAAACCTGAATCTCCTCAATTGCAGACCTGACAGAATACTACCCAGACATGCCAGCCCTCTCTCCAGACAGCGAGCGTCTGGTTCAGTTCCCTAGAGTTTTAGTGAAGAGTTCACTCTGTTTTACAGATCCTATATTCACTGTGTCCCTTACAAAAAGGAGGGCAGTGAGTAAACTGTCTCATTTCTATGGGAGACACGGGACATCCCAGAATCACCCATCTGCACCATATACAAACAGCAATCTACCTGTACAATAAGCAGCGTTACAGTCGGGTGGAGGCTTCAACTCATAAACAAAATAACTGCTGCAGTTTTTGATCTTTATTTCCTGGGTCCAGTGACAGCGATTTCCAGCCTTGTTAAAACAAACTGTCCGTGTTACTTCCCCCTGTCCCACACTGGGATGGGAACCTGAAATGAGAGTTTATAAATATTGAAGACTGTAACTGATGTGAACAGTGCTGGACAGTGAATGTAAATCTGATATTTTTAAGACGGAAATTACCCTGTAACCAGCCTGTGGCACGTGTGGAGCAGTGAAAATCTGGGACAACAGTGTCCGGAATCTTCCATCCACCAGAACTGAAACAATAATCACAGAGTCAGTCCCTGAACTGATGGTAAATATTAACTGTTAGAGAGACTGGTAACAGCAGAGAGTACCAGAAACTGGGGGAAATCCATTACTCCTCCCTCATTAACTGATTTACCCAGAATTTGTTCCTTTACATTACCTTTTAAATCTGTACCATCCTTGAGCAAGATTATCATCACACTTCTCCTGACCGGAGCCCACAGTGACATCACAATCGATGCTCCTCCAGGGCTGGTCCAGGACTGTGTGATTTACACACGGGTCAGTGAGTGTGGAGTCTGTGACTGAGTGACAGAAAGATGTTTAATGTTAATATAAAGTACAGTTAATGTTACACAGCGCCTTGTACCCTCCCGAAATACCAAGAATCTCAGTTTCACCCTCTGCCCTGGTCAAAACCCCCCAGATTAAAGCTGGAAAATGTCCTCCTTCTCTAAACTGGATTTCCATCTGTCTCCCAGCTCAGCCTCCCCCTCTAACTCACTGCTCACAGACAGTACTCCCTATTCTGGATTAACCACCAGCTCTCAGGTAGCAGAAAACAGTAAATATCTCAGCTTCACTTCATCCCAGTAGGAAAGATGTAAAGTGGAGGAGGAGCGAGAACTGCCAGGTGGAGCACAAGCGACCCAGTGTGACTGGTGGGTCCTGGAGAGGGAACGTGTAGTCTCAAAACCAACAACAACCTGCATTTATGTACTGCCTTTGATGTAATAAAATGTCCCAAAGCACTTCATCGGTGTGTTACCATCCCGAACTGACACCGATCCACAGAAGCAGCTGGTCGGGCAGGTGGCCAAATGCTATGTCAAAGAGGTAGGTTTTAAGGAGTGTCTGAAAGGATGAAAGAGAGGTGGAGAGACGGAGAAGTTGAGGGAGAGAATTCCATAGCGTTAAGCCTCGGCAGGTGAAAGCACAGCTGCCAATGGTGGAAGGGATTCGAATCGGGAATATTCAAGAGGCCTGAATTAGAGTAGCGCAGAGATCTCCGAGGGTTGTGGGGCTGGAGATGATTTCATAGGTAGGGAACGGCGAGGTGATAGAAGGATCTGGAAACGATTGTGAGAATATTGAAATCCAGGCCTTGCTGAACCGGGAGCCAGTGCAGGTCAGTGAGCACGGAGATGAAAGGTGAACGGGACTTGGGCAGTATCATACTGGATGACCAAAATGTACAGAAGGTGGAATGTGAGAGATCAGCCAGGAGGTCTTTGGAATAGTCAAGTTAGAATTTTTTTTTTTTAGAATATTACAGCGCAGTACAGGCCCTTCGGCCCTCGATGTTGCGCCGAGCTGTGAAACCATCTGACCTACACTATTCCATTTTCATCCATGTGTCTATCCAATGTCCACTTAAATGCCCTAAAAGTTGGCGAATCTACTACTGCTGCAGGCAGGGCATTCCACGCCCTTACTACACTCTGAGTAAAGAAACTACCTCTCACATCTGTCCTATATCTATCACCCCTCAACTTGAAGCTATGTCCCCTCGTGTTTGCCATCACCATCCGAGGAAAAAGACGCTCACTATCCACCCTATCTAACCCTCTGATTATCTTATATGTCTCTATTAAGTCACCTCTCCTCCTCCTTCTCTCCAACGAAAACAACCTCAAGTCCCTCAGCCTTTCCTCGTAAGACCTTCCCTCCATACCAGGCAACATCCTAGTAAATCTCCTCTGCACCCTTTCCATAGATTCCACATCCTTTCTATAATGCGGTGACCAGAACTGCACGCAATACTCCAGGTGCGGTCTCACCAGAGTCTTGTACAGCTGCAGCATGACCTCGTGGCTCCGAAACTCGACCCCCCTACTAATAAAAGCTAACACACCATATGCCTTCTTGACAGCCCTATTAACCTGGTTAGCAACCTTCAGGGATTTATGCACCTGGACACCAAGATCTCTCTGCTCATCTACACTAACAAGAATCTTCCCATTAGCCCAGTACTCTGCATTCCTGTTACTCCTTCCAAAGTGAATCACCTCACACTTTTCCGCATTAAACTCCATTTGCCATCTCTCAGCCCAGCTCTGCAGCCTATCTATGTCTCTCTGTACCCTACAACATCCTTCGGCACTATCCACAACTCCACCGACCTTAGTGTCATCTGCAAATTTACTAACCCACCCTTCTACACCCTCTTCCAGGTCATTTATAAAAATGACAAACAGCAATGGCCCCAAAACAGATCCTTGCGGTACACCACTGGTAACTAAACTCCAGGATGAACATTTACCATCAACCACCACCCTCTGTCTTCTTTCAGCTAGCCAATTTCTGATCCAAAGCTCTAAATCACCTTCAACCCCATACTTCCGTATTTTCTGCAATAGCCTACCGTGGGGAACCTTATCAAACGCCTTACTGAAATCCATATACACCACATCCACTGCTTTACCCTCATCCACCTGTTTGGTCACCTTCTCGAAAAACTCAATAAGGTTTGTGAGGCACGACCTACCCGTCACAAAACCGTGCTGACTATCTCTAATGTACTTATTCTTTTCAAGATGATTATAAATCCTGTCTCTTATAACCTTTTCCAACATTTTACCCACAACCGAAGTGAGGCTCACAGGTCTATAATTACCAGGGCTGTCTCTACTAGAGTTACCAAAGAACTGGTACAGTGTTTGAGCAGCAGTGAAGCTGCAAGAGCCAAGTCAGGAATACTGTTTCTGATCATCCTTCTCGAATTGTCGGCAGCCTTTGACACAATTCACCACACTATCCATCGCCAACACCACTCCTTCCATGTCCAGTTGGGTGGAACTGCTCTGGCCTATTTCCACTCTACCCAGTCTAGTCTCAGGCAGAGAATCTCCTGCAGTGTCTTCCCTACCCACTCCAGCACTGTTACCTCTAGGGTATCCCGAGGATCTATCTTGTCCCTCTCCAATTTCTCATCAGCTTCCGACTGTGCCCAGCTTCCTTCCCTGTCGCCTCCTCATCACAAGGACATCCAATTACAACCTCCTTAATATCCACCATCACAGGTTTTGCCTCAGCCAATCCTCTACCAAAAACCCTCAACTTCTAGAGAATCAAATCTTCTAATCCTCTCCTGGCCAGCCTCCCAGCTTCCACTTTCCAGAAGTCAGGTCTCCTCCAACACACTGCTGTTGCATGTTATCTTGCAGAAAGTTTAAGTCACACATCACCCCTGTGCTCTCTGACCCACATTGGTTCACAGCTGCAAACGCCTTTGATGTACAACTACCATCTTCCTGTTCAAATTCTTTCATGACCTCTCCACCCTCTCCCACCGCATTTCTGTAATCTTCACCAACTCTCTGCTTCTCTGACCCAAGCCTCCTGTAGAACTTCCCTCCACTCCCTTTCCTCCAGCAGTGTCTGATGTGGCTTCAAGATGTCTAGCCTCCTAAACCTTTCTGCCTCTCCACCTCCGTCTGCTTTTTTAAACTAACAGTCAGCCCTCCAATCATCTCCTTCCCTGCCCTGTCAGACATTTCTTCCATCAGATTTCTGTGCAACAGCTTGGGAGATTATTCTATATAACGGTATGAATAAACACAGCTTGTTCTAGTTGTACTGGAGGTGAACTTTGTCGAGAATGAAAGTTACTCACTCAGGTAACCCAGAATGATCAGCAGAGTCCACATCTTACTGGTGAGATTCTGGAAAGGGAAACACAAGACAAACATTTGAGAGAGCTAAAGGAATCGTGCAATTGGAGGGAATATTAAATAAGGAGTTGAAGAGGAGTTTGTCAGTATATCTGTTCAGAGAGGTGAGCTCCATCTATCTATCTCTCTCTCACTGTGGCTCCTACAGACAGAGGTGAGCTCAACTATATGTTCTTGATAAACATCAGTAACTTGACTCCAATCCTTCACCCTTTCCACTCTCCAAAACTTTTATGAACAAACCACATGTGTTCCTGACTCTCTCCTCCAGGTCTGTCTCCTGCATTCCTGTAACGAACCTCTTTGAATTTCTGACAAAGGTTATTACTGAGGATGGTGTTGTTTCAGGAAAAGCAGGACACATTCCCCCTGGGTCAACACCTAGCAAATGACAAACTCCTGTGCTTTTTCGAGCAGTCCTCCCATACCCGACTGCTTACCAGAGTCTCCAAAGTAGATGTCGCTGGGTGGGAGATGTTGTCGGTTCAGTTCCAGCTGCTTGCTCCTCAGTCTCGGGTCCACTCTGCTGTGAACAGTATCAGTCTCAGTGACAGCTCCAACCCCTATATACACCACGACGGATTGACCAGTGACTGACCGCAGTGCTGGTTGGCTGAAATATTTACATTCAGTAATAATTAATAATATGACATAATCTATGCAAACGAAGGCCTTTCGGTGAAAGGAGCTGCCATAATAAAGCAAGTTAATATTTCTCCTGGGCCTTTGCTAACCAACTGGACTTTGCTGTTGTAACATAACTTGTCGTCACTTACCCAACAGGAAGGGTGTAGGGAGATTGGAGCCTGGGGCTGGGTCTCTGAAAATTATAGTCAGTATTGTGTCGGTATTTTCAAATTGGCTGTGTATATTTGATCTTTCATAGGGACTGAATGTTAGGGAGAGAATATTCCCAGGAGACATGCCTCTCTTATCAGTAGTGGGTCAGTATTGGGGGGATGATGAGAGGGCCAGAGAAACAAGATGCTCCACAGAGACAAATGACATGACATCCATTTTCTTCCTTGAAGTCGTTGGGGTTAAAGTAAATGATTCTGTTTTTCAGAATGTAGTCACAGAATGAGAACAATGAAATCCTCACATCAGCGACAGTGATACCATCTCCTAAATAGCACAGATACAGCGTTAGTAACACATACAAACCAGAATGAGGAGGACATAAATTTCTCAGTGAGAGAGTGTTTGAGTATTCAGGACATGGGATATTGTGAGGGGTCCCTGACCAAATGTTAATGTCTCAGTCACTGACTGCTCCACACCTGCTAACATTAGGATAGCAGTGGGCTTTCGGTATAAACTTCAATACAAGAATCACCGAGAATATTGTTTTATGGAAGGAAAAGTGTTGTATGTAAACTTTATAGAGTTACTGGCAGACCATTGTCCATGACTGACTGAATAATAATAAGCGGGTAATTTGTCCCAGATAGGGGTGGGATTAGTCTTTGATATGTTTGATTTTGACTGCAAGAATGAGGAGAGATGAAACAATACAATTTGTGAAGTGGTGCAAGAACAGAGAGACCTGGGGGATGCTTGTGCTGGAATATTTAAAGGTGACAGGGTAGGTTGAGAAAGCGATCAATAAATCAGATTGGCGTCTGGGCTTTGTAAATAGAGACGTCGAGTACAAAAGTCCGGGAGTCATGCCAAACCTGTATAAACCACCAGTTCGGCCCCTGTTGGAATATTGTGCCCAGTTCTGGGCACCACACTTTCGGAAAGACCTGCAGGCTTTGGAGAGGGTGCAGAAGAGATTTGCTCGGATGGTTCAGTTGGTGAGGAATTTCAGTCAAGTAAAAAGACTGGGCTAGAAAGGGACGTTCTCCTTAGAGCAGAGAAGGTTAAGGGGAGATTCGATAGATCACCAGAGGGCACATCTTTAATGTGATGGGCAAAGGTACCAGAGGTGACATGAGGATAAATGTTTTTTAATATCATGAGTGGTTTGGATTTGGAGGGCAATGTCTGATAGGGTGGTGGAAATTCAATGGTATTATTCAAAAAGGGAATTGGCTCAATATTTGAAGGGGAATTAATTGAGGGAAACGGTGAAAGAGAGCGGAGTTGGATGAACTGGGTTGATTTTCGAAAGAGATGACAAACCCTCGATGGGCCGAATGGCCTCCCTCTGTTGTACTATTCTAGGATTTGTTTCTGATGGGGTGGGATTCGTCTGTCCCCACATTTCTCTGTTAGATCATTAGCACATTGGGCAGTGCAGTCAGTCCAGGGTTCTAGATAATATTCCTGTGACAGATTCACAATGTCACTGTCCCCTCAGTAATCACAATCACCTTGCAGCACATTGTTACTCAATGTTACACTGCCTGTGAAAAGGGGCGTCTGAATGTGCATCTCAGTTCCAACCAGCCCATGTCCAACGCCTAGTCCTTGATAGTTTCCACTGTCTCCATTCTCACTGGATTGCTGATTCTGTCAGTGCCCCTGTGTCCATGCCAGGTTCTCAGATATTCATTCAGTCCCACAATGGACCCATTAACACTTCTGAGCCGGCTTTGATATTTGCATTCCCTGGGACTAACAGATTTGAATGTTGTGCCGTGTGTCACTGATAGGAAAATATCAACCTTTACAAAGCAGGAAGCTGTTGTGTTTGTCAAGGACTGAGAACAATAGACTCTTCACATCATAGGCACAGGTAAGATCAGCTGAAGGGCAAAGGTGCACAACTAACAACATAGTCAAACAAACTGAGGAGAGAGAGAGAGAGAGGGAGTGAGAGTTGGGAGTGTGTGTGTGCATGCATCCAGTCATGTATTATTGAACGTGTGATTAATGAAAGAGTCTAAAATACAAAGGGTTTGGAGGTAATGCCACAGTTGTAGGAGGCTCTGGTTAGACTATGTCCGGAATATTGCACTCAGTCTGGACACCTTACCTCAGCAAGCAGCTGTTGGCCACCGACCAGATACAGCTGAGATTCACCAGAATGATACTGGGGTTGACAGTGAATACATTCCATGATCAGTGAGAGATATCACTCTCTCTGTAACCTCCTGCAGCTCCTACAGCCCTCCCTATCACAGCAATCTCCTCAAGGTAATGCAACCCTCCCTATCTCTGCTACCTCCATAAGATAATGCAACCCTTCCGACATCTGTAACCTCCTCCAAACTCCGACAACCTTCCCTGTTTCTGTAACTTCCTCTAGCCCCGACAACCATCCCGATCTCTGTAATGACCTCCAGCCCCGAAAACCAACGCTATGTCTGTAACCTCCCCCAGTCTACAACCGTCCCGATCTCTGTAACCTCGTCCATCCCGTACAACCCTCCCTATCTCTGTAACCTCCTCCAGCCTACAATGCTCCCTATCTCTGTAACCTCCACCATCCCCTACAACCCTCCCTATCTCTGTAGCTTCCTCCAGCCCGACTACCATCCCTATCTCTGTCACTTCCTTCAGCACCAACAACCATCCCTATCTCTGTAACCTCTTTCAGCCGCTACAACCCTCCCTATCTCTGTAGCTTCCTCCAGCCCGACAACCATCCCCATCTCTGTAGCCTCCTGCAGACCCTGCCACCCTCCTTAACACTGTAACCTCCTCCAGCCCCTACAACCCTCCCTATCTCTGTAGCTTCCTCCATCCCGACAACTCTCCCTATCTCTGTAACTTCCTTCAGAACCAACAAGCCTCCCTATCTCTGTAACCTCCTTCGGCCCCTACAAGCCCCTTATCTCTGTAACAGCCTCCAGCCCCAACAACGTCCCTATCTCTGTAACCATCTCCAGCCCCTACAAACCTTCCTATCACTGTAACCTCCTCCAGCACCAACAACCCTCCCTATCACTGTAATCTCCTCCAGCCCAACAACCCTCCCTATCTCTGTAACCTCCTCCAGCCCCTACAACCCTCCCTATCTCTGTAACTGCCTCCAGCCCCAACATCCCTCCCTATCTCTGTAACCTCCTCCAGCCCCTCAACCCTTCCTATCTGTGTAACCTCCTCTCGCCCGACAACCCTCCCTTTCTCTGTAACCTCCTCCAGCCCCAACATCCCTCCCTATCTCTGTAACCTCCTCCAGCCCCTACAACCCTTCCTATCTGTGTAACCTCCTCCTGCCCGACAACCCTCCCTTTCTCTGTAACCTCCTCCAGACCCAAGAAGCCTCCCTCTCTCTGTAACCTCCTCCAGACCCCTACAACCCTTCCTATCTCTGTAACCTCCTCCCGCCTGACAACCCTCCCTTTCTCTTTAACCTCCTCCAGCCCCAACATTCCTCCCTATCTCTGTAACCTCCTCCGGGCAATACGACAAATGCAACAAAAACCTCAGCACGAAAATCATTAACAAATTCAACAACAACCTCAGCAGGGGAAAACACCAACAATTTGAGAAGCAACGTTGGCAAAAAAAAAGCTCACCAACAAATACAACAACGTCAGGAGGAGAAAGAACATCAACAGAATTCAACAAGTGCTTCAGGAGGAGAAAAGTAATAAATACAACTTCAGCAGGCGAAACACAGCAACAGATGCAACAACATGTCGAACCTGCAAAATCCTCCTTACCAACATTTAGGGGCTTGTGCCAAAGTTGGGAGAGCTGTCAAGCAACAGCCTGACATCGTCATACTCAGGGAATTATGCCTTACAGACAATGTCACACACCTCGTCATCCCCATCCCCGGGTATGTCCTGTCCCACAATCTTCAACTGCTTCATCAATGAACTCCCTTCAATCAAAAGATCAGAAGTGGGGATGTTCACTGATGATTGCACAATGTTCAGCATCATTCGTGACACCTCAGATTCTGATGCAGCCCGTGTTCAGATGTCGCAGGACCTGGACAACATCCAGGTTTGAGCTGATAATTGGCAAGAAACATTCGTGTCACATAAGTGCCAGGCAATGACCATCTCAATTAAAAGAGAATCTAACCATCTCCCCTTGACATTCAATGGAATTAACATCGCTGAATCCCCCACTATCAACATCCTAAAGGGTTACCATTGACCAGAAACTGAACTGGGATAGCCATATAAATATTGTGGCTTCAAGAGCAGGACAGAGGCTAGAAATCCTGTGACAAGCAACTCACCTCCTGACTCCCCAAAGCCTGTCCACCATCTACAAGGTACAAGTCAGGAGTGTGATGGAATACTCTCCACTTGCCTGGATGGGTGCAGCTCCAACAAAACTCAAGAAGCTCGACACCATGCAGGACAAAGCAGTCCGCTTGATTGGCAAACCATCAACAAACTTTCACTCCCTCCACCCATCCACAACTTTCACTCCCTCCACCACCGATGCTCAGTGGCAGCAATGTGTACCATCTACAAGATGCACTGCAGCAATGCACCAAGGCTCCCTCGTCAGCACCTTCCAAACCCTGGACCTCTACCACCTAGAAGGACAAGGGCAGCAGATCCTTGGGAACACCATCACTTGCAGGTTCCCCTCCAAGTCACACACCATCCTGACTTGGAACTATATCGCCGTTCCTTCACTGTCGCTGGGTCAAAATCCTGGAATTCCCTTCCTAACAGCACTGTGGGTGTACTTACCCCACATGGACTGCAGCAGTTCAAGAAGGCAGCTCACCACCACCTTCTCAAGGGGCGAAAAGGATGGACAATAAATGCTGGCCTCCAGCAGCATCGCCCAAAATCTCAAGAATGAATTCAAAAAGAGAAAATAACCTCAGCAGGGAATATAAACGCAAAAAAATACAACAACAACCACAACATTAAAAAATGCAACAACAAGTTAAGCAGGGAAGGAAACAACAACCTCAACAAAAACCTCAGAAGGGAAAACACCAACCAACACAACAATTACCTCAGCAGGAGAACAACGCCAACAAATTCAACAACAGATCAGCAGGAGATTCAAACACCAACAAATTCAACAACCTCAGTCGGAGAAAAACACCAGCAAATACAGCAACAAATACACCAACAACTTCAGCAGCAGAATGATACCAACAAATTCAACAGCAACGAGTGGAAGCCAATGGTAGAGAAAGGGGCGTGTGTTTCCCATCAGGGAGGGAGGTGTTGTGCAAACTTGAATCACTTCCTTGAGTTTTCATGTGGCTGCACACAAGACTCAACTCTCTTCTTTCCACTGATTTCCCAATTGCAGGATCAGCTTCCAGTGGAAGATGTATCTGTTACTGAGTCTCATGGTCTTATTTCAAAGTAAGGGATCTTTCTCACCACCACCCCACACCCCCATTGTTTGTGCTAACAGCTCTCTTTCTTATTGTCTTTCTCTCTATCTTTCTCTCCTTCCTTCATTCCTCACATTCCAGATTGTCCCTGTTCACTGATCTTCTTCTCTCCCTGTCTCTTCCCCCAGGCACGATCTCAGCGAGGGTCCGTCAGCTTCCACCGCCATCTCCAGACTTCCTAGGGAGGGAGTAGGACTGGAGTGTCGTGTGGAGGGTGAGGGTAACGGTTCCATGTTCTGGTACAGACAGGACAGGCGAAGGAGCCGCAGCTGATGTTTTACTCCTGGGATAATGGGGTTGTCTTCTGAGGAATGGTTGAACAGGTTGGGCCTGTACTCATTGGGATTCAGAAGAATGAGAGGTGATCTTATTGAAATATACAAAATACATAAAGGGATAGACAGGTTCGATGCAGGTAAGATGTCTCCTTTGGTTCGGGAGTCTAGAACCAGGGGACACAATTTCAAAATAAGGGGGAAGCCACTTAGGACGGAGATGAGGAGAAATGTCTTTACTCAGAGGGTTGTGAATCTTTGGAATTCTCTACCCCAGAGGGCTGTGGAAGCTCAGTCATTGAGTATGTCTAAAGCAGAGATTGACAGATTTCTAAATACCAATGACATAAAGGGATATGAGGATAGTCTGGGGAAAAGGCATTGAAATGGATGATCAGCCATGATAGTATTGGATGGTGGAGCAGGCTCGATGGGCTGAATGGCCTACCCCTGTTCCTATGTTCCCATGCTGCTGAAATACTTTATCCAAAACTACCCCATCAGTTCCCCTTAATATCTCAACAACTTTGAACAAATCACCTTGATCCTCCTAACTTTCAGGGAATAAATCCCCAGTTTGTGTAATATCACCTCGTAATTTATCCCTTTGAGTCCAGTTATCATTCTGGTAAATCTACACTGCACTCAAATGGACATGGACCCCCCAAGTCTCTTTGGACCACCAGTGTTTCTTGTTTTTCAGCATTTGTAAAGTACTCTGCTCTAGTATTTTTTACCGACATTGAAATCTATCTACCACAGTTTTGCCCATTTATTTAAGATATTATTATCTCTTTGTAATTTGATGCTTCCAGCTACACTGCTTACAACGCTGCCTATTTTTGTGTCATTGGTGTCATTCTACCCCATCATCTTAAATCGTTCATGAATGCAGCAAAACTGAGATACACACGGGCTTTGCACTAGTAGACAGGAGTGAATCATTCCATCCTAGAGGTTTTTTAATTCCAGATTGATGTTTCTTTTTGAAAAAACAGAATTCAAATTCACAACAGCCCAGTGTGGGATTTGAACTCCTGCTTTTTCAATCATCAGTTCAGGCCTTCAAATTAAAACACATAAAAAGCGATTCATTTTCCTACTGCTGTTGTCTGACTGTCTCAGGTTTTGTATATTGTTCCCTTCTCCTCTTCTTCCATGTGTCTGAAGTCTTTGAAGTTTGTCAGACATTGGTAAACTACTTCATGTGGTGTTCTGTAAATACCTTCAATTCTGTGGATCTGCAAGGGAAACAATTCAAATTCTCACCTTATTGCATCAACCAAAACCTGCTGGTCCATTCAAACACCCGTATTTCCTGTCTCTGCAAAGATAGCTCAAACTTCCACAATGCAGGAATGTCTGAATGGAAACAGCTTTTGACACATTTCCCAACACGTTTGTTAACACTTTTCGGGATGAAGCTAGATTCAACTTACAGATTGCAAGCCCCAAATTGAATCTTTAAGATATAAAAAGTGACACAAATGAAATCCCAGATCTCTTTGTCCCTGCACCCATTTTAACATGATACCATTTATTTTATATCGCTTCTTCTCAGCCTTCCTTCCAAAATGCATCATTTTACATTTCTCAGCATTGAAGTTTACCTGCCATGAGTCTGATCATTTCACCAGACTGCCTCTATCCAACTGAAATCTACTACTATTCCCTTCCCTGTTTGTTACATTGCAGATGGCACAATGTTGAAGTTATGCCCTGTAAACCCAAGTCCAAGTCATTAATATATATCAAAAAGATCAGTGGTCCTAATCCAAACCACTGGGGAATACCCTTGTACCACAATGTACACTGTATACAGTGAGTACAAAAGCAGGGAGGTTATGCTGAACATTTATAAAGCTCTGGTTAGGCCCCAATTGGAGAATTGTGTCCAGTTCTGGTCACCACACTTTAGGAAGGAGGGGATAGTCCTTGAGAGGTTGCAGAGGAGATTTAGCAGAATGGTTCCAGGGATGAGGGATTTTAGCGACAAAGTTAGGTTGGAAAAGCTGGGTTTGGTCTCCATAGAGGAAAGGAGATTGTGGGAAGAGTGAATAGAAGTGCATAAGATTATTTCAGGGATAGATTCGGACCTCCAGTCTGAACCAACCATTCACCACTACTCTCTGTGTTCTGTCCCTTATCCAATGTTGTATACACTCTGTCCCTCTACAGAACACTCCAGAAGCTCGACACCATCCAGGACAAAGCAGCCCACTTGATTGGCACCCCATGCACCACTTCAAACATTGATCAGATCACCCCTTAACCTTCTAAATTGCAGGGATACAGAGAAAAGCTCCATCTACACTGTCCCATCAAATGCTGCCAAGCTATTAGTTAGCTATTAAGTCAATCTCTGCCTTCTCTGTTCTATCACATGGTCATGTGTCATATTCCCTTGAGTAGAGGAATTTAAAGGGTGATGTCATTGAGGTAGTCGTTTGGAAGTACAGAACTTGAGTATTGCCGAAAATAGCGACATGTTGTCAAAGCTCTTCACCTTGCACTCACCAGGACAATCCGCAAGAATGCCAATTTTAAATTTTCTGTCAGTGTAATTCTTAGCACAGTGAGGATTATTTAGCAAATGTTGTCCATTTGCAGAATCACATCTCATGTTGGAAACTGTGTATTTAGTTTTGCAAGCATGGGCTGGTGAGGTACGGCCCGTACCTTGCCTGTTGCAAACAGTGGAAGGGATATGTGGGGATTATCCTATAAGCAGAGGTTGAGAAGTCTGCTCTGTGTATGAACAGTGAGGGGGTTCAGTGACAGAGCCATTCCTGATATCAGCAATTAACTCAACAGGAGTTGAACTGATATCATTGCGTGTTTGTTGGCCCCTCGAGCCTGCTCAGCCATTCTATAAGATCATGGCTGATCTGATTGTAGCTTTAAATCCACTTTCCTGTCTTCCCCCTATAACCCTGACTCCCTTGTAGATCAAAAATCTGTCCAACTCAAGCTTGAATATATTCAGTGGCCCAGCCTCCGATGCTCTCCGGGGAACCGAGTTCCACAGACTCAACCTTTGAGTTGAGTCGATTTGGCCAACCTCTTCAACCTTTCCTCATAACAATCATAGAACTGTGATAATGCAGAAGGAGGCCATTCAGCCCATCATGCCCCACCGGCTCTCTGAAAGAGCAACTCCCTCAGGTCCATTCCCCCGGCTTCCTCCTTTCACCATGCACATTCTTCCTTTTCATATAACTGTCTAATTCCCTTTTGAATGCTTCAATTGAACCTGCCTCCACCACGTTCTCAGGCAGCGCATTCCAGACTCGCTGTGTGAAAAGTTTTTCCTCATGTCACTTTTGCTTCTCTTACCAAATATTGCAAATCTGTGTCCTCTCGTTTAATATTTATTAGAGATACAGCATTGAAACAGACCCTTCGGCCCACCCAGTCATGCCGAACTTCTTCTTTGGCCTCCTTGTCTCAAAGACAATGGGTAAGCGCCTGAAGGTGGTCAGTGGTTTGTGGAGCAGCGCCTGGAGTGGCTATAAAGGACAATTCGAGAGTGACAGACTCTTCCACAGGTGCTACATATAAAATTGGTTGTCGGGGCTGTTACACAGTTGGCTCTCTCCTTGCGCTTCTGTCTTTTTTCCTGCCAACTGCTAAGTCTCTCCAACTCGCCACTCTTCAGACCCACCTTTATGGTTGTCTGCCAGCTCTGGCGATCGCTGGCAACTGACTCCCACGACTTGTGATCAATGTCACAGGACTTCATGTCGCATTTGCAGACGTCTTTAAAGTGGAGACATGGACATCTGGTGGGTCTGATACCAGTGACGAGCTCGCTGTACAATGTGTCCTTGGGGATCCTGCCATCTTCCATGCGGCTCACATGGCCAAGCCATCTGATGCTCCGCTGGCTTATATGCTGGGGATGTTGGTCGTCTCGAGAACGTCTGTGTTGGAGATACGGTCCTGATGCCAAGCATTCTCCGGAGGCAGTGAAGATGGAATGAATTGAGGCGTCGCTCTTGGCTGACATACGTTGTCCAGGCCTTGCTGCCATGCAGGAAGGTACTGAGGACACAGGCATGATACACTTGGACTTTTGTGTTCTGTGTCAGTGCGCCATTTTCCCACACCCTCTTGGCCAGTCTGGGCATAGCAGCGGAAGCCTTTCCCATGCGCTTGTTGATTTCTGCATCGAGAGACAGGTTAATGGTGATAGTTGAGCCTAGGTCGGTGAACTCTTGAAGCACTTCCAAAGCGTGGTCGCCGATATTGATGGATGGAACATTTCTGACATCCTGTCCCATGATGCTCGTTTTCTTGAGGATGATGGTGAGGTCAAATTCGTTGCAGGCAGCCGCAATCCTGTCGATGTGTCTCTGCAGACACTCTTCAGTGTGAGATGTTAATGCTGCATCGTCAGCAAAGAGGAGTTCCCTGATGAGGACTTTCCGTACTTTGGTCTTCGGTCTTAGACGGGCAAGGTTGAACAACCTGCCCCCTGATCTTGTGTGGAGGAAAGTTCCTTCTTCTGAAGACTTGAACGCATGTGTGAGCAGCAGGGAGAAGAAGATCCCAAACAGTGTAGGTGCGAGAACACAGCCCTGTTTCACGCCACTCAGGATAGGAAAGGGGTCTGATGAGGCGCCGCTGTGCTGAATTGTGCCTTTCATATTGTCATGGAATGAGGTGATGATACTTAGTAGCTTTGGTGGACATCCAATCTTTTCTAGTAGTCTGAAGAGACCACGTCTGCTGACGAGGTCAAAGGCTTTGGTGAGATCAATGAAAGAAATGTAGAGGGGCATCTGTTGTTCACAGCATTTCTCCTGTAGCTGGCGAAGGGAGAACAGCATGTCAATAGTAGATCTCTCTGCTCGAAAGCCTCACTGTGCCTCAGGGTAGACATGCTCAGCCAGCTTCTGGAGCATGTTTAATTCGACTCGAGCGAAGACTTTCCCTGCTATGCTGAGCAGAGAGATTCCACGGTAGTTGTTGCAGTCACCGTGGTCACCCTTGTTCATATAGAGGGTGATGATATTGGCATCGCGCATGTCCTGTGGTACTGCTCCCTCATCCCAGCACAGGCAAAGCACTTCGTTCAGTGCTGACAGTATAGCAGGCTTGGCACTCTTGACTATTTCAGGGGTAATGCTATCCTTTCCCAGGGGCTTTTCCACTGGCGAGAGAATCAATGGCATCACCAAGTTCCGATTTTGTTAGCTGTACGTCCAGCTCATCCATGACTGGCAGAGACTGGGCTGCATTGAGGGTGGTATCAGTGACAACATTTTCCCTGGAGTACAGTTCTAGGTAGTGTTCCACCCAGCGGTCCATTTGCTTGCGTTGGTCAGTAATTGTGTCCCCTGATTCAGATTTGAGAGGGGTGATCTTCTTGATGGTTGGCCCAAAAGTTCTCTTCATGCCATCATACATTCCTCTGATATTTCCAGTGTCGGAGGCCAGCTGAATATGACTGCATAGGTGTTGCCAGTAGTCATTTGCGCAGCGCTTCTGGCTGCTTTAAGTGCTGCGGATGTTAACTCGCTGGGGACTTTCTTGGCGTTCAGCAGTGTAATGCGCTTAGTGGCTATGACAGGTTCCAGCTCTTCAATGTGAGATTGAAACCAGCCTGCATTCCGCTTCACACATTTGCCATAGGTGGTCATTGCTGAGTCATAGATGGCGTCTCTGATGTGGACCCTTTTGGTCTCTGCATCCCCTGTGGGAGTGTTTTGAAGGGCTTTTTCAAGTGAATTTAGAAACTTATGTAACCGCTGTGGATGAGAAATTCTGCCAGTGTGATGCGCGGGCAGCCCTTCTGCTTGGAGTGATGCAGCTTCTTTGGTTTGAGTCCAACCTTGCTGCACACCAGGGGCTGGTCGGTGTCGCAGTCCATGACAACAACCCATTAAGACTAACCCTGCATACTCCCTATCACCGACCTACACTCGGGGCAATTTCCAATGGCCAATTTACCTATCAACCTGCAAGTCATTGCTGTGGGAGGAAAACAGAGCAGCCAGCAGAAACCCACACGGTCACAGGGAGAACTTGCAAACTCCGCACAGGCAGTACCCAGAATCGAACCCGGGTCGCTGGAGCTGTGAGGCTGCAGTGCTAACCACTGCATCACTGTGCGCCCTGGTCTTGATCCTTTCACGAGTGGGAACAGTTTCTCTCTATCTACTCTGTCCAGACCCCTCATGATTTTGAATATCTCTCTCAAATCACCTCTCTGCCTTCTCTTCTCCAAGGAAAACAGCCCTAACTTCTCGAATCTATCTTCATAACTGAAATTCCTCATCCCTGGAACCATTCTTGTGAATCTCGTCTGTACTCTCTCCAATGCCCTCACATCTTTTCTCAAGTGCAGCACCCAAAACTGGAGGCAATACTCCAGCTGAGGACGAACTAGTGCCTTGCACAAGTTCAAAATAACTTCGTTGCTCTTATAATCTGTGCCACTATTAATAAAGCCCAGGATACTGTATACTTTATGAACCACTCTCTCAACCTGTCCTGCCACCTTCAATGACTTATGCACAAATGCATCCAGGTCTTTCTGCTCCTGCACCCTCTTTAGAATCGTAACCTCTATTCTATATTGTCTCTCCATGGTCTTCCTCCCAAAATTAATCACTTCACATTTCCTCACATTGAACCTCATCTGTCACTTGTCCGCCCATTCCACCAATTTGTCTCTGTCCTTTTGAAGTTTTACGCTATCCACCTCACACTTCACAATGCTTCCAGGTTTCGTATCATTTGCAAATTTTGAAGTTGTGCCCTGTACACCGAGGTCTAGGACATTAATATATATCAGGAAATGCCAGGGTCCCACCACTGATCCCTGGGGAACTCCACCACAAACCTTCTTCCAGCCCGAAAACATCCATTAATCACTATTCTCAGTTTTTTTGTCACTCAGCCAATTTTATATGCATGTTGTTACCATCCCTTTTATTCAATGAACTACATGTTTGCTCACAAGTCTGTTGTGTGGAACTGTATCAAATGGCTTTTGAAGGGCCAGGTTCATCACGTCAACAGCAAGCTCGAATGGGCCGAATGGTCCACTCCTGTTGCCAGGATTTCTCATTTTCCTCTGTGAGTCCTCAAGTGAGCTGGATTATCCAGGGTGGAAGCACAGACCAGAATAGAATGGAGCAGCATGAGGTTTGGGGAATGCTGGGCAGACCCACTACGTACAGTCACATCCCTTCTGATCCCAGCCCTCAGCAATCATTTAACAGTGCGTGTTCCCTCCCAGAACAAGAAAACATTGGATTTCCATGATCAGATGGGAAAGTCATTCCAGCAACATCAATAATCTTCTTGAGACGGTCAGGTTTAGCGTTCATAGATATATTGAGCAGACAGAGAATGCAATAAAACTTTAAACACACAGTTTACAATCAGATTTACAATCACACTGGGTGGTCAGGGAGTCAAACACGTTAAAAGCCCTTTCCAAGCTGCAGCTCTCCTTGTCTGAATGTCCATCAATGGAAGATACGCAGCCATGTTCACTTATTGCAGACGTTTTACATCGTTACACTAGAGAGTTGTGACCAATGAGTCATTTCACAACAGTTCAACTGACTGATCTGGATGTTAATATTGGGAAATTGGAGAGTAGCTGGGAGTCACTGAATGACAATCATTTCAGGGGGATGGGTGAACAAGGTTCTGAGTGAGTTAAGACACAGCAAATGTTTGTATGAGGATAAGATCAGGAAGTGTGAAAGATGTGAGCTTGGCCAGGAGAGCATTGGAATAGTCCAGGCTCGAGGTAACAGAGACACGGATTAGTGTTTCAGCAGCAGATGAGCTGAGGCAGGGTCGGAGTCGAGAGATGGTATGGAGGTGGAAATGGACAGTCTTGGTGATGGTGTGGATATGTGGTCGGAAACTCATCTCGGGGTCAAACACAACAACAAAGGCTAAAAACTGTCTTGATCAGTTTCAGACAGGTACCAGAGATGGTGTCGGTGGTCCAAGAATGACATTTGTGTCGAGGATCACAGACAATGGCTTCAGTCTTCCCAATATTTCGTAGGAGAAAATATCTGCTCATCCAGTATTGGATGTTAGACAAGCAGTGTGGCAGAGCAGAGACAATGGAAGCGTTCACAGAGGTGTTATTGAGATGGAGTGTTGTCAGCATTAGGTTCCTGAGGTCAGTATAACTCCCTTCCTTTGTTATTAAACATTTGACATATGCCACACATAAATGCTTTGTACTCAATGAAAGCTTTCCTTTTCAATATATTTTGATTCTGCAAAGTTCAGCATCAACCGATCCCCCATTCTGCATGAACCCTCAATTTAAAAGATGTTATCTACCCTGAGGTTCTCCTTGGACAAGGACGAACTGTTTTCCTTGCCCCAATTCTCAGTGCTGACAGCTCCATGAAGCTTAGGGACCTCTACTCAATGGTAGATCTTTAAAGAAACTCCCTCATTAAACCTGAGATCACTTCATCCTGTAACTGGCCAGAGCTGTCAGGTTAGTCTGGGTTCAGCTGACCAGTGGTCACTGGATACAAATGGGATCGTACTTCTCTATTTAACAAAGTAATAGCTTAAAGCTCCCACACCCCTGCAGTATAAAGACACACCAATTACAGTATAACATTAGCATACTTCTAGTCGGAGATTAACCCTTTGCTGACAATTTCCTTGAGTTAAACAAGGTGAAGATAAGATGGCACAGTGATTGAGTGAGGATGCAAAACACACAGAGACTGGATCACACGTGTTGGATGCTTGTTGACATGTCCAAACTCCTTCACACTTCCACAGGCGCACTAGCCGAGCACTGAACGTCTTCTGGATCCAATTCGAGCTTCGTGTGTGGACACTGATCCTGGAACATCTGCTTCATCTGCATCGCAGAGAGGAGAAACGATGAGTATTACTGCAAGGGGAGGAGTGAATAGAAAGAGACAGAGAGGATACAGACAGAGATCGGGAGAAAGGGTGGGGACAAGACAGTGAGAGACAGGGTGAGGCAAAGATACTCAGATAGAGGGAGAGATGGAGAGGGAGGGTGGGAGAGCTACAGGGATTGAGACAGAGGTAGAGAAACAGATGGCGTGAGAGCGAGAGGTCGTCAGAGATGCAGTGAGGGAGAGAGAGACACAGACAGAAAGAAAGACAAAGAAAGAGAAATACAGAGTGGGTGAGCGAGGCAGAGAAAGAGACAGAGATAGAAAGGACATAAAGAGAGAATGGGGAGAGTGAGAGGGAAGATCAGAGAGAGGTTACCGTACAACGAGGAGGCCATTCATCCCCTCGAATCTGTTACACAGGAACAGGAGGAGGCCATTGAGCCCCTCTTTCGAGTTCTTACACAGGAACAGGAGAAGGCCATTCAGCCCCCTCACCCGCTCTCGAGCCTTTCACACAGGCTCAGGAGGAAGCCCATTCAACCCCTCACAAGCCTGAACTGGGGGACCAGAAGATAAGCAGAGGGGAATTAGAGCTGTTTAAATAATGACCTGGAGTTCCCATTCAGTGAATACAGACAGTGAGAGGGAGGATCTGTTGTCTCCCGTGTTTCTCCTCAGTACAGTGCAGTCTCTTACCCTCTCCACAACGATTCTCTTTGCAGTTTCATCATCCAGATCAGTCATTGAAGTGATCTTCACATTAATCCTCTTGTATTTGGTATCTAAACACAACAGTCACAACATCAACAGGTTGAACACACCCAGAGTTTAGCACAGGGCACGGGACGTATTTCGAATGATCTCGCCTCTCTAATTTAAACTCTCTTTCCTCCAGTTTGTCATCCACTCGTTTGTTCATCTGTCTCTGTTATTCTCTCTATCTCAACTCGTCTTGTCTCTAATCTGCCCTCCCTGTGTTATCATCCTCTATCCTGCACTCTCTTCTCCGTTGCCTCTTGTTCCATCTCCCGAGATCATTTGCATTCCGTGTTTACTCCGGTCTCACTGCCCTTTTCTCTGTCTCTGTCTCTCACTCTCACTCTCTCTCTCTCTCTCTGATGCTCTCTGTCCCTCTGACAAAGACAAAGACAGAGAGACAGACAAAGAGCATCTGTGAGAGAGACAGAGAGAGAAAGTGAGAGTCAGAGAGACAGACAGGGAGACAGAACATCAGAGAGAGTGGGAGACAGAGTGAGGCGAAAGAGGGAGCTGGAGAAACTGAGACCCGCATCGGAGAGAGGCGGTTACAGAAATGAAATATATTTATATATGCGTGTGAAAGGCAGATAAAGGAGAGACAGAGATAAAACTGAGAGTAAGAGAGAGAGGGATGTGAGATAGAAGCTCAAAGATATTTCTGAAGGAATTTCTGAACGTTTACGTTTCTGTGTTTCCCAATGATTCCACTCAGACTGAACACAAGCGACTGCAACTCTTGTCTGACAGCACAGACAAGGCAGAGAGAGAGAGTGAGAACGATGGGTTTCCCTACACAGAACGATCACACAGCTGTTTGGAGGCCCTCGGTCCTGATATATTTGTGCCAGACTGAGACAGGAGGAGGGATTTAATATTCCTGAAATGTGGAGAATCTGAAATGTTCCCACCATCATCAGAAACAGGCTGGGAGTCGGGAGGTTCCTCGGGAGTAGACGGAATCCCCGAGTCTGAGAGGATCAAATAAAGACAAGAGGAATTTCACTGGGATTCAGAACGCTGGATGAGTGGGCAGAAGTGTTTTAACACAGAACCTCCTCTCGTATGTAATCTAACTCCCTCGACACACTGAATCAATGTATACCAGCCTTTACCGAGGGGAGACACCAGACATCATCGGCTGCAGAATCAGTTACGACTCCGACAAGGAAAAAAAACTAACAGAGAAAATTCAGGAGATTATCAAAGTGATCAGCGAAACGACAGGGGGAAAGTGGTGTCAGAGAACAACAGAGAGCAGGAATGAGAGAAAAGGAGGGAAGGCGACAGGAGTGAGACAGAAAAGAGTAAGGGAGATCTGGAATGAGTGAGAACAAGAGAGAGAAAAGAAAACAGCACTGCAATGTTCCCCTTAATCAATACTGATACCCCTCCTCCTTTCCTTCCTCCCCTCTCTTTCCTGAACACCTTGTAGTCAGGAATATTCACTACCCAGTCCTGCCCCACTTAGAGCCAGGACCCTGTTATTGCCACAACATCATATTTCCACGTGGCTATCTGCGCCTGAAGCTCAACAACCTTATTTACCACTCTCCGTGCATCCATATACACACACAATAAACTGAATTTACAGCTTATCTCCTTTCCTCTTCCACTGCCCCCGTCTAATACGATACTCTTATCGACTCCAGTGTTATCTGTCCCTCCTAATTCTCTGAGCATCTGTGCTTTGCTCTCTAATATTGCTCAGACCACTGTTTTTCCTGATGTATATATTAATGACATAGACTGGGGCGTACAGGGCACACTTTCAAATTCTGCAGATGACACAAAACCTGGTTGTATTGTGAACTGTGAGGAGGACAGTGATAGACGTCAGGAGGTCATAGACAGGCTGGTGGGATGGGCAGACACTGGCAAATGAAATTTATCACAGAGAATTGTGAAGTGATTCATTTTGGTCGGACGAACGAGAGGCAATATAAAATAAAGGCTACAAT
The DNA here is from genome assembly GCF_036365525.1 of Heterodontus francisci. NCBI lineage: Eukaryota > Metazoa > Chordata > Chondrichthyes > Heterodontiformes > Heterodontidae > Heterodontus > Heterodontus francisci. The sequence continues at coordinate 1,517,439 of NW_027140825.1, read as the reverse complement.
TCTAAAGGAGGTGCAGGGGCAGAGGGACCTGGGGGGACATGTGCACAAATCATTGAAGGTGGCAAGACAGGTCGAGAGAGCGGTCAATACTTAGGAAGGATGTTAAGGTATTCGAGAGGGTGCAGAGAAGATTTACCAGAATGGTTCCCGGGATGAGGGACGTCAGTGACATGAATAGATCGGAGAAGCTGGGGCTGTTCTCCGTGGAGAAGAGACGATTAAGACGAGATTTGAGCAAGATGTTCATAATCAAGAGGGAACTGGACAGAGTAGTCAGGGAAAAACTGTTCCTCTTGGTGGGAGGATCCAGAACTAGAGAGCAACGCATTTAGGTGAGTGGTAAAAGTCACAACAGAGGCAGGGAAACCTTTTCACACAGCGAGTGGATAGGATCTGAAATGCACTGCATGAGAGTGTGCTGGAGGCAGGTTTAATTGAGGCTTTCAAAAGGGAATTGGATAATTGTCATGGCAGAAAAAATCTGCAGGGCGACAGGAAAATGGCAGGAGTGGGAGTAGGTGAGTTGCACTGCCAGAGAGCTGGCTCAGTGAAGATGGGCTGAACAGAAACTTTCTGTGCCGTAACCAGTCTTTGATTCCATGATTCTGCGATGATAACCCCACAAAGCAGATACCTTAGCTTCCAGAGCCCGCTCGGGTAGTGGATGAAACCTCAGTAGATTCTCTAGTCAATTGTTCCTCGGATTCCTGAGTTTGAGCATCATGCTGCCCTCAGTCTCTATCACACTCCCCTCAGTCACTGCATTACACTCACCTCAGTCACTTTATCACATTCCCCTCAGTCACTGTATCACACTCCCCTCAGTCGCTGTATCACACTCCCCTCAGCCACTGCAACACACGCCCCTCAGGCACTGTATCACACTCCCCTCAGTCACTGCATTATATTCCCTTCAGTCACTGCACTCCACTCCCCTCAGACAGTGTATCACACTCTCCTCAGTCACTGTATCACACTCCCCCAGTCACAGTATCACACTCCCTTCAGTTCACTGTATCCCACTCCCCTCAGACAGAGTCTCACACTCCCCTCATTCAATGTATCACACTCCACTCAGTCACTGCATTATATTCGCTTCAGTCACTGCATCCCACTCTACTCAGACAGAGTATCACACTCCCCTCAGTCAATGTACCACACTCCCCCAGTCACTGTATCGCACTCCCCGCTGTCGCAGTATCACACTCCCCCAGTCACTGTATCACACTCTATCAGTCACTGTATCCCACACATTCAGTCACTGTATCCCACTTCCCTCTGTCACTGTATCACACTCTCTCAGTCGCTGTATCACACTCCCCTCAGTCACTGTATCACTCTCCCCCAGTCACTGTATCACACTCTATCAGTCACTGTATCGCACTCCCCGCTGTCGCAGTATCACACACCCCTCAGTCACTGTATCCCACACATTCAGTCACTGTATCCCATTTCCCTCTGTCACTGTATCACACTCTCTCAGTCACTGTATCCCACTTCCCTCTTTCACTGTATCACGCTCACCTCAGTCACTGTATCCCACTCCCCTCAGTCACTCTATCACACTCCCCTCAGCCACTGAATTCCACTCTCCTCAGTGACTGGATCATACTCCCCTCAGTCACTGCATCACACTATGCTCAGTCGCTGATCCCACTCCCCGCAGTGACTGTATCCTACTCCCCTCAGTCACTGCATCCCACACCCCTCAGTCACTGTATCACACTCCCTTCAGTCACTGTATCCCACTCCCCTCAGTCACTGCATTCCCCTCTCCTCAGTGACTGTATCATACTCCCCTCAGACACTGCATCACACTACCCTCAGTCACTGCATCGCACTCCCCTCAGTGACTGTATCATACTACCCTCAGACACTGTATCACACTCCCCTCAGTCACTGTATCACACTCCTCCAGTCACTGGATCACACTCCCTTCAGTCACTGTATCCCAATCCCCTCAGACAGTGTATAACACTACCCTCCGTAACTTTATCGCACTCCACTCAATCACTGTATCACACTCCCTGAGTCACTGTATCACACTCCCCTCAGTCACTGTATAATTCTCCCCTCAGTCACTGCATCACACTACCCTCAGTCGCTGCATCCCACTCCCCTCAGTGACTGTATCCTACTACCCTCAGTCACTGCATCCCACACCCCTCAGTCTCTGAATCACACTCCCTTCGGTCACTGTATCCCAATCCCCTCAGACAGTGTATAACACTACCCTCCGTAACTTTATCGCACTCCACTCAATCACTGTATCACACTCCCTGAGTCACTGTATCACACTCCCCTCAGTCACTGTATAATGCTCCCCTTAGTCACTGTATCACACTCCACTCACCCATTGTATCACACTCCCCTCTGTCACTGTATCACTCTTCCTCTGTCATTGTATCACTCTCCCCTCTGTCACTGTATCACATCCCCCTCAGACACTGTATCACACTACCCTCAGTCGCTGCATCGCACTCCCCTCAGTGACTGTATCATACTACCCTCAGACACTGTATCACACTCCCCTCAGTCACTGTATCACACTCCCCCAGTCACTGTATCACACTCCCTTCAGTTCACTGTATCCTACACCACTCAGACACTGCATCACACTCCCCTCAGTCACTGCATCCCACTCTCCTCAGACAGTGTATCACACTCCCCACAGTCACTGTATCACTCTCCCCCAGTCACCGTATCACACTCTCTCAGCCACTGTATAATGCTCCCCTTAGTCACTGTATCACACTCCCCTCAGTCACTCTATCACACTCCCCTCAGTCGTTGCATTCCACTCTCCTCAGTGACTGTATCATACTCCCCTCAGTCACTGTAACACACTACCCTCAGTGGCTGCATCCCACTCCCCTCAGTGACTGTTTCCTACTCCCCTCAGTCACTGCATCCCACACCCCTCAGTCACTGTATCACACTCCCTTCAGTCACTGTACCCCACTCCCCTCAGTCGCTGCATTCCCCTCTCCTCAGTGACTGTATCACACTCCCCTCAGTCACTGTATCACACTCCCCTCAGTCACTGTATCACACTACCCTCAGTCGCTGCATCCCACTCCCCTCAGTGTCTGTATCCTACTCCCCTCAGTTACTGCATCCCACAGCCCTCAGTCACTGTATCACACTCCCTTCAGTCACTGTATCCCAATCCCCTCAGTTAGTGTATAACACTCCACTCCGTAACTTTATCGCACTCCCCTCAATCACTGTATCACACTCCCGGAGTCACTGTATCACACTCCCCTCAGTCACTGTATAATGCTCCCCTTAGTCACTGCATCACACTCCCCTCACCCACTGTATCACACTCCCCTCTGTCACTGTATCACTCTTCCTCTGTCATTGTATCACTCTACCCTCTGTCACTGTATCACATCCCCCTCAGACACTGCATCTCACTACCCTCAGTCGCTGCATCGCACTCCCCTCAGTGACTGTATCATCCTACCCTCAGACACTGTATCACACTCCCCTCAGTCACTGTATCACACTCCTCCAGTCACTGGATCACACTCCCTTCAGTCACTGTATCCCAATCCCCTCAGTCAGTGTATAACACTCCCCTCCGTAACTTTATTGTACTCACCTCAATCACTGTATCACACTCCCGGAGTCACTGTATCACACTCCCCTCAGTCACTGTATAATGCTCCCCTCAGTCACTGCATCACACTCCCCTCACCCACTGTATCACACTCCCCTCTGTCACTGTATCACTCTTCCTCTGTCATTGTATCACTCTACCCTCTGTCACTGTATCACATCCCCCTCAGACACTGTATCACACTACCCTCAGTCGCTGCATCGCACTCCCCTCAGTGACTGTATCATACTACCCTCAGACACTGTATCACACTCCCCTCAGTCACTGTGTCACACTCCTCCAGTCACTGTATCACACTCCCTTCAGTCACTGTATCCCAATCCCCTCAGTCAGTGTATAACACTCCCCTCCGTAACTTTATCGCACTCCCCTCAATCACTGTATCACACTCCCGGAGTCACTGTATCACACTCCCCTCAGTCACTGTATAATGCTCCCCTTAGTCACTGCATCACACTCCCCTCACCCACTGTATCACACTCCCCTCTGTCACTGTATCACTCTTCCTCTGTCATTGTATCACTCTACCCTCTGTCACTGTATCACATCCCCCTCAGACACTGTATCACACTACCCTCAGTCGCTGCATCGCACTCCCCTCAGTGACTGTATCATACTACCCTCAGACACTGTATCACACTCCCCTCAGTCACTGTATCACACTCCTCCAGTCACTGGATCACACTCCCTTCAGTTCACTTTATCCTACACCCCTCAGACACTGCATCACACTCCCCTCAGTCACTGCATCCCACTCTCCTCAGACAGTGTATCACACTCCCGGAGTCACTGTATCACTCTACCCCAGTCACCGTATCACACTCTCTCAGTCACTGTATCACACTCCCCGCTGTCACAGTATCACAATCCCCTCAGTCACTGTATCCCACACATTCAGTCACTGTATCCCACTTCCCTCTGTCACTGTGTCACACTCTCTCAGTCACTGTATCACACTCTCTCAGTCACTGTATCACACTTCCTCTGTCATTGTATCACACTACCCTCAGTCACTATGTCCCACTGCCCTCAGTCACTATATCCCACTCCCCTCGGTCAGTGCAACCTTCTCCCCTCAGTCACTGCATCACTCTCCCCTCAGTAACTATGTCCCACTCCCCTCAGTCCCATTGGTGGGAGGATCCAGAACTAGAGGGCACCGGTTTTAGGTGAGTGATGTAAGTCACAACAGAGACAGGAAAATCTTTTCACACAGCGAGTGGTTAGGATCTGAAATGCACTGCCTGAGAGTGTGCTGGAGGCAGGTTCAATTGAGGCCTTCAAAAGGGAATTGGAAAATTGTCATCGGAGAATCAATCTGCTGGGAGATGGGGAATTGGCAGGACTGGGAGTAGGTGCGTTGCACAGGCATACAGCTGTCACGGTGACGATGGGCTCAATGGCCTCTTTCTGTGTTGTAACCAGTCTCTGATTCCATGATTCTGCGATGATAACACCACAAGGCAGGTACCTGAGCTTCCAGAGCCCGCTGGGGTGGAGGATGAAACCTCAGTAGATTCTCTAGTCGATTGTTCCTCGGATTCCTGCGTTTGGGAAGTCACGGGTTCTGTATTAAAGGGAGGGAGACATTGCAAAGTGAGACATGGAGAAAAACACATCAGGTCAACAGGATGGTGCTCGTGTCAGGAGAATGACAGATAACAATCTTTATAAAACCATTATCTTCCATCCTGTTCACGACATTACTGCGTCACACACCCCTCAGTCACTGTATCACACTCCCAGCAGTCACTGCATCACACTCACCTCAGTCACTGCATCACAATATCTCAGTCACTGTATCAACTCCTCTCAGTCACTGTATCCCACTGCCCTCAGTCACTGTATCACACTCACCTCAGTCACTGTATCCCACTCACCTCAGTCACTGCATCCCACACTCCGCAGTTACCACATCCCACTCTGCACAGTGAATACATACCACTGCCCTCAGTCACTATAACCCACTGCCCTCAGTCACTACGACCCACTCTGCTCAGTGACTATCTCCCACTGCCCTCAATCACTGCATCCATATCCCATCAGTCACTATATCCCACTCACCTCAGTGACTATGTCCCACTGCCCTCAGTCACTATGTCCCACTGCCCACAATGACTATATCCCACTCCCCTGAATGACTATATCCCACTCCCCTCAGTCACTATGTTCCGCACCCCTCGATGACTATATCCCACTGCCCTCAATCACTATGTCCAGCTGCCCTCAGTAACTACATCCCACTCCCCTCAGTCACTACATCCCTCTCCCCTCACTCACTATAACCCACTACCCTAAGTCACTCTGTCCCACTCCCCTCAGTCACTACATCCCTCTCCCCTCACTCACTATATCCCACTGCCCTCAGTCACTATGCCCCACTGCCCTCAGTCACTATATCCCACTCACCTCGGTCAGTGCAACCTTCTCCCCTCAGTCACTACATCCATCTCCCCCACTAACTATGCCCCACTCCCCTAAGTCCCATTGGTGGGAGGATCCAGAACTGGAGGGCACCGGATATAGGTGAGTGGTAAAAGTCACAACAGAGACAGGAAAACCTTTTCACACAGCGAGTGGTTAGGATCTGAAATGCACTTCCTGAGAGTGTGCTGGAGGCAGGTTCAATTGAGGCTTTCAAAAGGGAATTGGAAAATTGTCATTGGAGAAATAATCTGCAGTGCGACGGGGAAATTGCAGGAGTGGGAGTAGATGAGTTGCACAGGCATAGAGCTGTCAAGGTGACGATGGGCTCAATGGCCTCTTCCTGTGCTGTAACCAGTCACTGATACCATGATTCTGCGATGATGACCCCACATGACAGGTACCTGAGCTTCCAGAGCCCGCTGGGGTGGAGGATGAAACCTCAGTAGATTCTCTAGTCGATTGTTCCTCGGATTCCTGAGTTTGGGAAGTCACGGGTTCTGTAACAAAGGGAGGGAGACATTGCAAAGTGAGACATGGAGAAAAACACATCAGGTCAACAGGATGGTGCTCGTGTCAGGAGAATGACAGATAACAATCTTTATAAAACCATTATCTTCCATCCTGTTCACTACATTACTGCGTCACACTCCCCTCAGTCACTGTATCACACTCCCAGCAGTCACTGCATCACACTCCCAGCGGTCACTGCATCACACTCACCTCAGTCACTATCTCATACTCCCCTCACTCACTGTATCCCACTCCCAGCAGTCACTGCATCACACTCCCAGCGGTCACTGCATCACACTCACCTCAGTCACTATATCATACTCCCCTCACTCACTGTATCCCACTCACCTCAGTCACTGTATCACACTCACCTCAGTCACTGCATCACACTCCCCTCAGTCACTGCATCACACTCTCTCAGTCACTGTATCACACTTCCCTCAGTCACTATATCACATTCCTCTCAGTCAATGTATTCCACTCCCCACAGTCACTCGATCACACTACCCTCATTCGCTGCATCCCACTCCCCTCAGTGACTGTATCATACTCCCCTCAGTCACGGTGTCACAGTACACTCAGTCGCTGCATCCCACTCCCCTCAGTGACCGTATCCTACTCCCCTCAGACACTGTATCACAGTCCTTGAGTCACTCCATCACACTCCCCTCAGTCACTGTTTCATACTCCCCTCAGACTCTGTATCACACTCCCCTCAGTCATGTATCACATTCCCCTCAGTCACTGTATCGCACTCCCCTCAGACACTGTATCACACTCCCCTCAGACACTGTATCACACTCCCCTCAGTCACTGTGTCACACTCGCTCAGTCACAGTATCACACTTCCCTCTGTACTGCATCACACTCCCCTCAGTCACTGTATCACACTCCCCTCACTCACTGTGTCAGACTCCACTCTGTCACTGTATCACACTTCCTCTGTCATTGTATCACACTCCCCTCAGTCACTGTATAACATTCCCCTCAGTCACTGTATCACACTCCCCTCACTCACTGTATCACACTCCCCTCTGTCACTGTATCACACTCCCTCTGTCACTGCATCACACTACCCTCAGTCACTGTATCAAGTTCCCCTCAGACACTGTATCACACTACCCTCAGTCGCTGCATCACACTCCCCTCAGTGACTGTTTCATACTCCCCTCAGACACTGTATCACACTACCCTCAGTGACTGTATCACACTCCCCTCAGTTGCTGTATCCCACTCCCCTCAGACACTGTATCATACTACCCTCAGTCTCTGTATCCCACTCCCCTCAGTCACTGTATCCCTCTCACCTCAGTCACTACATCCCACTCTCCGCAGTTACCACATCCCACTCCGCAAAGTCAATACATCCCACTGCCCTAAGTCACTATATCCCACGGCCCTCAGTCACTACGTCCCACTCCGCTCAGTTACTACATCCCACTGCCCTCAATCACTGCATCCCTCTCCCATCAGTCACTATATCCCACTCACCTCAGTGACTATGTCCCACTCCCCTCAATCACTATGTCCCACAGCCCTCAGTCACTATATCCCACTGCCTTCAGTCACTATGTCCTACTGCCCTCAGTAACTAAATCCAACTCCCCTCAGTCACTTTGTCCCACTCCCCACAGTCACTATATCCCTCTCCCCTCACTCACTGTATCCCACTGCCCTCACTCACTATGTCCCACTGTCCTCAATGACTATATCCCACTCACCTCAGTGACTATGTCCCACTCACCTCAGTCACTATGTCCCTCTGCCCTCAGTCACTATGTACCATTGCCCTCAGTCACTATGTACCATTGCCCTCAGTCACTGTGTCCCACTGCCCTGAATGACTATATCCCAATCCCCTCCGTCACTATATCCCACTGCCCTCAGTCACTATGTCCCACTGTCCTCAGTCACTATGTCCCACTCCCCTCAGTCACTATATCCCTCGCCCCTCACTGATTATATCCCACTGCGCTCAATCACTATGTCCTACTGCCCTCAATAACTATATCCCACACCCCTCAGTCACTTTGTCCCACTCCCCACATTCACTATATCCCTCTCCCCTCATTCACTATGTCTCACTCCCCTCAGTCACTACATCCCACTGCCCTCAATCACGATGTCCAACTTCCCTCAGTCACTACATCCCACTCCCCTCAGTCACTATATCCCACTGCCCTCAGTCACAATGTCCCACTGCCCTCAGTCACTATATCCCACTCACCTCGGTCAGTGCAATCTTCTCCCCTCAGTCACTACATCCCTCTCCCCCACTAACTATGCCCCACACCCCTAAGTCCCATTGGTGGGAGGATCCAGAACTAGAGGGCACCGGTTTTAGGTGAGTGGTAAAAATTACAACAGAGACAGTAAAACCTTTTCACACAGCGTGTGATTAGGATCTGAAATGCACTGCCTGAGAGTGTGCTGGAGGCAGGTTCAATTGAGGCTTTCAAAAGGGAATTGGAAAATTGTCATTGGCGAAACAATCTGCAGTGCGACGGGGAAATAGCAGGAGTGGGAGTAGGTTAGTTGCACAGGCATCGAGCTGTCACAGTGACGATGGGCTCAACGGGCTCTTTCTGTGCTGTAACCAGTCTCTGATTCCATGATTCTGCGATGATAACCCCACAAGGCAGGTACCTGAGCTTCCAGAGCCCGCTGGGGTGGAGGATGAAACCTCAGTAGATTCTCTAGTCGATTGTTCCTCGGATTCCTGAGTTTGGGAAGTCACGGGTTCTGTAATAAAGGGAGGGAGACATTGCCAAGTGAGACATGGAGAAACACACATCAGGTCAACAGGATGGTGCTCGTGTCAGGAGAATGACAGATAACAATCTTTACAAAACCATAATCTTCCATCCTGTTCAATACATTACTGTGTCACACTCCCCTCAGTCACGGCGTCACGCTCCCCTCAGTCACTGCATCACACTCACCTCAGTCACTATATCACACTCCCCTCAGTCACTGTATCACATTCCCCTCAGTCACTCAATCACAATCACCTCAGTCCCTATATCACACTCCCCTCACTCACTGTATCACACTCACCTCAGTCACTGTATCACACACACGCCAGTCGCTGTATCTCACTCCCCTCAGTCGCTGTATCAGACTCTCCTCAGTCGCTGTATTACACTCCCCTCAGTCACTGCATCACACGCCCCTCAGTCACTGCATCACACTCTCTCAGTCACTGTATCACACTCCTCTCAGTCACTGTATCCCACTCCCCACAGTCACACTATCAAACAGCCCTCAGTCGCAGCATCCCACTCCCCTCAGTGACTGTATCATACTCCCCTCAGTCACTTTATCACAGTACCCTCAATCACTATGTCCCACTGCCCACAGTCACTATATCCAACTCCCCTCAGTCACGATGTCCCATTCCCCTCAGTCACTGCATCCCTCTCCCCTCACTCACTATATCCCACTGCCCACAGTCACTATATCCCTCTCCCCTCAGTCATTACATCCCTCACCCCTCAGACAGTACATCCCACTCCCCTCGGTCATTATATCCCACTGCCCTCTGTCATTTCCCCACACTCCATCAGTAAGAGACTGGATGGGTCACTGAGACTGAGCACGTCAGGTATCACACTATGTGTGTCTATAATATGATTCCAGTTTATTTGGGTCAGATCTGTTCTCACTCTACTGAGATTGGTTCTCCCTCAATGAATTATCTTTCCTCCGGATTTCTCATTGTCCTTTTCCATTGCCAACCTAAACCACATGATATGATGGTCACTGTCCCCTAAATGTTCCCCGACTGACCCATAATTCACTTATCCAACCACATTTCCCAGAACCAGATCCAGCAATGCCTCCTTCCTCGTTGGACTGGAAACAAACTGACGGAGGGAATCCTTCTGGACACACTCTAGAAATTCTTGTCCCTCTCTGCCCTTTACACTATTACTATCCCAGTCTATATTCAGATAACTAAAGCCCAACGATATATCTACACTTTAACTCTTGCACTTCTTGGTTGCTCCATGCAAATCTGTTCCTCTATATCTTTCCCACTACTTGTTGGCCCATAGAATACACCCAGAAAGGTAATGGTATTTCTTTCCTTGTTTCATTCTAATCTGATGGATTCTATCCTTGGTTCCTCTCCGACATCATCTCTTTCCAGCACTGTAATGTTCCTCTTTATCTATACTGATACCCCTCCTCCTTTCCTTCCATCCCTCCCTTTCCTGAGCACATTGTAGTCAGGAATATTCACTACCAGGTCCTGCCCCTCTTAGAGCCAGGACTCTGTTATTGACACAACATCATATTTCCACATGGCTATCTGCGCCTGCAGCTCAACAACCTTTTTTACCACTCTCATTGCATTCTCATATACACACACATTGAACTGAATTTACAGCTCATCACCTTCCCTCTTACACTGTCCCTGTCTAATACGTTACTCTTTTCTACTCCAGTGTTATCTGTCCCTCCTAATTCTCTGTGCATCTGTGTTTTGATCTGTAATATTGCTCGGACCCCTGTTTTCCCTGATGTATATTAATGACATAGACTGGGGTGTACATGCCACAATTTCAAAATTTGCAGATGACACAAAACCTGGAAGTATTGTAAACTGTGAGGAGGACAGTGATAGACGTCAGGAGGTTATAGACAGGCTGGTGGGATTGGCAGACAGTGGCAGATGAAACTTAACGCAGAGAATTGTGAAGTGATTCATTTTGGTCGGACGAACGAGGAGAGGCAATATAAAATAAAGGATACAATTGCAAAGGGGGTGCAGGGGCAGAGGGACCTGGGCGTACGTGTGCACAAATCATTGAAGGTGGCAAGACAGGTCCAGAGAGCGGTTAATACGTTCGGAAGGATGTGAAGGTATTCGAGAGGGTGCGGAAATGATTTACGAGAATGGTTCCTGGGATGAGGGACGTCAGTTACATGGATACATTGGAGAAGCTGGGGCTCTTGTCCCTGGAGAAGAGAAGATTAAGAGGAGATTTGATCGAGATGTTCAAAATCACGAGGGATGTGGACAGAGTAGACAGGGAGAAACTGTTCCGATTGGTGGGAGCATCCAGAACCAGAGGGCACCGGCTTTAAGTGAGTGGTAAAAGTAGCAACAGAGACAGGAAAACCTTTTCACACAGCGAGTGGTTAGGATCTGGAATGCACTGCCTGAGACTGTGCTGGAGGCAGGTTCAATTGAGGCTTTCAAAAGGGAATTGGATAATTATCACAGGAGAAACAATCTGCAGGGAGATGGGGAAATTGCAGGAGTGGGAGCAGTTGAGCTGCTCAGGCAGAGAGCTGGCACGGTGACGATTGTCTGAACGGCCTCTTTCTGTGCTGTAACCGGTTTATGATTCCATGATTCTGCGATGATAACCCCACAAGGCAGATACCTGAGCTTCCAGAGCCCGCTGGGATAGAGGATGGACCCTCAGTGGATTCTGCAGTCGATTGTTCCTCGGATTCCTGAGTTTGGTAAGTCACGGGTTCTGTAATAAAGGGAGGGAGACATTGCAGAGTGAGACATGGAGGATAACACAATAGGTCAACAGGATGGTACTAGTGTCAGGAGAATGTCAGATATCAATCTTTATAAAACCATAGTCTTCCATCTGTTCACTACATTATTGTGTCAAACTCCCCTCAGTCACGGCGTCACACTCCCCTCTGTCTCTATCACACTCCCCTCAGTCACTGCATCACACTCATCTCAGTCAGTGTATCACACTCATCTCAGTCACCCGATCCCACTCCCCTCAGTCACTGTATCGCTCTCCCCTCAGTCAATGTATCACACTCCCCTCAGTCACTGTTTCACACTCCCCTCAGTCACTGATTCACTCTCCCCTCAGTCGCTGTATCACACTCTCCTCAGTCGCTGTATCACACTCCCCTCAGTAACTGTGTCCCATCCCCTCAGTCACTGTATCACACTCCCTTCAGTCACTTCATCCCACTCCCCTCTGTCACTGTTTTCCAACTGCCCTCTATCATTGCCCCACACTCCATCATTAAGAGACTGGATGCGTCTCTTGGAATGAGCACTTCAGGCGTCACAGTGTGGGAATCTGTAATATGATTCCAGATTATTTGGGTCAGATCTGTTCTCACTCTATTGAGATTGGTTCTCCCTCACTGAATTATCTTTCCTCCGCATTTCTCCTTGTCCTTTTCCATTGCCAACCTAAACCACATGATACGCTGGTCACTGTCCCCAAATGTTCCCCGGCTGACCCTTAATTCACTTGTCCAACCTCATTTCCCAGAACCAGATCCAGCAATGCCTCCTTCCTCGTTGGACTTGAAACAAACTGACGTAGGAAATTCTCCTGAACACACTCGAGAAACTGTTGTCCCTCTCTGCCGTTTACACTATTACTATTCCAGAGTATATTCAGATAATTATAGCCCAATGATATATCTACACTTTAACTCTTGCATCTCTTGGTTGCTCTATGCAAATCTGTTCATCTATATCTTTCCCACTAGTTGTTGGCCTATAACATACACCCAGAAAGGTCATGGTATTTCTTTCGTTGTTTCACTTTAATCTGATGGATTCTATCCTTGGTTCCTCTCCGACATCATCTTCTTCCAGCACTGTAATTCTCCCCTTAAACAATACTGATGCCCCTCCTCCTTTCCTTCCTTCCCTCTCTTTCCTGAACACCTTGTCAGGAATATTCACTACCCAGTCCTGCCTCTCTTGGAACCAGGACTCGGTTATTGCCACAACAGCATATTTCCACGTGGCTATCTGCGCCTGCAGCTCAACAACCTTATTTACCACTCTCCGTGCGTCCATATACACACATTAAACTGAATTTTCAGCTCATCACCATCCCTCTTGCACTGTCCCCGTCCAATACGTTACTCTTTTCTACTCCAGTGTTATCTGTCCCTCCTAATTCTCTGTGCATCTGTGTTTTACTCTTTAATATTGATCGAACCCTGTTTTTCTTGATGTATATTAATGTGTTGCATTTGTGTGTACAGGGCAGAATTTCAAAATTTGTGGAGGGCACAAGACCTGGAAGTATTGTGAACAGTGAGAAGGATAGTGATGGACTTCAAGTGGACATAGACAGATCTGTGGAATGGGCAGGCAAGTGACAGATGAAATTTAATGCAGAGAATTGTGCAGTGATTCATTTTGGTCGGACGAACGAGGAGAGGCAATATAAAATAAAGGATACAATTGTAAAGGGGGTGCAGGGGCAGAGGGACCTGGGCGTACGTGTGCACAAATCATTGAAGGTGGCAAGACAGAGAGCGGTGAATACTTAGGAAGGACGTTAAGGTATTCGAGAGGGTGCGGAGATGATTTACGAGAATGGTTCCCAGGATGAGGGACGTCAGTTACTTGGATAGATTGGAGAAGATGGGGCTGTTCTCCCTGGAGAAGAGAAGATTAAGAGAAGATTTGATCGAGGTGTTCAAAATCACGAGGGATGTGGACAGAGCTGACAGGGAGAAACTGTTCCCATTGGTGGTAGAATCCAGAACCAGAGGACACCGGTTTTAGGTGAGTGGTAAAAGTAGCAACAGAGACAGGAAAACCTTTTCACACAGCGAGTGGTTAGGGTCTGGAATGCACTGCCTGTGAGTGCGCTGGAGGCAGGTTCAATTGAGGCTTTCAAAAGGGAATTGGAAAATTATCATAGGAGAAACAATCTGCTGGGTGATGGGGAAATGGCAGGAGTGCGAGTAGGTGGATTGCTCTGGCAGAGAGCTGGCACGGTGACGATGGGCTGAATGGCCTCTTTCTGTGCTGTAACCAGTCTCTGATTCCATCTTTCTGTAATTATAATCCGGCACGGCAGATACCTGGGGTTCCAGAGCCCACTGGGATAGAGGATGAAACCTCAGTGGATTCTCCAGTCGATTGTTCCTCGGATTCCTGAGTTTGGGAACTCATGGGCTCTGTAATAAAGGGAGGGAAACATTGCAGAGTGAGAGATGGAGAAAAACACAACATTTCAACAGGATGGTACTAGTGTCAGGAGAAAGTGAGATATCAATCTTTATAAATCCATCATCTTCCATCCTGATCACGACATTACTGTATCCCACTCCACTCAGTCACTGTATCCCACTCCCCTCAGTCGCTGTGTCCCATGCCCCTCCGTCGCTGTATCCCACTCCCCTCAGTCGCTGTATCCCACTCCCCTCAGTCGCTGTATCCCACTCCCCTCAGTCACTGTATCCCACTCCCCTCAGTCACTGTATCACTCTCCCCTCAGTCACTGTGTTACACTCCCCTCAGCCTGTGTAACCCACAACCCTCGGTCTCTACATTCCACTCCCCTCAGTCACCGCATCCCACTCCCATAGGTCACTACATCCCACTCAGCTCCGTTAGTCTATCCCACTCCCCTCAGTCACTGCATCCCACCTCCCTCTGTCACTACATCCCACTACTCTCAGGCTCTAACTCGCACTCCCACTTCCCTCAGTCACAACATCCCACTCCCTCAGTCAGGCCATCGCACTGCCCTCAGTCACGGAATCCCAAGCCCCTCCGTCACTGCCTCCCACTCTCCCTCACTCTCTGGATCTAATATCAGTCACAGTATTCCACTCCCCTCATTCACTACAACTCACTCCCCTCAAACCTTTCACACAACTCCGCTCAGCCACTCCATCCCAGTCCCCTCAGTCATTGCATTCCATTCACCTCCATCAGTCTATCCCACTCTTCTCAGTCATTACACCCCACCATCCTCTGCCATTACATTGCACTCCCCTTAGTCACTACATCCCACTCCCCTCAGTCAATGCATCCCACTCCCCTCAGTCAATGCATCCCACTGCCCTCAGTCACTGTGAGTGAGAGATAACGTGTGAGAGTTAGAGACAGTGAGAGTGGGAGACAGAGTGAAAGAGGGCAACAGAGGGAGAGAAAAATGAGAAGAAAGAGAGCGATAGAAAATGTGAGAGATCAAGAAAGAGTCCGAGAGTGAGAGCAACAGATACAGACAGCGAGAGAAGAAGCGAAATGGGGAGAGCAGTGAGTTACAGAGATAAAGAGAGAGACAGAGGGAAAACGAAATTGTCAGATAGAGATAGACAGAGACTAAGTGAAAATGGCAGACAGAGAGAGAGAGCAAATATAGAGATATAAAGAGAAAGATACACAGAGAGCAAAAGAGATACTGACAGGAAGTGCAGAAAGAGGCAGTGGGAGAGGAGGGTGGAGAGAGAGGGATAGAAAATAAAACAGTCACAAGTAAATCCAGTGGTGATTTCAGAGGAAGCCTCTTTACTGAAAAGTGCGTCACAGCCCTAGACTCATACAATTATACAGCATGGAAACAGGCCCTTCGGCCCATCGTGTCCATGCCGATCATCAAGCACGTAGCTATTCTAATCCCATTTTCCAGCACTTGGCCCGTAATCATGTATGCTGCGGCGTTTCAAGTGCTTATCTACATACTTATTAAATGTTGTGAGGGTTCATGCCTCTACCTCCTCTTCAGACAGTGTGTTCCAGATTCCAACCACCCTCAGGGTGAAAATCTGTTTCCTCAAATCGCCTATAAACCTCTTGCCTTTTATCTTAAGTCTATTCCCCCTGGTTACTGACCCCTCCGCTAAGGGAAATAGTTTCTTCCTATCTAACCTATCAATGCCCCTTATAATTTTGTATACCTCAATCAGGTCCCCCCTCAGCCTTCTCTGCTCTAAGGAAAACAACCATAGCCTAGCCAGCCACTCTTAACAGCTGAAATGCTCCAGCCCAGGCAACCTCCTGGTGAATCTCCTCTGCACCCTCTCCAGTGCAATCACATCCTTCCTATAGTGTGGTGCCCAGAACTGTTCTCAGTACTCCAGCTGTGGCCAAACTGGCGTTTTGTACAGCTCCATCATAACCGCCCTGCTCTTATATTCTGTGCCTCGGCTAAGACAGGCAAGTATCCCATATACCTTCCAAACCACATGATCTACCTGTGCTGCTGCCTTCAGTGAACTATGGACAAGTACACCAAGGTGTAGTGAGAATGTAGAATTAATCCTGAATTGTCCAGGGCAATGAAATTTGAGGTAAATCTGGTTAAACACCTGAAGGAGAAAGGAAAAGAGGGATAAGGTTGGATAAAGAGGAGTAGCAAGAGGGGCCGAGTGGCCTCTTCCTGTGCGGTAGATTCCATTCACCCAAATCAGGCAGTCAGTGTAAGAATCTACCCGTCCTGCTTGATCAACACAAAACTGACACCTGAGGTGAAAGTATCGATTGGGTTAGATGGTGATTTCTCAATGGAGTGTGGAGTTGTTTGCTCCTTGGTTCTTGAGGTTGTTGAAGTCTCTGGATGTGTAATAAAGGGAAAGAAACATGGGGGAGAGCAGGAGTGAGAGGAAGCTCGAACTGGATAGATTAGAGTACAGTAAATCACAGATGCTAGTCTATATGAAAACCATTGTGAGACAATCCACTGTCCACACTCACCGCATCCCAGTTGGCACAGGAACTGCATTACATTTTCCCCAGTCATAAAATGTCACTGCCCTCAGTCATTGCATCCCACTCCCCGCAATCACATCTTCTCAATCCCCTTAGTCACTAAATCCCACTCCCCTCAATTACATCATCCCACTCCCCTCCGTCACTGCATCCCACTCCCCTCTGTCACTGCATCCCACTCCCCTCAATTACTTCATCCCACTCCCCTCCTTCACTACATCCCAATCCCCTCAATTACATCATCCCACTCCCCTTAATCACTGCATGCCACTCCCCGCAGTCTCTACATCCCACTCCCCTCAGTCACTACATCCCACTCCCCTCAATCACTACATCCCACTCCCCCTCAGTCACCCCATCCCACTCCCCTCAGTCACCCCATTCCACTCCCCTCAGTCGCCCCATCCACTCCCCTCAGTCACTACATTCCACTCCCCTCAGTCACTCCATCACACTTCCCTCAGTAAGAGACTGGATGATCTCCAGGACTGATCTTCTATGATGTAACACTGGGTGTGGAATCTGTTTCGAATGGGCCCACAAGGGGGGTACCTGATGTTCCAGACACCGCTGGGGTAGACGATGATCCCCTCGTGGATTCTCGAGTTGATTGTTCCTCGGGTTCCTCAGTTGTGGCAGTCTCTGGATCTGTAATAAAGGAAGAGGGCGGAGAGGAGGAAACCCGAAGAGCTCATGTATTTAGTACTCGAGTCCAGACAGTGTCAGATTTTCATCTTTATCAAACCCTCGACTATCCAATCTGACTCCTCGTGAACATTGTTTCCTGGAGAGGGAGTGTGAGGTATCCAGCACTGCAGTGGGGACCTGACGTGAGCCATGAACACTGCAGGGATCAGAGTGCCTGATAGACAGGGACAGCAGAGTTCAGTTCCCTAGAGTTTCAGTGAAGTACACTTTGTGTTTCAGACACTTTATTCACTGTGTCCCTTTCAATAAGGAGGGGAGCGAGTAAACTGTCTCATTTCGGTGGGTGACAAAGGACAACCCAGAATCACCCTCTGGATGATATAGAAGCATCAATGTACCTGTACAATACGCAGCGAAATGAAACAACGACTTCAACTCATAAACGAAGTAACTGTTGCAGTTTTTGATCTTTATCTCATGGACCTTGTAGCAGTGATTTGTACCCCAGTGTAAACAAACTGTCCGTGTTACTTCCCCCTCTCCCACGCTGGGATGGGAACCTGGAATGAGAATTTAGAAATATTGAAGAATGTAACCCATGTGAACAGTGCTGGACAGTGAATGTAAATCTGATATTATAAAGGCTGACAGTACCCTGTAACCAGCTTGTAACATGTGTGGAGCAGTGATGATGTGGGACAGCAGTCTCCGGAATCTTCCATCCACCAGAACTGAAATAACAATCACAGAGTCAGTCCCTGAACTGATGGTAAATATTAACTGTTAGAGAGACTGGTACCATCAGATAGTACCAGAAGGTAGGGGAAATCCCTTATTCTGCCCATATTGACGAGATTACCCTGAAATTGTTCCTTTACATTACCTTTTAAATCGGTACCATCCGAAATGAAGACCATCATCACACTTCACCTAGCTGGAGCACCGAGTGTCATCACAATCGCTGCTCCTCCAGGGCTGGTCCAGGACTGTGTGATTTACACACGGGTCAGTGAGTGCAGAGTCTGTGACTGAGTGACAGAAAGATGTTTAATGTTAATATGTGACCTTACATCAGAACTGGGAAAAGTTCAAGTGACAAGTGAAAGCGAGGAGGATGTGAAGATAAATGGAAGGGATCACACACCCCTCAGTCACTGTATCCCATTCCCCTCAGTCACTGTATCCCAGTCCCCTCTGTCACTGTATCCCACTCCCCTCTGTCACTGTATCACACTCCCCTCAGCCACAGTATCACACTCCCCTCAGCCACTGTATCACACACCCCTCAGTCACTGTATCCCATTCCCCACAGTCACTGTATCACACTCCCCTCAGTCACTGTATCCCATTCCCCTCAGTCACTGCATCCCACTTCCCTCAGTCTCTGTATCCCACTCCCCTCAGTCACTGTATCACACTCCCCTCAGTCACTGTATCCTACTCCCCTCAGTCACTGCATCCCACTCCCCTCAGCCACAGTATCACACACCCCTCAGCCACTGTATCACACTCCCCTCAGTCACTGTATCCCATTCCCCACAGTCACTGTATCACACGCCCCTCAGTCACTGTATCCCACTCCCCTCAGTCACTGCATCCCCCTCCCCTCAGTCACTGCATCCCACTCCCCTCAGTCACTGCATCACACTCCCCTCAGTCACTGGATCCCACTCCACTCAGTCACTGGATGCCACTCCCACTCAGTCACTGGATGCCACTCCCCTCAGTCACTGCTTCCCACTCCCCTCAGTCACTGTATCACACTCCCCTCAGTCACTGTATCCCACTCCCCCCAGTCACTGTATCCCATTCCCCATAGTCACTGTATCACACTCCCCTCAGTCACTGTATCCCACTCCCCTCAGTCACTGCATCCCACTACCCTCAGTCACTGTATCCCACTCCCCTCAGTCACTGCTCCTACTACCCTCAATCACTGCATCCCACTTCTCTATGTCACCACACCCAGTCCACCGAATCACTCTATAACATGCCCTTCATTCACTGCACCTCACTCCCCGCATCTTTACATCCTACACCCCTCAGTTACCACATCCTACTCATCAGTCACTGCATCCCACTACCCTCAGTCACTGTATCCCACTCCCATCAGTCACTACATCCTACTCCCCTCAGTCTCGTCATCCCACTCCCCTCAGTCACTGTACCCCACTCCCCTCAGTTACCACATCCTACTCATCAGTCACTGCATCCCACTTCCCTCAATTACAGCATCCCACTCCCTTCAGTCACTACATCCCACTCCCCTCAGTCACTGTATCCCACTCCCTTCAGTCACTACATCCCACTCCCCTCAGTCACTATACCCCACTCCCCTCAGTCACTACATCCCACTACCCTCAGTCACTGTATCCCACTCCCCTCAGTCACTGTATCCCCCTCCCCTCAGTCGCTACATCCCACTCCCCACATTCACTGCATCCCACTCTCCTCAGTCACTACATCTCATTCCCCTCAGTCACTACATCCCACTGCCCTCAGTCGCTGCAGCCCACTCCTGACCGAGCTGCTAGTCTGGGACTGCGGCAGGTGATGACAGAACCAACAAGGGGAGAAAATATACTTGACGTCATCCTCACCAATCTGCCTGCCACATATCCATCTGCTGATGACAGTATTGGTGGGAGTGACCACCGCACAGTCCTTGTGGAGACGAAGTCCCGCCTTCACATTGAGGATACCGTCCATCGTGTTGTGTGGCACTATCACCGTGCTGAATGGGATAGATTCAAACAAGTCTAGCAATGCAACAATGGGCATCCATGAGGTGCTGTGGGAACAACAGCAGCAGCAGAAATGTACTCAACCACAATCTGTAACCTCATGGTCCGGTATATCCCCCACTCTATCATGACCATCAAGCCAGGAGACCAAACGTGGTTCAATGAAGAGTGCAGGAGGGCATGCAAAGTGCAGCACATGACAGACCTCAAAATGAGGTGTCAGCCTGGTGAAGCTACAACCCAGGACTATCTGCATGCCAAACAGCAGAAGCAGCATGTGATCGACAGAACTAAGCGATTCGATAACCAACGGATCAGATCTAAGCTCTGCAGTCCTGCGACATCCAGTCGTGAATGGCAGTAGACAATTAAACAACTAACTGGAGGAGGTGGCCCCACAAACATCCCCATCCTCAATGATCAGGGAGCCCAGCACATCAGTGCGAAAGATAAGGCTGAAGCATTTGCAAAATTCTTCAGCCAGAAGTGCCGAGTTGATGATACATCTCGGCCTTCTCCTGCAGTCCCAAGCATCACAGATGCCAGTCTTCAGCCAATTCGATTCACTCCGCTTGATATCAAGAAATGACTGAAGGCACTGGATACTGCAAAGGCTATGGGCCCTGACAATATCGCGGATGTACCTGTGCTCCAGAACTTGTTGCATCCTTAGCCAAGCTGTTCCAGTGCAGCTACAACACTGGCATCTACCCTGCAATGTGGAAAACTGCCCAGGCATGTCCTGTACATAAAAAGCAGGACAAGTCAAAGCAGGGCAAGTTCAACCCACCCAATTACCGTCCCATCAGTCTACTCTCTATCATCAGTAAAATGATGGAAGGTGTCGTTGACAGTGCTATCAAGTGGTACTTGCTCAGCAATCGCCTGTTCAGTGATGGTCAGTTTGGGTTCCGCCGGGGTCACTCAGCACCTGACCTCATTACAGTGTGGTTCAAACATGGACAAAAGAGTGGAACTCAAGAGGTGAGGTGAGAGTGACTGCCCTTCACATAGAGTCTGTCAGGATCCTGCTGCTGTGTCTGACACTCACCAGAAAACCTGAATCTCCTCAATTGTAGACCTGACAGAATACTACCCAGACATGCCAGCCCTCTCTCCAGACAGCGAGCGCATGTTTCAGTTCCCTAGAGTTTTAGTGAAGAGTTCACTCTGTTTTACAGATCTTTTATTCACTGTGTCCCTTACAAAAAGGAGGGCAGTGAGTAAACTGTCTCATTTCTATGGGAGACACGGGACATCCCAGAATCACCCATCTGCACCATATACAAACAGCAATCTACCTGTACAATAAGCAGCGTTACAGTCGGGTGGAGGCTTCAACTCATAAACAAAATAACTGCTGCAGTTTTTGATCTTTATTTCCTGGGTCCAGTGACAGCGATTTCCATCCCTATTGAAACAAACTGTCCGTGTTACTTCCCCCTGTCCCACACTGGGATGGGAACCTGAAATGAGAGTTTATAAATATTGAAGAATGTAACCCATGTGAACAGTGCTCGACAGTGAATGTAAATCTGATATTTTAAAGACGGAAATTACCCTGTAACCAGCCTGAGGCACGTGTGGAGCAGTGGCTATCTGGGACAACAGTGTCCGGAATCTTCCATCCACCGGAACTGAAACAATAATCACACAGTCAGTCCCTGAACTGATGGTAAATATTAACTGTTAGAGAGACTGGTAACAGCAGATAGTACCTGAAACTGGGGGAAATCCCTTACTCCTCCCTCATTAACTGATTTACCCAGAATTTGTTCCTTTACATTACCTTTTAAATCTGTACCATCCTTGAGCAAGATTCTGATCACACTTCACCTGAACAGAGCACTCAGTCTCATTACAATCGATGCTCCTCCAGGGCTGGTCCAGGACTGTGTGATTTACACACGGGTCAGTGAGTGTGGAGGCTGTGACTGAGTGACAGAAAGATGTTTAATGTTAATATAAAGTACAGTTAATGTTACACAGCGCCTTGTACCCTCCCAAAATACCAATAATCTCAGTTTCACCCTCCGCCCTGGTCAAAACCCCCCAGATTGAAGCTGGAAAATGTCCTCCTTCTCTAAACTGGGTTTCCATCTGTCTCCCAGCTCAGCCTCCCCCTCTAACTCACTGCTCACAGACAGTCCTCCCTATTCTAGATTAACCACCAGCTCTCAGGGAACAGAAAGCAGTAAATATCTCAGCTTCACTTCATCCCAGTAGGAAAGATGTAAAGTGGAGGAGGAGCGAGAACTGCCAGGTGGAGCACAAGCGACCCAGTGTGACTGGTGGGTCCTGGAGAGGGAACGTGTAGTCTCAAAACCAACAACAACCTGCGTTTATGTAGAGCCTTTGATGTAATAAAATGTCCCAAAGCACTTCATCGGTGTGTTACCATCCCGAACTGACACCGATCCACAGAAGCAGCTGGTCGGGCAGGTGGCCAAATGCTCTGTCAAAGAGGTAGATTTTAAGGAGTGTCTGAAAGGATGAAAGAGAGGTGGAGAGACGGAGAAGTTGAGGGAGAGAATTCCATAGCGTTAAGCCTCGGCAGGTGAAGGCACAGCTGCCAATGGTGGAAGGGATTCGAATCGGGAATATTCAGGAGGCCTGAATTAGAGGAGCGCAGAGATCTCCGAGGGTTGTGGGGCTGGAGATGATTTCAGAGGTAGGGAACGGCGAGGTGATAGAAGGATCTGGAAACGATTGTGAGAATATTGAAATCCAGGCCTTGCTGAACCGGGAGCCAGTGTAGGTCAGTGAGCACAGAGATGAAAGGTGAACGGGACTTGGGCAGTATCATACTGGATGACCAAAATGTACAGAAGGTGGAATGTGAGAGATCAGCCAGGAGATCTTTGGAATAGTCAAGTCGAGAGGTAGCAAAGAACTGGTAAAGGGTTTGAGCAGCAGTGAAGCTGCAAGAGCCAAGTCAGGAATACTGTTTCTGATCATCCTTCTCGAATTGTCGGCAGTCTTTGACACAATTCACCACACTATCCATCGCCAACACCTCTCCTTCCATGTCCAGCTGGGTGGAACTGCTCTGGCCTATTTCCACTCAACCCAGTCTAGTCTCAGCCAGAGAATCTCCTGCAGTGTCTTCCCTACCCACTCCAGCACTGTTACCTCTAGGGTACCCCGAGAATCTATCTTGTCCCTCTCCAATTTCTCATCAGCTTCCGACTGTGCCCAGCTTCTTTCCCTGTAGCCTCCTCATCACAAGGGCATCCAATTACAACCTCCGTAATATCCACCATCACTGATTTTGCCTCAGCCAATCCTCTACCAAAAACCCTCTACCTTCTAGAGAATCAAATCTTCTAATCCACTCCTGGCCAGCCTCCCAGCTTCCACTTTCCAGAAGTCAGGTCTCCTCCAACACACTGCTGTTGTATGTTATCTTGCAGAAAGTTTAAGTCACACATCACCCCTGTGCTCTCTGACACACATTGGTTCACAGCTGCAAACGCCTTTAATGTACAACTTCCATCTTCCTGTTCAAATTCTTTCATGACCTCTCCTCCCTCTCCCACCTCATTTCTGTAATCTTCACCAACTCTCTGTTTCTCTGACCCAAGCCTCCTGTAGAACTTCCCTCCACTCCCTTTCCTCCAGCAGTGTCTGATGTGGCTTCAAGATGTCTAGCCTCCTAAACCTTTCTGCCTCTCCACCTCCGTCTGCTCTTTTAAACTAACAGTTAGCCCTCCAATCATCTCCTTCCCTGCCCTGTCAGACATTTCTTCCATCAGATTTCTGTGCAACATCTTGGGAGATTATTCTATATAACGGTTTGAATAAACACAGCTTGTTCTAGTTGTACTGGGGGTGAACTTTGTCGAGAATGAAAGTTACTCACTCAGGTAACCCAGAATGATCAGCAGAGTCCACATCTTACTGGTGAGATCCTGGAAAGGGAAACACAAGACAAACATTTGAGAGAGCTAAAGGAATCGTGCAATTGGAGGGAATATTAAATAAGGAGTTGAAGAGGAGTTTGTCAGTATATCTGTTCAGAGAGGTGAGCTCCATCTATCTCTCTCTCTCTCACTGTGGCTCCTACAGACAGAGGTGAGCTCAACTATATGTTCTTGATAAACATCAGTAACTTGACTCCAATCCTTCACCCTTTCCAATCTCCAAAACTTTTATGAATAAACCACATGTGTTCCTGACTCTCTCCTCCAGGTCTGTCTCCTGCATTCCTGTAACGAACCTCTTTGAATTTCTGACAAAGGTTATGACTGAAGATGGTGTTGTTTCAGGAGAAGCAGGACATAAACCCCCTGGGTCAACACCTAGCAAGTGACAAACTCCTTTGCTTTTTCTAACAGTCCTCCCATACCCGACTGCTTACCAGAGTCTCCAAAGTAGATGTCGCTGGGTGGGAGATGTTGTCGGTTCAGTTCCAGCTGCTTGCTCCTCAGTCTCGGGTCCACTCTGCTGTGAACAGTGTCAGTCTCAGTGACAGCTCCAACCCCTATATACACCACGACGGATTGACCAGTGACTGACCGCAGTGCTGGTTGGCTGAAATATTTACATTCAGTAATAATTAATAATATGACATAATCTATGCAAACGAAGGCCTTTCGGTGAAAGGAGCTGCCATAATAAAGCAAGTTAATATTTCTCCTGGGCCTTTGCTAACCAACTGGACTTTGCTGTTGTAACATAACTTGTCGTCACTTACCCAACAGGAAGGGTGTAGGGAGATTGGAGCCTGGGGCTGGGTCTCTGAAAATTATAGTCAGTATTGTGTCGGTATTTTCCAATTGGCTGTGTATATTTGATCTTTCATAGGCAATGAATGTTAGGGAGAGAATATTCCCAGGAGACATGCCTCTCTTATCAGTAGTGGGTCAGTATTGGGGGGATGATGAGAGGGCCAGAGAAACAAGATGTTCCGGAGAGACAAATGATCAGACATCCATTTTCTTCCTTGAGGTCGTTGGGGATAAAGTAAATGATTGTGTTTTTCAGAATGTAGTCACAGAATGAGAACAATGAAATCCTCACATCAGCGACAGTGATACCATCTCCTAAATAGCACAGATACAGCGTTAGTAACACATACAGACCAGAATGAGGAGGACATAAATTTCTCAGTGAGAGAGTGTTTGAGAATTCAGGACATGGGATATTGTGAGGGGTCCCTGACCAAATGTTAATGTCTCAGTCACTGACTGCTCCACACCTGCTAACATTGGGATAGCAGTGGGCTTCAGGGATAAAATTCAATACAAGATTCACCGAGAATATTGTTTTATGGAAGGAAAAGTGTTGTATGTAAACTTTATCGAGTTACTGGCAGACCATTGTCCATGACTGACCGAATAATAATAAGCAGGTAATTTGTCCCAGATATGGGTGGGATTAGTCTTTGATATGTTTGATTTTGACTGAAAGAATGAGGAGAGATGAAACAATACAATTTGTGAAGTGGTGCAAGAACAGAGAGACCTGGTGGATGCTTGTGCAGGAATATTTAAAGGTGGCAGGGTAGGTTGAGAAAGCGATTAATAAATCATATTACAGTCTGGGCTTTGTAAATAGAGAGGTCGAGTACAAAACTCCGGGAGTCATGCCAAACCTGTATAAACCACCAGTTCGGCCCCTGTTGGAATATTGTGCCCAGTTCTGGGCACCACACTTTCGGAAAGACCTGCAGGCTTTGGAGAGGGTGCAGAAGAGATTTGCTCGGATGGTTCAGTTGGTGAGGAATTTCAGTCAAGTAAAAAGACTGGGCTAGAAAGGGACGTTCTCCTTAGAGCAGAGAAGGTTAAGGGGAGATTCGATAGATCACCAGAGGGCACATCTTTAATGTGATGGGCAAAGGTACCAGAGGTGACATGAGGATAAATGTTTTTTAATATCATGAGTGGTTTGGATTTGGAGGGCAATGTCTGATAGGGTGGTGGAAATTCAATGGTATTATTCAAAAAGGGAATTGGCTCAATACTTGAAGGGGAATTAATTGAGGGAAACGGTGAAAGAGAGCGGAGTTGGATTAACTGGGTTGATTTTCGAAAGAGATGACAAACCCTCGATGGGCCGAATGGCCTCCCTCTGTTGTACTATTCTAAGATTTGTTTCTGATGGGGTGGGATTCGTCTGTCCCCACATTTCTCTGTTAGATCATTAGCACATTGGGCAGTGCAGTCAGTCCAGGGTTCTAGATAATATTCCTGTGACAGAATCACAATGTCACTGTCCCCTCAGTAATCACAATCACCTTGCAGCACATTGTTACTCAATGTTACACTGCCTGTGAAAAGGGGCGTCTGAATGTGCATCTCAGTTCCAACCAGCCCATGTCCAACGCCTAGTCCTTGATAGTTTCCACTGTCTCCATTCTCACTGGATTGCTGATTCTGTCAGTGCCCCTGTGTCCATGCCAGGTTGTCAGATATTCATTCAGTCCCACAATGGGCCCATTAGCTCATCTGAGCCGGCTTTGATATTTGCATTCCCTGGGACTAACAGATTTGAATGTTGTGCCGTGTGTCACTGATAGGAAAATATCAACCTTTACAAAGCAGGAAGCTGTTGTGTTTGTCAAGGACTGAGAACAATAGACTCTTCACATCATAGGCACAGGTAAGATCAGCTGAAGGGCAAAGGTGCACAACTAACAACATAGTCAAACAAACTGAGGAGAGAGAGAGAGAGAGGGAGTGAGAGTTGGGAGTGTGTGTGTGCATGCATCCAGTCATGTATTATTGAACGTGTGATTAATTAAAGAGTCTAAAATACAAAGGGTTTGGAGGTAATGCCACAGTTGTAGGAGGCTCTGGTTAGACTATGTCCGGAATATTGCACTCAGTCTGGACACCTTACCTCAGCAAGCAGCTGTTGGCCACCGACCAGACACAGCTGAGATTCACCAGAATGATACTGGGGTTGACAGTGAATACATTCCATGATCAGTGAGAGATATCACTCTCTCTGTAACCTCCTGCAGCTCCTACAGCCCTCCCTATCACAGCAATCTCCTCAAGGTAATGCAACCCTCCCTATCTCTGCTACCTCCGAAAGATAATGCAACCCTTCCGACATCTGTAACCTCCTCTAAACTCCGACAACCTTCCCTGTTTCTGTAACTTCCTCTAGCCCCGACAACCATCCCGATCTCTGTAATGACCTCCAGCCCCGAAAACCAACGCTATGTCTGTAACCTCCCCCAGTCTACAACCGTCCCGATCTCTGTAACCTCGTCTATCCCCTACAACCCTCCCTATCTCTGTAGCTTCCTCCAGCCCGACAACCATCCCCATCTCTGTAGCCTCCTGCAGACCCTGCCACCCTCCCTAACACTGTAACCTCCTCCAGCCCCTACAACCCTCCCTATCTCTGTAGCTTCCTCCATCCCAACAACTCTCCCTATCTCTGTAACTTCCTTCAGAACCAACAAGCCTCCCTATCTCTGTAACCTCCTTCGGCCCCTACAAGCTCCTTATCTCTGTAACAGCCTCCAGCCCCAACAACGTCCCTATCTCTGTAACCATCTCCAGCCCCTACAAACCTTCCTATCACTGTAACCTCCTCCAGCACCAACAACCCTCCCTATCACTGTAATCTCCTCCAGCCCAACAACCCTCCCTATCTCTGTAACCTCCTCCAGCCCCTACAACCCTCCCTATCTCTGTAACTGCCTCCAGCCCCAACATCCCTCCCTATCTCTGTAACCTCCTCCAGCCCCTCAACCCTTCCTATCTGTGTAAACTCCTCTCGCCCGACAACCCTCCCTTTCTCTGTAACCTCCTCCAGCCCCAACATCCCTCCCTATCTCTGCAACCTCCTCCAGCCCCTAAAACCCTTCCTATCTGTGTAACCTCCTCCTGCCCAACAACCCTCCCTTTCTCTGTAACCTCCTCCAGCCCCAAGAAGCCTCCCTCTCTCTGCAACCTCCTCCAGCCCCTAAAACCCTTCCTATCTGTGTAACCTCCTCCTGCCCGACAACCCTTCCTATCTCTGTAACCTCCTCCCGCCTGACAACCCTCCCTTTCTCTGTAACCTCCTCCAGCCCCAACATTCCTCCCTATCTCTGTAACCT
Source organism: Heterodontus francisci (assembly GCF_036365525.1). Lineage (NCBI taxonomy): Eukaryota > Metazoa > Chordata > Chondrichthyes > Heterodontiformes > Heterodontidae > Heterodontus > Heterodontus francisci. Next base: position 1,488,961 of record NW_027140825.1, on the reverse strand, counting down.
CCTCCGGGCAATACGACAAATGCAACAAAAACCTCAGCACGAAAATCATTAACAAATTCAACAACAACCTCAGCAGGGAAAAACACCAACAATTTGAGAAGCAACGTTGGCAAAAAAAAAGCTCACCAACAAATACAACAACGTCAGGAGGAGAAAGAACATCAACAGAATTCAACAAGTGCTTCAGGAGGAGAAAAGTAATAAATACAACTTCAGCAGGCGAAACACAGCAACAGATGCAACAACATGTCGAACCTGCAAAATCCTCCTTACCAACATTTAGGGGCTTGTGCCAAAGTTGGGAGAGCTGTCAAGCAACAGCCTGACATCGTCATACTCAGGGAATTATGCCTTACAGACAATGTCACACACCTCGTCATCCCCATCCCCGGGTATGTCCTGTCCCACAATCTTCAACTGCTTCATCAATGAACTCCCTTCAATCAAAAGATCAGAAGTGGGGATGTTCACTGATGATTGCACAATGTTCAGCATCATTCGTGACACCTCAGATTCTGATGCAGCCCGTGTTCAGATGTCGCAGGACCTGGACAACATCCAGGTTTGAGCTGATAATTGGCAAGAAACATTCGTGTCACATAAGTGCCAGGCAATGACCAGCTCAAATAAAAGAGAATCTAACCATCTCCCCTTGACATTCAATGGCATTAACATCGCTGAATCCCCCACTATCAACATCCTAAAGGGTTACCATTGACCAGAAACTGAACTGGGATAGCCATATAAATATTGTGGCTTCAAGAGCAGGACAGAGGCTAGAAATCCTGTGACAAGCAACTCACCTCCTGACTCCCCAAAGGCTGTCCACCATCTACAAGGTACAAGTCAGGAGTGTGATGGAATACTCTCCACTTGCCTGGATGGGTGCAGCTCCAACAAAACTCAAGAAGCTCTACACCATGCAGGACAAAGCAGTCCGCTTGATTGGCAAACCATCCACAAACTTTCACTCCCTCCACCCATCCACAACTTTCACTCCCTCCACCACCGATGCTCAGTGGCAGCAATGTGTACCATCTACAAGATGCACTGCAGCAATGCACCAAGGCCCCTCGTCAGCACCTTCCAAACCCTGGACCTCTACCACCTAGAAGGACAAGGGCAGCAGATCCTTGGGAACACCATCACTTGCAGGTTCCCCTTCAAGTCACACACCATCCTGACTTGGAACTATATCGCCATTCCTTCACTGTCGCTGGGTCAAAATCCTGGAATTCCCTTCCTAACAGCACTGTGGGTGTACTTACCCCACATGGACTGCAGCAGTTCAAGAAGGCAGCTCACCACCACCTTCTCAAGGGGCGAAAAGGATGGACAATAAATGCTGGCCTCCAGCAGCATCGCCCAAAATCTCAAGAGTGAATTCAAAAAGAGAAAATAACCTCAGCAGGGAATATAAACGCAAAAAAATACAACAACAACCACAACATTAAAAAATGCAACAACAACTTAAGCAGGGAAGGAAACAACAACCTCAACAAAAACCTCAGAAGGGAAAACACCAACCAACACAACAATTACCTCAGCAGGAGAACAACGCCAACAAATTCAACAACAGATCAGCAGGAGATTCAAACACCAACAAATTCAACAACCTCAGTAGGAGGAAAACACCAGCAAATACAGCAACAAATACACCAACAACTTCAGCAGCAGAATGATACCAACAAATTCAACAGCAACGAGTGGAAGCCAATGGTAGAGAAAGGGGCGTGTGTTTCCCATCAGGGAGGGAGGTGTTGTGCAAACTTGAATCACTTCCTTGAGTTTTCATGTGGCTGCACACAAGACTCAACTCTCTTCTTTCCACTGATTTCCCAATTGCAGGATCAGCTTCCAGTGGAAGATGTATCTGTTACTGAGTCTCATGGTCTTATTTCAAAGTAAGGGATCTTTCTCACCACCACCCCACACCCCCATTGTTTGTGCTAACAGCTCTCTTTCTTATTGTCTTTCTCTCTATCTTTCTCTCCTTCCTTCATTCCTCACATTCCAGATTGTCCCTGTTCACTGATCTTCTTCTCTCCCTGTCTCTTCCCCCAGGCACGATCTCAGCGAGGGTCTGTCAGCTTCCACCGCCATCTCCAGACTTCCTAGGGAGGGAGTAGGACTGGAGTGTCGTGTGGAGGGTGAGGGTAACGGTTCCATGTTCTGGTACAGACAGGACAGGCGAAGGAGCCGCGGCTGATGTTTTACTCCTGGGATAATGGGGTTGTCTTCTGAGGAATGGTTGAACAGGTTGGGCCTGTACTCATTGGGATTCAGAAGAATGAGAGGTGATCTTATTGAAATATACAAAATACATAAAGGGATAGACAGGTTCGATGCAGGTAAGATGTCTCCTTTGGTTCGGGAGTCTAGAACCAGGGGACACAATTTCAAAATAAGGGGGAAGCCACTTAGGACGGAGATGAGGAGAAATGTCTTTACTCAGAGGGTTGTGAATCTTTGGAATTCTCTACCCCAGAGGGCTGTGGAAGCTCAGTCATTGAGTATGTCTAAAGCAGAGATTGACAGATTTCTAAATACCAATGACATAAAGGGATATGAGGATAGTCTGGGGAAAAGGCATTGAAATGGATGATCAGCCATGATAGTATTGGATGGTGGAGCAGGCTCGATGGGCTGAATGGCCTACTCCTGTTCCTATGTTCCCAAGCTGCTGAAATACTTTCTCCAAAACTACCCCATCAGTTCCCCTTAATATCTCAACAACTTTGAACAAATCACCTTGATCCTCCTATCTTGCAGGGAATAAATCCCCAGTTTGTGTAATATCACCTCGTAATTTATCCCTTTGAGTCCAGTTATCATTCTGGTAAATCTACACTGCACTCAAATGGACATGGACCCCCCAAGTCTCTTTGGACCACCAGTGTTTCTTGTTTTTCAGCATTTGTAAAGTACTCTGCTCTAGTATTTTTTACCGACATTGAAATCTATCTACCACAGTTTTGCCCATTTATTTAAGATATTATTATCTCTTTGTAATTTGATGCTTCCAGCTACACTGCTTACAACGCTGCCTATTTTTGTGTCATTGGTGTCATTCTACCCCATCATCTTAAATCGTTCATGAATGCAGCAAAATTGAGACACACACGGGCTTTGCACTAGTAGACAGGAGTGAATCATTCCATCCGAGAGGTTTTTTAATTCCAGATTGATGTATCTTTTTGAAAAAACAGAATTCAAATTCACAACAGCCCAGTGTGGGATTTGAACTCCTGCTTTTTCAATCATCAGTTCAGGCCTTCAAATTAAAACACATAAAAAGCGATTCATTTTCCTACTGCTGTTGTCTGACTGTCTCAGGTTTTGTATATTGTTCCCTTCTCCTCTTCTTCCATGTGTCTGAATTCTTTGAAGTTTGTCAGACATTGGTAAACTACTTCATGTGGTGTTCTGTAAATACCTTCAATTCTGTGGATCTGCAAGGGAAACAATTCAAATTCTCACCTTATTGCATCAACCAAAACCTGCTGGTCCATTCAAACACCCCTATTTCCTGTCTCTGCAAAGATAGCTCAAACGTCCACAATGCAGGAATGTCTGAATGGAAACAGCTTTTGACACATTTCCCAACACGTTTGTTAACACTTTTCGGGATGAAGCTAGATTCAACTTACAGATTGCAAGCCCCAAATTGAATCTTTAAGATATAAAAAGTGACACAAGTGAAATCCCAGATCTCTTTGTCCCTGCACCCATTTTAACATGATACCATTTAGTTTATATCGCTTCTTCTCAGCCTTCCTTCCAAAATGCATCATTTTACATTTCTCAGCATTGAAGTTAACCTGCCATGAGTCTCACCATTTCACATGACTGCCTCTATCCAACTGAAGTCTACTACTATTCCCTTCCCTGTTTGTTCCATTGCAGATGGCACAATGTTGAAGTTATGCCCTGTAAACCCAAGTCCAAGTCATTAATATATATCAAAACGATCAGTTGTCCTAATCCAAACCACTGGGGAATACCCCTGTACCACAATGTACACTGTATACAGTGAGTACAAAAGCAGGGAGGTTATGCTGAACATTTATAAAGCTCTGGTTAGGCCCCAATTGGAGAATTGTGTCCAGTTCTGGTCACCACACTTCAGGAAGGAGGGGATAGTCCTTGAGAGGTTGCAGAGGAGATTTAGCAGAATGGTTACTGGGATGAGGGATTTTAGCGACAAAGTTAGGTTGGAAAAGCTGGGTTTGGTCTCCATAGAGCAAATGAGATTGTGGGAAGAGTGAATAGAAGTGCATAAGATTATTTCAGGGATAGATTCGGACCTCCAGTCTGAACCAACCATTCACCACTACTCTCTGTGTTCTGTCCCTTATCCAATGTTGTATACACTCTGTCCCTCTACAGAACACTCCAGAAGCTCGACACCATCCAGGACAAAGCAGCCCACTTGATTGGCACCCCATGCACCACTTCAAACATTGATCAGATCACCCCTTAACCTTCTAAATTGCAGGGATACAGAGTAAAGCTCCATCTACACTGTCCCATCAAATGCTGCCAAGCTATTAGTTAGCTATTGAGTCAATCTCTGCCTTCTCTGTTCTATCAAACACTCCCAGGGCAGGTACAGTGTGGGGTTAGATACAGAGTAAAGCTATATATGCCTCTCCTTCTCCTCCTCCATCCAGATGGAGAGAGTAACAGTGCGAAAGACAGGGATGGGTATAGAGATAGAAAAGAACAAAGAGAGAGGGAAGGATAGCACTGGGGAGAGAGTACCAGAGAGAAAGAGGAAGAGATTGGGAAGGACAGTGTCGGTCAGTGTTTCCGCAAAACTGTGTGCAGCATCGTTGAAGGTATGAAACGGCTAGAGATTGGGATTGAGAGGGTACAGAGGGAGATCGAGATAGAGAGAGAAGAGGAGAGAGATAAACATGGACAGATTAGCAGAGAGGGGAACTAGTGATTGAGTGAGTAAGAGAGAGGGGAAGACAGAGATGGAGAGAGATTACCAGTAAGAGTAGCTCTCCACTTCTCTCTCCATGCCTATCTCTCCCTTTCTCACTGGTACCCTCTCTCCATCTGTATTTATCCCTCTCTCCTGATGTTTCTCACTCTAAGCCTATTTCTTGTACATCTGTGTACACAGGATTACATCAAACTATGAATATATTTGACATTTGCCCTTTCGATCTAGCCTAACAACGTGACTGTTCTCCAACATTGTCTCTTTGTCTGTGAACCACGGGGGGCCTTGAAGTGAATGTTCACTGATTCCTGAGGCTGACAGGACAGGTGGGTAAGCTGGTTAGGAAGGGATAAGGGAGGCTTTCATTTCCCGAGCAGCGGTAACAATCTCTCAGTGTCGATCCTATCCAGTCCCTTTAGAATCTGATATGTTTCAATAGGATCACCTCTCATTCTTCTAAACTCCAGAGAATACAGGTCCAATTTACTCAGCCTCTCATCAGAGGACAAAGGCAGAGAAACTAAACAAATACTTTGTGTCTTTCTACATGTTCTCAGTCATGCTCTGCCATCTTCCTCCAATCATTAAACACTGCAGTTTATGGATATTTCACTGTTTGCTGTAGAGCTGATGAATTTGTTTGATTGGCAGTGATAATATTTTTGGACCATTGTATCGAGTCCAATGGGTTGCAACCAGGATTACTGGGTGACTTCTCTCTGCAACTTTTAATCTTTAATAAAGCTTATCTGGGCCTTAACCTGCAATCTGTTTTTTATATGTCTGACTCCACTCATTCACCCGGGAATAAAGTTACTTTTGTCTGGTTGTGCACCCAATTAAATGACTGATTAACACGGCGAGTCTTTCTATACTATGAACGTGTGCTGATCTCTCTCTCTCTCTCTCTCTCTCACGCACACACACACTATCTGCCTCTCTCTCTGCCCACATCTATCCCGGAATTCCCCTCTCTCTCTGACGGACACTCATTCATTTTTCGCTCTTTCTGTACACCCTGTGTCTACTCGTTTCCTCTGATTTCTCATTTTCCTTCCCACTCTCTCTCTCTCTTTCACTCTGTTACTCTTTCCTCACCTTTATCTCTCCATTTGTCTGTTTCCTCACTCTCAAACTCTACCAGTCCCTCACTCTCCACCTTCCTTTCTCTTTGATCGCTCTTTACATCTCTCTATCACTCTCTCTCCATCTCTATCCAATTGAGGAAATTCTCCCTCCATTTCTCACCATCTCTTGCTCTCTCACTCTCTCCCCATCACCTATTTTCTCTCAGTCTCTCCATCTCTCTATTATTCTTTCAAGCTCATTTCTCTCTCTCTCTCCCCCATCACTCTCTCTTTTCTATTTCCCTCTCTGTCACTTGCTCTCTCAGTCTCTTGCTCTGTCTGTCCACGTTGGGTCCCTTTAAGAGTTTGGGACAGTTCTGGCGGTGCAGTTTGGTGCTGGCCCCTCCCCCCACATGCGTGCTCACATGTCGCCGAAACCGCGGTTGCGCGGAAGCTGGAGGCAGCTTTTGACCCCTTTGACCTCCAAACATGTGGGGCGCTGCAGCCAATCAGATACTATGTCCCCCCGTGAACGATTTCCTGTCCCTCCAACAGCTTGTGCCATTGCCCAATTTATCGGTGTGTTTTCCCCTTCTGCTGATGTTGAATTTGTTTGTGATTATCAGCTACTGAAGTTGTTGTATTTGTTAGATTTTTTTTGTCCTCACAAAGCTGTTCTTTTCCGGTTGAAATTGTTGAATTTGTTGGTATTTTATCCTGTTGAGGTTGTTTTTGTATTTGTTGGGGTGTTTCTCTGGCTGACGTCGTTGCTGTTGAATTTGTTTGTGTTTTTCTGCCGAAATTACTTTTGAATTTGTTGGTGCTTTTCGCTTGCTGAACTTGTTGTTGAAGTTAACTGTTTTTGCTTCTGCCAAGGGTGGTGTTGTATCTGTTGGTGTTTTTCTCTTGAAGTTGTTGCTGTATCTGTCGGTGTTTTTCACTCGATGTTGCTCGATTTCTTGGTGCTTTTCTCCACCTGCAGTTGTTTTTGAATTTGCTGTGTTTCTCCTGCTGACCGTGTTTTGGAACTTGTCGGTGTTTTTCTCCTCTTGAAATTGATGCTGCAGTTGTTGGTGTTTCTGCCCTGTTGAGGAGGTTTTTGTATTTGTTGGTGTTTTTCTCCTGTTGAGATTGTTGTTGAGTTTGTTGGTTTTTCTGCTGCTGAGGTTGTTGTTCTTTGTTGTTGTTTCCCTCCTGTTGAGGTTGTTGTAGAATTTGTTGGTGCTCGTTCTCTGTTCAAGTTGTTGTTGCATTTGTTAGTGTTTCTCTCCTGGTGAGGTTGTTGTTGAATTTGTTGGTGCTCTTTCCCTGTTCAAGATGCTGTTGAATTTGTTGGTGTTTCTCTCCTGTTGAGGTTGTTGTTGAATTTGTTGCTGCTCGTTCCCTGTTCGACTTGTTGTGGCATTTGTTTATTTCCCTCCTGAAGTTATTGCTGTATTTGTTCGTGTATTTTTGCTCCTGAAGTTATTGTATTTGTTGTTCTTTTTCCCCCTCCTGAAATTACTGTTGAATTCCCCTGTTCCTCCTAAACATGTTACACTCACCACCCCTCATGACTCAGCTTACACTAAAACTGTATCTCTGAGTGAAATCTCTCGAATGTACATGTAATAATTGCTTCCAGCATCTCCCTGGAAGCCTGTTCCATGGAGTGACCTCCCGCTCGCTGAAATAACCTTTCTGCAGATTTGTTTCCAGGTCAAATAATTAAAATGAAGTAACTACTACAACAAAGAATGTTGTCCTTTTTCCATCAAGGAGGCTGGAATAGAAAGCGCTGGATGTTGTGTTACTGTTGTATGAAGCTCTGATTCGACCCCATCTGGAGGAATTCTGTTCAGTTCTGTGCACCTGCACCACAGCTCAGGAAGGATATCTCAGCCTTGGAGGCAGTGACATCGGGTTTAAAAGGGTTAAATTAGCTTCACAGTTTGTATGGTCATGTGTCATATTCCCTTGAGTATAGGAATTTAAAGGGTGATGTCATTGAGGTAGTCGTTTGGAAGTACAGAACTTGAGTATTGCCGAAAATAGCGACATGTTGTCAAAGCTCTTCATCTTGCACTCACCAGGACAATCCGCAAGAATGCCAATTTTAAATTTTTTTGTCAGTGTAATTCTTAGCACATGATTATTTAGCAAATGTTGTCCATTTGCAGAATCACATCTCATGTTGGAAACTGTGTATTTAGTTTTGCAAGCATGGGCTGGTGAGATACGGCCCGTACCTTGCCTGTTGCAAACAGTGGAAGGGATATGTGGGGATTATCCTATAAGCAGAGGTTGAGAAGTCTGCTCTGTGTATGAACAGTGAGGGGGTTCAGTGACAGAGCCATTCCTGATATCAGCAATTAACTCAACAGGAGTTGAACTGATATCATTGCGTGTTTGTTGGCCCCTCGAGCCTGCTCAGCCATTCTATAAGATCATGGCTGATCTGATTGTAGCTTTAACTCCACTTTCCTGTCTTCCCCCTATAACCCTGACTCCCTTGTAGATCAAAAATCTGTCCAACTCAAGCTTGAATATATTCAATGGCCCAGCCTCCGATGCTCTCCGGGGAACCGAGTTCCACAGACTCAACCTTTGAGTTGAGTCGATTTGGCCAAACTCTTCAACCTTTCCTCATAACAATCATAGAATTGTGATAATGCAGAAGGAGGCCATTCAGCCCATCATGTCCACTGGCTCTCTGAAAGAGCAACTTCTTCAGGTCCATTCCCCCGGCTTCCTCCTTTCACCATGCACATTCTTCCTTTTCATATAACTGTCTAATTCCCTTTTGAATGCTTCAATTGAACCTGCCTCCACCACGTTCTCAGGTAGCGCATTCCAGACTCGCTGTGTGAAAAGTCTTTCCTCATGTCACTTTTGCTTCTCTTACCAAATATTGTAAATCTGTGTCCTCTCGTTTAATATTTATTAGAGATACAGCATTGAAACAGACCCTTCGGCCCACCCAGTCATGCCGAACTTCTTCTTTGGCCTCCTTGTCTCGAAGACAATGGGTAAGCGCCTGAAGGTGGTCAGTGGTTTGTGGAACAGCGCCTGGAGTGGCTATAAAGGCCAATTCTAGAGTAACAGACTCTTCCACAGGTGCTACATATAAAATTGGTTGTCGGGGCTGTTACACAGTTGGCTCTCTCCTTGCGCTTCTGTCTTTTTTCCTGCCAACTGCTAAGTCTCTCCAACTCGCCACTCTTCAGACCCACCTTTATGGTTGTCTGCCAGCTCTGGCGATCGCTGGCAACTGACTCCCACGACTTGTGATCAATGTCACAGGACTTCATGTCGCATTTGCAGACGTCTTTAAAGTGGAGACATGGACATCTGGTGGGTCTGATACCAGTGACGAGCTCGCTGTACAATGTGTCCTTGGGGATCCTGCCATCTTCCATGCGGCTCACATGGCCAAGCCATCTGATGCTCCGCTGGCTTATATGCTGGGGATGTTGGTCGTCTCGAGAACGTCTGTGTTGGAGATACGGTCCTGATGCCAAGCATTCTCCGGAGGCAGTGAAGATGGAATGAATTGAGGCGTCGCTCTTGGCTGACATACGTTGTCCAGGCCTTGCTGCCATGCAGGAAGGTACTGAGGACACAGGCATGATACACTTGGACTTTTGTGTTCTGTGTCAGTGCGCCATTTTCCCACACCCTCTTGGCCGGTCTGGGCATAGCAGCGGAAGCCTTTCCCATGCGCTTGTTGATTTCTGCATCGAGAGACAGGTTAATGGTGATAGTTGAGCCTAGGTCGGTGAACTCTTGAAGCACTTCCAAAGCGTGGTCGCCGATATTGATGGATGGAACATTTCTGACATCCTGTCCCATGATGCTCGTTTTCTTGAGGATGATGGTGAGGTCAAATTCGTTGCAGGCAGCCGCAATCCTGTCGATGTGTCTCTGCAGACACTCTTCAGTGTGAGATGTTAATGCTGCATCGTCAGCAAAGAGGAGTTCCCTGATGAGGACTTTCCGTACTTTGGTCTTCGGTCTTAGACGGGCAAGGTTGAACAACCTGCCCCCTGATCTTGTGTGGAGGAAAGTTCCTTCTTCTGAAGACTTGAACGCATGTGTGAGCAGCAGGGAGAAGAAGATCCCAAACAGTGTAGGTGCGAGAACACAGCCCTGTTTCACGCCACTCAGGATAGGAAAGGGGTCTGATGAGGCGCCGCTGTGCTGAATTGTGCCTTTCATATTGTCATGGAATGAGGTGATGATACTTAGTAGCTTTGGTGGACATCCAATCTTTTCTAGTAGTCTGAAGAGACCACGTCTGCTGACGAGGTCAAAGGCTTTGGTGAGATCAATGAAAGAAATGTAGAGGGACATCTGTTGTTCACAGCATTTCTCCTGTAGCTGGCGAAGGGAGAACAGCATGTCAATAGTAGATCTCTCTGCTCGAAAGCCTCACTGTGCCTCAGGGTAGACATGCTCAGCCAGCTTCTGGAGCATGTTTAATTCGACTCGAGCGAAGACTTTCCCTGCTATGCTGAGCAGAGAGATTCCACGGTAGTTGTTGCAGTCACCGTGGTCACCCTTGTTCATATAGAGGGTGATGATATTGGCATCGCGCATGTCCTGTGGTACTGCTCCCTCGTCCCAGCACAGGCAAAGCACTTCGTTCAGTGCTGACAGTATAGCAGGCTTGGCACTCTTGACTATTTCAGGGGTAATGCTATCCTTTCCCAGGGGCTTTTCCACTGGCGAGAGAATCAATGGCATCACCAAGTTCCGATTTTGTTAGCTGTACGTCCAGCTCATCCATGACTGGCAGAGACTGGGCTGCATTGAGGGTGGTATCAGTGACAACATTTTCCCTGGAGTACAGTTCTAGGTAGTGTTCCACCCAGCGGTCCATTTGCTTGCTTTGGTCAGTAATTGTGTCCCCTGATTCAGATTTGAGAGGGGTGATCTTCTTGATGGTTGGCCCAAAAGTTCTCTTCATGCCATCATACATTCCTCTGATATTTCCAGTGTCGGAGGCCAGCTGAATATGACTGCATAGGTGTTGCCAGTAGTCATTTGCGCAGTGCTTCTGGCTGCTTTAAGTGCTGCGGATGTTAACTCGCTGGGGGCTTTCTTGGAGTTCAGCAGTGTAATGCGCTTAGTGGCTATGACAGGTTCCAGCTCTTCAATGTGAGATTGAAACCAGCCTGCATTCCGCTTCACACATTTGCCATAGGTGGTCATTGCTGAGTCATAGATGGCGTCTCTGATGTGGACCCTTTTGGTCTCTGCATCCCCTGTGGGAGTGTTTTGAAGGGCTTTTTCAAGTGAATTTAGAAACTTATGTAACCGCTGTGGATGAGAAATTCTGCCAGTGTGATGCGCGGGCAGCCCTTCTGCTTGGAGTGATGCAGCTTCTTTGGTTTGAGTCCAACCTTGCTGCACACCAGGGGCTGGTCGGTGTCGCAGTCCATGACAACAACCCATTAAGACTAACCCTGCATACTCCCTATCACCGACCTACACTCGGGGCAATTTCCAATGGCCAATTTACCTATCAACCTGCAAGTCATTGCTGTGGGAGGAAAACAGAGCAGCCAGCAGAAACCCACACGGTCACAGGGAGAACTTGCAAACTCCGCACAGGCAGTACCCAGAATCGAACCCGGGTCGCTGGAGCTGTGAGGCTGCAGTGCTAACCACTGCATCACTGTGCGCCCTGGTCTTGATCCTTTCACGAGTGGGAACAGTTTCTCTCTATCTACTCTGTCCAGACCCCTCATGATTTTGAATATCTCTCTCAAATCACCTCTCTGCCTTCTCTTCTCCAAGGAAAACAGCCCTAACTTCTCGAATCTATCTTCATAACTGAAATTCCTCATCCCTGGAACCATTCTTGTGAATCTCGTCTGTACTCTCTCCAATGCCCTCACATCTTTTCTCAAGTGCAGCACCCAAAACTGGAGGCAATACTCCAGCTGAGGACGAACTAGTGCCTTGCACAAGTTCAAAATAACTTCGTTGCTCTTATAATCTGTGCCACTATTAATAAAGCCCAGGATACTGTATACTTTATGAACCACTCTCTCAACCTGTCCTGCCACCTTCAATGACTTATGCACAAATGCATCCAGGTCTTTCTGCTCCTGCACCCTCTTTAGAATCGTAACCTCTATTCTATATTGTCTCTCCATGGTCTTCCTTGCAAAATTAATCACTTCACATTTCCTCACATTGAACCTCATCTGTCACTTGTCCGCCCATTCCACCAATTTGTCTCTGTCCTTTTGAAGTTTTACGCTATCCACCTCACACTTCACAATGCTTCCAGGTTTCGTATCATTTGCAAATTTTGAAGTTGTGCCCTGTACACCGAGGTCTAGGACATTAATATATATCAGGAAATGCCAGGGTCCCACCACTGATCCCTGGCGAACTCCACCACAAACCTTCTTCCAGCCCGAAAACATCCATTAATCACTATTCTCAGTTTTTTTGTCACTCAGCCAATTTTATATGCATGTTGTTACCATCCCTTTTATTCAATGAACTACATGTTTGCTCACAAGTCTGTTGTGTGGAACTGTATCAAATGGCTTTTGAAGGGCCAGGTTCATCACGTCAACAGCAAGCTCGAATGGGCCGAATGGTCCACTCCTGTTGCCAGGATTTCTCATTTTCCTCTGTGAGTCCTCAAGTGAGCTGGATTATCCAGGGTGGAAGCACAGACCAGAATAGAATGGAGCAGCATGAGGTTTGGCGAATGCTGGGCAGACCCACTACGTACAGTCACATCCCTTCTGATCCCAGCCCTCAGCAATCATTTAACAGTGCGTGTTCCCTCCCAGAACAAGAAAACATTGGATTTCCATGATCAGATGGGAAAGTCATTCCAGCAACATCAATAATCTTCTTGAGACGGTCAGGTTTAGCGTTCATAGATATATTGAGCAGACAGAGAATGCAATAAAACTTTAAACACACAGTTTACAATCAGATTTACAATCACACTGGGTGGTCAGGGAGTCAAACACGTTAAAAGCCCTTTCCAAGCTGCAGCTCTCCTTGTCTGAATGTCCATCAATGGAAGATACGCAGCCATGTTCACTTATTGCAGACGTTTTACATCGTTACACTAGAGAGTTGTGACCAATGAGTCATTTCACAACAGTTCAACTGACTGATCTGGATGTTAATATTGGGAAATTGGAGAGTAGCTGGGAGTCACTGAATGACAATCATTTCAGGGGGATGGGTGAACAAGGTTCTGAGTGAGTTAAGACACAGCAAATGTTTGTATGAGGATAAGATCAGGAAGTGTGAAAGATGTGAGCTTGGCCAGGAGAGCATTGGAATAGTCCAGGCTCGAGGTAACAGAGACACGGATTAGTGTTTCAGCAGCAGATGAGCTGAGGCAGGGTCGGAGTCGAGAGATGGTATGGAGGTGGAAATGGACAGTCTTGGTGATGGTGTGGATATGTGGTCGGAAACTCATCTCGGGGTCAAACACAACAACAAAGGCTAAAAACTGTCTTGATCAGTTTCAGACAGGTACCAGAGATGGTGTCGGTGGTCCAAGAATGACATTTGTGTCGAGGATCACAGACAATGGCTTCAGTCTTCCCAATATTTAGTAGGAGAAAATATCTGCTCATCCAGTATTGGATGTTAGACAAGCAGTGTGGCAGAGCAGAGACAATGGAAGCGTTCACAGAGGTGTTATTGAGATGGAGTGTTGTCAGCATTAGGTTCCTGAGCTCAGTATAACTCCCTTCCTTTGTTATTAAACATTTGACATATGCCACACATAAATGCTTTGTACTCAATGAAAGCTTTCCTTTTCAATATATTTTGATTCTGCAAAGTTCAGCATCAACCGATCCCCCATTCTGCATGAACCCTCAATTTAAAAGATGTTATCTACCCTGAGGTTCTCCTTGGACAAGGACGAACTGTTTTCCTTGCCCCAATTCTCAGTGCTGACAGCTCCATGAAGCTTAGGGACCTCTACTCAATGGTAGATCTTTAAAGAAACTCCCTCATTAAACCTGAGATCACTTCATCCTGTAACTGGCCAGAGCTGTCAGGTTAGTCTGGGTTCAGCTGACCAGTGGTCACTGGATACAAATGGGATCGTACTTCTCTATTTAACAAAGCAATAGCTTAAAGCTCCCACACCCCTGCAGTATAAAGACACACCAATTACAGTATAACATTAGCATACTTCTAGTCGGAGATTAACCCTTTGCTGACAATTTCCTTGAGTTAAACAAGGTGAAGATAAGATGGCACAGTGATTGAGTGAGGATGCAAAACACACAGAGACTGGATCACACGTGTTGGATGCTTGTTGACATGTCCAAACTCCTTCACACTTCCACAGGCGCACTAGCCGAGCACTGAACGTCTTCTGGATCCAATTCGAGCTTCGTGTGTGGACACTGATCCTGGAACATCTGCTTCATCTGCATCGCAGAGAGGAGAAACGATGAGTATTACTGCAAGGGGAGGAGTGAATAGAAAGAGACAGAGAGGATACAGACAGAGATCGGGAGAAAGGGTGGGGACAAGACAGTGAGAGACAGGGTGAGGCAAAGATACTCAGATAGAGGGAGAGATGGAGAGGGAGGGTGGGAGAGCTACAGGGATTGAGACAGAGGTAGAGAAACAGATGGCGTGAGAGCGAGAGGTCGTCAGAGATGCAGTGAGGGAGAGACAGACACAGACAGAAAGAAAGACAAAGAAAGAGAAATACAGAGTGGGTGAGCGAGGCAGAGAAAGAGACAGAGATAGAAAGGACATAAAGAGAGAATGGGGAGAGTGAGAGGGAAGATCAGAGAGAGGTTACCGTACAACGAGGAAGCCATTCATCCCCTCGAATCTGTTACACAGGAACAGGAGGAGGCCATTGAGCCCCTCTTTCGAGTTCTTACACAGGAACAGGAGAAGGCCATTCAGCCCCCTCACCCGCTCTCGAGCCTTTCACACAGGCTCAGGAGGAAGCCCATTCAACCCCTCACAAGCCTGATCTGGGGGACCAGAAGATAAGCAGAGGGGAATTAGAGCTGTTTAAATAATGACCTGGAGTTCCCATTCAGTGAATACAGACAGTGAGAGGGAGGATCTGTTGTCTCCCGTGTTTCTCCTCAGTACAGTGCAGTCTCTTACCCTCTCCACAACGATTCTCTTTGCAGTTTCATCATCCAGATCAGTCATTGAAGTGATCTTCACATTAATCCTCTTGTATTTGGTATCTAAACACAACAGTCACAACATCAACAGGTTGAACACACCCAGAGTTTAGCACAGGGCACGGGACGTATTTCGAATGATCTCGCCTCTCTAATTTAAACTCTCTTTCCTCCAGTTTGTCATCCACTCGTTTGTTCATCTGTCTCTGTTATTCTCTCTATCTCAACTCGTCTTGTCTCTAATCTGCCCTCCCTGTGTTATCATCCTCTATCCTGCACTCTCTTCTCCGTTGCCTCTTGTTCCATCTCCCGAGATCATTTGCATTCCGTGTTTACTCCGGTCTCACTGCCCTTTTCTCTGTCTCTGTCTCTCACTCTCACTCTCTCTCTCTCTCTCTGATGCTCTCTGTCCCTCTGACAAAGACAAAGACAGAGAGACAGACAAAGAGCATCTGTGAGAGAGACAGAGAGAGAAAGTGAGAGTCAGAGAGACAGACAGGGAGACAGAACATCAGAGAGAGTGGGAGACAGAGTGAGGCGAAAGAGGGAGCTGGAGAAACTGAGACCCGCATCGGAGAGAGGCGGTTACAGAAATGAAATATATTTATATATGCGTGTGAAAGGCAGATAAAGGAGAGACAGAGATAAAACTGAGAGTAAGAGAGAGAGAGGGATGTGAGATAGAAGCTCAAAGATATTTCTGAAGGAATTTCTGAACGTTTACGTTTCTGTGTTTCCCAATGATTCCACTCAGACTGAACACAAGCGACTGCAACTCTTGTCTGACAGCACAGACAAGGCAGAGAGAGAGAGTGAGAACGATGGGTTTCCCTACACAGAACGATCACACAGCTGTTTGGAGGCCCTCGGTCCTGATATATTTGTGCCAGACTGAGACAGGAGGAGGGATTTAATATTCCTGAAATGTGGAGAATCTGAAATGTTCCCACCATCATCAGAAACAGGCTGGGAGTCGGGAGGTTCCTCGGGAGTAGACGGAATCCCCGAGTCTGAGAGGATCAAATAAAGACAAGAGGAATTTCACTGGGATTCAGAACGCTGGATGAGTGGACAGAAGTGTTTTAACACAGAACCTCCTCTCGTATGTAATCTAACTCCCTCGACACACTGAATCAATGTATACCAGCCTTTACCGAGGGGAGACACCAGACATCATCGGCTGCAGAATCAGTTACGACTCCGACAAGGAAAAAAAACTAACAGAGAAAATTCAGGAGATTATCAAAGTGATCAGCGAAACGACAGGGGGAAAGTGGTGTCAGAGAACAACAGAGAGCAGGAATGAGAGAAAAGGAGGGAAGGCGACAGGAGTGAGACAGAAAAGAGTAAGGGAGATCTGGAATGAGTGAGAACAAGAGAGAGAAAAGAAAACAGCACTGCAATGTTCCCCTTAATCAATACTGATACCCCTCCTCCTTTCCTTCCTCCCCTCTCTTTCCTGAACACCTTGTAGTCAGGAATATTCACTACCCAGTCCTGCCCCACTTAGAGCCAGGACCCTGTTATTGCCACAACATCATATTTCCACGTGGCTATCTGCGCCTGAAGCTCAACAACCTTATTTACCACTCTCCGTGCATCCATATACACACACATTAAACTGAATTTACAGCTTATCTCCTTTCCTCTTCCACTGCCCCCGTCTAATACGATACTCTTATCGACTCCAGTGTTATCTGTCCCTCCTAATTCTCTGTGCATCTGTGCTTTGCTCTCTAATATTGCTCAGACCACTGTTTTTCCTGATGTATATATTAATGACATAGACTGGGGCGTACAGGGCACACTTTCAAATTCTGCAGATGACACAAAACCTGGTTGTATTGTGAACTGTGAGGAGGACAGTGATAGACGTCAGGAGGTCATAGACAGGCTGGTGGGATGGGCAGACACTGGCAAATGAAATTTATCACAGAGAATTGTGAAGTGATTCATTTTGGTCGGACGAACGAGAGGCAATATAAAATAAAGGCTACAATTCTAAAGGAGGTGCAGGGGCAGAGGGACCTGGGGGGACATGTGCACAAATCATTGAAGGTGGCAAGACAGGTCGAGAGAGCGGTCAATACTTAGGAAGGATGTTAAGGTATTCGAGAGGGTGCAGAGAAGATTTACCAGAATGGTTCCCGGGATGAGGGACGTCAGTGACATGAATAGATCGGAGAAGCTGGGGCTGTTCTCCGTGGAGAAGAGACGATTAAGACGAGATTTGAGCAAGATGTTCATAATCAAGAGGGAACTGGACAGAGTAGTCAGGGAAAAACTGTTCCTCTTGGTGGGAGGATCCAGAACTAGAGAGCAACGCATTTAGGTGAGTGGTAAAAGTCACAACAGAGGCAGGGAAACCTTTTCACACAGCGAGTGGTTAGGATCTGAAATGCACTGCATGAGAGTGTGCTGGAGGCAGGTTTAATTGAGGCTTTCAAAAGGGAATTGGATAATTGTCATGGCAGAAAAAATCTGCAGGGCGACAGGAAAATGGCAGGAGTGGGAGTAGGTGAGTTGCACTGCCAGAGAGCTGGCTCAGTGAAGATGGGCTGAACAGAAACTTTCTGTGCCGTAACCAGTCTTTGATTCCATGATTCTGCGATGATAACCCCACAAAGCAGATACCTTAGCTTCCAGAGCCCGCTCGGGTAGTGGATGAAACCTCAGTAGATTCTCTAGTCAATTGTTCCTCGGATTCCTGAGTTTGAGCATCATGCTGCCCTCAGTCTCTATCACACTCCCCTCAGTCACTGCATTACACTCACCTCAGTCACTTTATCACATTCCCCTCAGTCACTGTATCACACTCCCCTCAGTCGCTGTATCACACTCCCCTCAGCCACTGCAACACACGCCCCTCAGGCACTGTATCACACTCCCCTCAGTCACTGCATTATATTCCCTTCAGTCACTGCACTCCACTCCCCTCAGACAGTGTATCACACTCTCCTCAGTCACTGTATCACACTCCCCCAGTCACAGTATCACACTCCCTTCAGTTCACTGTATCCCACTCCCCTCAGACAGAGTCTCACACTCCCCTCATTCAATGTATCACACTCCACTCAGTCCTGCATTATATTCGCTTCAGTCACTGCATCCCACTCTACTCAGACAGAGTATCACACTCCCCTCAGTCAATGTACCACACTCCCCCAGTCACTGTATCACACTCTATCAGTCACTGTATCGCACTCCCCACTGTCGCAGTATCACACTCCCCCAGTCACTGTATCCCACACATTCAGTCACTGTATCCCACTTCCCTCTGTCACTGTATCACAATCTCTCAGTCAGTGTATCACACTCCCCTCAGTCACAGTATCACACACCCCTCAGTCACTGTATCCCACACATTCAGTCACTGTATCCCACTTCCCTCTGTCACTGTATCACACTCTCTCAGTCACTGTATCACACTCTCTCAGTCACTGTATCCCACTTCCCTCTTTCACTGTATCACGCTCACCTCAGTCACTGTATCCCTCTCCCCTCAGTCACTCTATCACACTCCCCTCAGCCACTGAATTCCACTCTCCTCAGTGACTGGATCATACTCCCCTCAGTCACTGCATCACACTATGCTCAGTCGCTGATCCCACTCCCCTCAGTGACTGTATCCTACTCCCCTCAGTCACTGCATCCCACACCCCTCAGTCACTGTATCACACTCCCTTCAGTCACTGTATCCCACTCCCCTCAGTCGCTGCATTCCCCTCTCCTCAGTGACTGTATCATACTCCCCTCAGTCACTGCATCACACTACCCTCTGTCACTGTATCACATCCCCCTCAGACACTGCATCACACTACCCTCAGTCACTGTATCACACTCCCCTCAGACACTGTATCACACTCCCCTCAGTCACTGTATCACACTCCTCCAGTCACTGGATCACACTCCCTTCAGTCACTGTATCCCAATCCCCTCAGTCAGTGTATAACACTCCCCTCCGTAACTTTATCGCACTCCCCTCAATCACTGTATCACACTCCCGGAGTCACTGTATCACACTCCCCTCAGTCACTGCATCACACTACCCTCAGTCGCTGCCTCCCACGCCCCTCAGTGACTGTATCCTACTACCCTCAGTCACTGCATCCCACACCCCTCAGTCTCTGAATCACACTCCCTTCGGTCACTGTATCCCAATCCCCTCAGACAGTGTATAACACTACCCTCCGTAACTTTATCGCACTCCACTCAATCACTGTATCACACTCCCTGAGTCACTGTATCACACTCCCCTCTGTCACTGTATCACTCTTCCTCTGTCATTGTATCACTCTCCCCTCTGTCACTGTATCACATCCCCCTCAGACACTGTATCACACTCCCCTCAGTCACTGTATCACACTCCCGGAGTCACTGTATCACTCTCCCCTCTGTCACTGTATCACATCCCCCTCAGACACTGTATCACACTCCCCTCAGTCACTGTATCACACTCCCCCAGTCACTGTATCACACTCCCTTCAGTTCACTGTATCCTACACCACTCAGACACTGCATCACACTCCCCTCAGTCACTGTATCCCACTCCCCTCAGTCACTCTATCACACTCCCCTCAGTCGCTGCATTCCACTCTCCTCAGTGACTGTATCATACTCCCCTCAGTCACTGTAACACACTACCCTCAGTGGCTGCATCCCACTCCGCTCAGTGACTGTTTCCTACTCCCCTCAGTCACTGCATCCCACACCCCTCAGTCACTGTATCACACTCCCTTCAGTCACTGTACCCCACTCCCCTCAGTCGCTGCATTCCCCTCTCCTCAGTGACTGTATCACACTCCCCTCAGTCACTGTATCACACTACCCTCAGTCGCTGCATCCCACTCCCCTCAGTGTCTGTATCACACTCCCCTCAGTCACTGCATCCCACACCCCTCAGTCACTGTATCACACTCCCTTCAGTCACTGTATCCCAATCCCCTCAGTTAGTGTATAACACTCCACTCCGTAACTTTATCGCACTCCCCTCAATCACTGTATCACACTCCCGGAGTCACTGTACCACACTCCCCTCAGTCACTGTATAATGCTCCCCTCAGTCACTGCATCACACTCCCCTCACCCACTGTATCACACTCCCCTCTGTCACTGTATCACTCTTCCTCTGTCATTGTATCACTCTACCCTCTGTCACTGTTTCACATCCCCCTCAGACACTGTATCACACTACCCTCAGTCGCTGCATCGCACTCCCCTCAGTGACTGTATCATACTACCCTCAGTCACTGTATCACACTCCCCTCAGTCACTGTGTCACACTCCTCCAGTCACTGTATCACACTCCCTTCAGTTCACTGTATCCCAATCCCCTCAGTCAGTGTATAACACTCCCCTCCGTAACTTTATCGCACTCCCCTCAATCACTGTATCACACTCCCGGAGTCACTGTATCACACTCCCCTCAGTCACTGTATCACACTCCCCTCAGTCACTGTATCACACTCCTCCAGTCACTGGATCACACTCCCTTCAGTTCACTGTATCCTACACCCCTCAGACACTGCATCACACTCCCCTCAGTCACTGCATCCCACTCTCCTCAGACAGTGTATCACACTCCCGGAGTCACTGTATCACTCTACCCCAGTCACCGTATCACACTCTCTCAGTCACTGTATCACACTCCCCGCTGTCACAGTATCACAATCCCCTCAGTCACTGTATCCCACACATTCAGTCACTGTATCCCACTTCCCTCTGTCACTGTGTCACACTCTCTCAGTCACTGTATCACACTCTCTCAGTCACTGTATCACACTTCCTCTGTCATTGTATCACACTACCCTCAGTCACTATGTCCCACTGCCCTCAGTCACTATATCCCACTCCCCTCGGTCAGTGCAACCTTCTCCCCTCAGTCACCGCATCACTCTCCCCTCAGTAACTATGTCCCACTCCCCTCAGTCCCATTGGTGGGAGGATCCAGAACTAGAGGGCACCGGTTTTAGGTGAGTGATGTAAGTCACAACAGAGACAGGAAAATCTTTTCACACAGCGAGTGGTTAGGATCTGAAATGCACTGCCTGAGAGTGTGCTGGAGGCAGGTTCAATTGAGGCTTTCAAAAGGGAATTGGATAATTATCATCGGAGAAACAATCTGCAGGGAGATGGGGAAATGGCAGGAGTGGGAGTAGGTGAGTTGCTCAGGCAGAGAGCTGGCACAGTGACGATGGGCAGAACGGCCTCTTTCTGTGCTGTAACCAGTCTCTGATTCCATGATTCTGCGATGATAACACCACAAGGCAGGTACCTGAGCTTCCAGAGCCCGCTGGGGTGGAGGATGAAACCTCAGTAGATTCTCTAGTCGATTGTTCCTCGGATTCCTGCGTTTGGGAAGTCACGGGTTCTGTATTAAAGGGAGGGAGACATTGCAAAGTGAGACATGGAGAAAAACACATCAGGTCAACAGGATGGTGCTCGTGTCAGGAGAATGACAGATAACAATCTTTATAAAACCATTATCTTCCATCCTGTTCACGACATTACTGCGTCACACACCCCTCAGTCACTGTATCACACTCCCAGCAGTCACTGCATCACACTCACCTCAGTCACTGCATCACAATATCTCAGTCACTGTATCAACTCCTCTCAGTCACTGTATCCCACTGCCCTCAGTCACTGTATCACACTCACCTCAGTCACTGTATCCCACTCACCTCAGTCACTGCATCCCACACTCCGCAGTTACCACATCCCACTCTGCACAGTGAATACATTCCACTGCCCTCAGTCACTATAACCCACTGCCCTCAGTCACTACGACCCACTCTGCTCAGTGACTATCTCCCACTGCCCTCAATCACTGCATCCATATCCCATCAGTCACTATATCCCACTCACCTCAGTGACTATGTCCCACTGCCCTCAGTCACTATGTCCCACTGCCCACAATGACTATATCCCACTCCCCTGAATGACTATATCCCACTCCCCTCATTCACTATGTTCCGCACCCCTCGATGACTATATCCCACTGCCCTCAATCACTATGTCCTACTGCCCTCAGTAACTATATCCCACTCCCCTGAGTCACTATATCCCTCTCCCCTCACTCACTATATCCCACTCCCCTCAGTCATTATGTCGCACTCCCCTCAGTCACTATATCACTCTCCCCTCACTCACTATATCCCTCTCCCCTCACTCACTATATCCCACTCCCCTCATTCACTATGTCTCACTCCCCTCAGTCACGACATCCCACTGCCCTCAATCACTATGTCCAGCTGCCCTCAGTAACTACATCCCACTCCCCTCAGTCACTATGTCCCACTCCCCTCAGTCACTACATCCCTCTCCCCTCACTCACTATAACCCACTACCCTAAGTCACTCTGTCCCACTCCCCTCAGTCACTACATCCCTCTCCCCTCACTCACTATATCCCACTGCCCTCAGTCACTATGCCCCACTGCCCTCAGTCACTATATCCCACTCACCTCGGTCAGTGTAACCTTCTCCCCTCAGTCACTACATCCATCTCCCCCACTAACTATGCCCCACTCCCCTAAGTCCCATTGGTGGGAGGATCCAGAACTGGAGGGCACCGGTTTTAGGTGACTGGTAAAAGTCACAACAGAGACAGGAAAACCTTTTCACACAGCGAGTGGTTAGGATCTGAAATGCACTTCCAGAGAGTGTGCTGGAGGCAGGTTCAATTGAGGCTTTCAAAAGGGAGTTGGAAAATTGTCATTGGAGAAATAATCTGCAGTGCGATGGGGAAATTGCAGGAGTGGGTGTAGATGAGTTGCACAGGCATAGAGCTGTCAAGGTGACGATGGGCTCAATGGCCTCTTCCTGTGCTGTAACCAGTCACTGATACCATGATTCTGCGATGATGACCCCACATGACAGGTACCTGAGCTTCCAGAACCCGCTGGGGTGGAGGATGAAACCTCAGTAGATTCTCTAGTCGATTGTTCCTCGGATTCCTGAGTTTGGGAAGTCACGGGTTCTGTATTAAAGGGAGGGAGACATTGCAGAGTGAGACAGGGAGAAAAACACATCAGGTCAACAGGATGGTGCTCGTGTCAGGAGAATGACAGATAACAATCTTTATAAAACCATTATCTTCCATCCTGTTCACTACATTACTGTATCACACACCCCTCAGTCACTGTATCACACTCCCAGCAGTCACTGCATCACACTCCCAGCGGTCACTGCATCACACTCCCAGCGGTCACTGCATCACACTCACCTCAGTCACTATATCATACTCCCCTCACTCACTGTATCCCACTCACCTCAGTCACTGTATCACACTCACCTCAGTCACTGCATCACACTCCCCTCAGTCACTGCATCACACTCTCTCAGTCACTGTATCACACTTCCCTCAGTCACTATATCACATTCCTCTCAGTCAATGTATTCCACTCCCCACAGTCACTCGATCACACTACCCTCATTCGCTGCATCCCACTCCCCTCAGTGACTGTATCATACTCCCCTCAGTCACGGTGTCACAGTACACTCAGTCGCTGCATCCCACTCCCCTCAGTGACCGTATCCTACTCCCCTCAGACACTATCACAGTCCTTGAGTCACTCCATCACACTCCCCTCAGTCACTGTGTCACACTCGCTCAGTCACAGTATCACACTTCCCTCTGTCACTGCATCACACTCCCCTTAGTCACTGTATCACACTCCCCTCACTCACTGTGTCAGACTCCACTCTGTCACTGTATCACACTTCCTCTGTCATTGTATCACACTCCCCTCAGTCACTGTATCACACTCCCCTCTGTCACTGTATCACACTCCCTCTGTCACTGCATCACACTCCCCTCTGTCACTGTATCACACTCCCTCTGTCACTGCATCACACTCCCCTCAGTCACTGCATCACACTCTCTCAGTCACTGTATCACACTTCCCTCAGTCACTATATCACATTCCTCTCAGTCAATGTATTCCACTCCCCACAGTCACTCGATCACACTACCCTCATTCGCTGCATCCCACTCCCCTCAGTGACTGTATCATACTCCCCTCAGTCACGGTGTCACAGTACACTCAGTCGCTGCATCCCACTCCCCTCAGTGACCGTATCCTACTCCCCTCAGACACTATCACAGTCCTTGAGTCACTCCATCACACTCCCCTCAGTCACTGTGTCACACTCGCTCAGTCACAGTATCACACTTCCCTCTGTCACTGCATCACACTCCCCTTAGTCACTGTATCACACTCCCCTCACTCACTGTGTCAGACTCCACTCTGTCACTGTATCACACTTCCTCTGTCATTGTATCACACTCCCCTCAGTCACTGTATCACATTCCCCTCAGTCACTGCATCACACTCCCCTCACTCACTGTATCACACTCCCCTCTGTCACTGTATCACACTCCCTCTGTCACTGCATCACACTAACCTCAGTCACTGTAACAAGTTCCCCTCAGACACTGTATCATACTACCCTCAGTCTCTGTATCACACTCCCCTCAGTGACTGTTTCATACTCCCCTCAGACTCTGTATCACACTCCCCTCAGTCATGTATCACATTCCCCTCAGTCACTGTATCGCACTCCCCTCAGACACTGTATCACACTCCCCTCAGACACTGTATCACACTCCCCTCAGACACTGTATCGCACTCCCCTCAGACACTGTATCACATTCCCCTCAGTCACTGTATCGCACTCCCCTCAGACACTGTATCACACTCCCCTCAGACACTGTATCACACTCCCCTCAGTCACTGTGTCACACTCGCTCAGTCACAGTATCACACTCCCCTCAGTCACAGTATCACACTTCCCTCTGTACTGCATCACACTCCCCTCACTCACTGTGTCAGACTCCACTCTGTCACTGTATCACACTTCCTCTGTCATTGCATCACACTCCCCTCAGTCACTGTATCACATTCCCCTCTGTCACTGCATCACACTCCCCTCACTCACTGTATCAAGTTCCCCTCAGACACTGTATCACACTACCCTCAGTCGCTGCATCACACTCCCCTCAGTGACTGTATCACACTCCCCTCAGTTGCTGTATCCCACTCCCCTCAGACACTGTATCACACTCCCCTCAGTCGCTGTATCACACTCCCCTCAGTCACTGAATTACACTCCCCTCAGTCGCTGTATCACACTCCCCTCAGTCGCTGTATCACACTCCCCTCAGTCTCTGTATCACACTCCCCTCAGTCGCTGTATCACACTCCCCTCAGTGACTGTTTCATACTCCCCTCAGACACTGTATCACACTACCCTCAGTGACTGTATCACACTCCCCTCAGTTGCTGTATCCCACTCCCCTCAGTCACTGTATCATACTACCCTCAGACTCTGTATCCCACTCCCCTCAGTCACTGTATCACACTCCCCTCAGTCGCTGTATCACACTCCCCTCAGTCTCTGTATCACACTCCCCTCAGTCGCTGTATCACACTCCCCTCAGTGACTGTTTCATACTCCCCTCAGACACTGTATCACACTCCCCTCAGTCACTGCATCACACTCCCCTCAGTGACTGTTTCATACTCCCCTCAGACACTGTATCACACTACCCTCAGTCACTGTATCAAGTTCCCCTCAGACACTGTATCACACTACCCTCAGTCGCTGCATCACACTCCCCTCAGTGACTGTTTCATACTCCCCTCAGACACTGTATCACACTACCCTCAGTGACTGTATCACACTCCCCTCAGTTGCTGTATCCCACTCCCCTCAGTCACTGTATCATACTACCCTCAGTCTCTGTATCCCACTCCCCTCAGTCACTGTATCCCACTCACCTCAGTCACTACATCCCACTCTCCGCAGTTACCACATCCCACTCCGCAAAGTCAATACATCCCACTGCCCTAAGTCACTATATCCCACGGCCCTCAGTCACTACGTCCCACTCCGCTCAGTTACTACATCCCACTGCCCTCAATCACTGCATCCCTCTCCCATCAGTCACTATATCCCACTCACCTCAGTGACTATGTCCCACTCCCCTCAATCACTATGTCCCACAGCCCTCAGTCACTATATCCCACTGCCTTCAGTCACTATATCCCACTGCCCTCAATGACTATATCCCACTCCCCTCAGTCACTATGTCCTAATGCCCTCAGTCACGATGTCACACTTCCCTCAGTCACTATGTCCCACTGCCCTCAGTCACTATATCCCACTGCCTTCAGTCACTATATCCCACTGCCCTCAATGACTATATCCCACTCCCCTCAGTCACTATGTCCTAATGCCCTCAGTCACGATGTCACACTTCCCTCAGTCACTATGTCCCACTGCCCTCAGTCACTATGTCCCACTGTCCTCAATGACTATATCCCACTCACCTCAGTGACTATGTCCCACTCACCTCAATCACGATGTCCCACTGCCCTCAGTCACTATGTACCATTGCCCTCAGTCACTGTGTCCCACTGCCCTCAATGACTATATCCCACTCCCCTCAGTCACTATATCCCTCGCCCCTCAATGACTATATCCCACTGCGCGCAATCACTATGTCCTACTGCCCTCAGTAACTAAATCCAACTCCCCTCAGTCACTTTGTCCCACTCCCCACAGTCACTATATCCCTCTCCCCTCACTCACTGTATCCCACTGCCCTCACTCACTATGTCCCACTGTCCTCAATGACTATATCCCACTCACCTCAGTGACTATGTCCCACTCACCTCAGTCACTATGTCCCTCTGCCCTCAGTCACTATGTACCATTTCCCTCAGTCACTGTGTCCCACTGCCCTGAATGACTATATCCCAATCCCCTCAGTCACTATATCCCACTGCCCTCAGTCACTATGTCCCACTGTCCTCAGTCACTATGTCCCACTCCCCTCAGTCACTATATCCCTCGCCCCTCACTGACTATATCCCACTGCGCTCAATCACTATGTCCTACTGCCCTCAATAACTATATCCCACACCCCTCAGTCACTTTGTCCCACTCCCCACAGTCACTATATCCCTCTCCCCTCATTCACTATGTGTCACTCCCCTCAGTCACTACATCCCACTGCCCTCAATCACTATGTCCAACTTCCCTCAGTCACTACATCCCACTCCCCTCAGTCACTATGTCCCACTCCCCTCAGTCACTACATCACTCTCCCCTCACTCACTATATCCCACTGCCCTCAGTCACTATGTCCCACTTCCCTCAGTCACTATATCCCACTCCCCTCGGTCAGTGCAACCTTCTCCCCTCAGTCAATGCATCCCTCTCCCCTGAGTAACTATGTCCCACTCCCCTCAGTCCCATTGGTGCGAGGATCCAGAACTAGAGGGCACCGGTTTTAGGTTCGTGGTAAAAGTCACAACAGAGACAGGAAAATCTTTTCACACAGCGTGTGGTTAGGATCTGAAATGCACTGCCTGAGAGTGTGCTGGAGGCAGGTTTAATTGAGGCTTTCAAAAGGGAGTTGGAAAATTGTCATTGGAGATATAATCTGCAGTGCGACGGGGAAATGGCCCGAGTGGCAGTAGGTGAGTTGCCCAGGCATAGAGCTGTCACGGTGACGATGGGCTCAATGGCCTCTTCCTGTGCTGTAACCAGTCTCTGATACCATGATTCTGCGATGATGACCCCACAAGACAGGTACCTGAGCTTCCAGAGCCCGCTGGGGTGGAGGATGAAACCTCAGTAGATTCTCTGGTCGATTGTTCCTCGGATTCCTGAGTTTTGGAAGTCACGGGTTCTGTTATAAATGGAGGGAGACATTGCAAAGTGAGACATGGAGAAAAACACATCAGGTCAACAGGATGGTACTAGTGTCAGGAGAATGACAGATAACAATCTTTATAAAACCATTATCTTCCATCCTGTTCACTACATTACTATGTCACACTCCCCTCAGTCACGGCGTCACGCTCCCCTCAGTCTCCATCACACTCCCCTCAGTCACTGCATCACACTCCGCTCTGTCACTGTTTCACACTCCCTCTGTCACTGGATCACACTACCCTCAGTCTCTGCATCACACTCCCCTCAGTGACTGTATCATACTCCCCTCAGACACTGTGTCACACTCCCCTCAGTCACTGTATCATACTACCCTCAGTCGCTGTATCCCACTCCCCTCAGTCACTGTATCCCACTCACCTCAGTCACTGCATCCCACTCTCCGCAGCTACCACATCCCACTCCGTGCAGTGAATACATACCACTGCCCTCAGTCACTATATCCCACTGCCCTCAATCACTGCATACCTATCCCATCAGTCACTATATCACACTCACCTCAGTGACTATGTCCCACTGCCCCCAATGACTATATCCCACTCCCCACAATGACTATATCCCTCTGCCCTCAGACAATATGTCCCACTGTCCTCATTCATTATGTTCCACTGCCCTCAGTCACTATGTTCCGCACACCTCGATGACTATTTCCCACTGCCCTCAATCACTATGTCCTACTGCCCTCAGTAACTACATCCCACTCCCCTCAGTCATTATGTCCCACTCCCCTCAGTCACTATATCACTCTCCCCTCACTCACTATATCCCTCTCCCCTCACTCACTATATCCCACTACCCTAAGTCACTATGTCTCACTCCCCTCAGTCACGACATCCCACTGCCCTCAATCACTATGTCCAGCTGCCCTCAGTAACTACATCCCACTCCCCTCAGTCACTATGTCCCACTCCCCTCAGTCACTACATCCTTCTCCCCTCACTCACTATATCCCACTACCCTAAGTCACTATGTCCCACTCCCCTCAGTCACTACATCCCTCTCCCCTCACTCACTATATCCCACTGCCCTCAGTCACAATGTCCCACTGCCCTCAGTCACTATATCCCACTCACCTCGGTCAGTGCAACCTTCTCCCCTCAGTCACTACATCCCTCTCCCCCAGTAACTATGCCCCACACCCCTATGTCCCATTGGTGGGAGGATCCAGAACTAGAGGGCACCGGTTTTAGGTGAGTGGTAAAAATTACAACAGAGACAGTAAAACCTTTTCACACAGCGTGTGGTTAGGATCTGAAATGCACTGCCTGAGAGTGTGCTGGAGGTAGGTTCAATTGAGGCTTTCAAAAGGGAATTGGAAAATTGTCATTGGCGAAACAATCTGCAGTGCGACGGGGAAATAGCAGGAGTGGGAGTAGGTTAGTTGCACAGGCATCGAGCTGTCACAGTGACGATGGGCTCAACGGGCTCTTTCTGTGCTGTAACCAGTCTCTGATTCCATGATTCTGCGATGATAACCCCACATGACAGGTACCTGAGCTTCCAGAGCCCGCTGGGGTGGAGGATGAAACCTCAGTAGATTCTCGAGTCGATTGTTCCTCGGATTCCTAAGTTTGGGAAGTCACGGGTTCTGTCATAATGGGAGGGAGACATTGCCAAGTGAGACAGGGAGAAACACACATCAGGTCAACAGGATGGTGCTCGTGTCAGGAGAATGACAGATCACAATCTTTATAAAACCATTATCTTCCATCCTGTTCAATACATTACTGTGTCACACTCCCCTCAGTCACGGCGTCACGCTCCCCTCAGTCACTGCATCACACTCACCTCAGTCACTATATCACACTCCCCTCAGTCACTGTATCACATTCCCCTCAGTCACTCAATCACAATCACCTCAGTCCCTATATCACACTCCCCTCACTCACTGTATCACACTCACCTCAGTCACTGTATCACACACACGCCAGTCGCTGTATCTCACTCCCCTCAGTCGCTGTATCAGACTCTCCTCAGTCGCTGTATTACACTCCCCTCAGTCACTGCATCACACGCCCCTCAGTCACTGCATCACACTCTCTCAGTCACTGTATCACACTCCTCTCAGTCACTGTATCCCACTCCCCATAGTCACACTATCAAACAGCCCTCAGTCGCAGCATCCCACTCCCCTCAGTGACTGTATCATACTCCCCTCAGTCACTTTATCACAGTACCCTCAATCACTATGTCCCACTGCCCACAGTCACTATATCCAACTCCCCTCAGTCACGATGTCCCATTCCCCTCAGTCACTGCATCCCTCTCCCCTCACTCACTATATCCCACTGCCCACAGTCACTATATCCCTCTCCCCTCAGTATTACATCCTTCACCCCTGAGACAGTACATCCCACTCCCCTCGGTCATTATATCCCACTGCCCTCTGTCATTTCCCCACACTCCATCAGTAAGAGACTGGATGGGTCACTGAGACTGAGCACGTCAGGTATCACACTATGTGTGTCTATAATATGATTCCAGTTTATTTGGGTCAGATCTGTTCTCACTCTACTGAGATTGGTTCTCCCTCAATGAATTATCTTTCCTCCGGATTTCTCATTATCCTTTTCCATTGCCAACCTAAACCACATGATATGATGGTCACTGTCCCCTAAATGTTCCCCGACTGACCCATAATTCACTTATCCAACCACATTTCCCAGAACCAGATCCAGTAATGCCTCCTTCCTCGTTGGACTGGAAACAAACTGACGGAGGGAATACTTCTGGACACACTCTAGAAATTCTTGTCCCTCTCTGCCCTTTACACTATTACTATCCCAGTCTATATTCAGATAACTAAAGCCCAACGATATATCTACACTTTAACTCTTGCACTTCTTGGTTGCTCCATGCAAATCTGTTCCTCTATATCTTTCCCACTACTTGTTGGCCTATAGAATACACCCAGAAAGGTAATGGTATTTCTTTCCTTGTTTCATTCTAATCTGATGGATTCTATCCTTGGTTCCTCTCCGACATCATCTCTTTCCAGCACTGTAATGTTCCTCTTTATCAATACTGATACCCCTCCTCCTTTCCTTCCATCCCTCCCTTTCCTGAGCACCTTGTAGTCAGGAATATTCACTACCAGGTCCTGCCCCTCTTAGAGCCAGGACTCTGTTATTGCCACAACATCATATTTCCACATGGCTATCTGCGCCTGCAGCTCAACAACCTTTTTTACCACTCTCATTGCATTCTCATATACACACACATTGAACTGAATTTACAGCTCATCACCTTCCCTCTTACACTGTCCCTGTCTAATACGTTACTCTTTTCTACTCCAGTGTTATCTGTTCCTCCTAATTCTCTGTGCATCTGTGTTTTGATCTGTAATATTGCTCGGACCCCTGTTTTCCCTGATGTATATTAATGACATAGACTGGGGCGTACATGCCACAATTTCAAAATTTGCAGATGACACAAAACCTGGAAGTATTGTAAACTGTGAGGAGGATAGTGATAGACGTCAGGAGGTTATAGACAGGCTGGTGGGATTGGCAGACAGTGGCAGATGAAACTTAACGCAGAGAATTGTGAAGTGATTCATTTTGGTCGGACGAACGAGGAGAGGCAATATAAAATAAAGGATACAATTGCAAAGGGGGTGCAGGGGCAGAGGGACCTGGGCGTACGTGTGCACAAATCATTGAAGGTGGCAAGACAGGTCCAGAGAGCGGTTAATACGTTCGGAAGGATGTGAAGGTATTCGAGAGGGTGCGGAAATGATTTACGAGAATGGTTCCTGGGATGAGGGACGTCAGTTACATGGATACATTGGAGAAGCTGGGGCTCTTGTCCCTGGAGAAGAGAAGATTAAGAAGAGATTTAATCGAGATGTTCAAAATCACGAGGGATGTGGACAGAGTAGACAGGGAGAAATTGTTCCCATTGGTGGGAGGATCCAGAACCAGAGGGCACCGGCTTTAAGTGAGTGGTAAAAGTAGCAACAGAGACAGGGAAATCTTTTCACACAGCGAGTGGTTAGGGTCTGGAATGCACTGCCTGAGACTGTGCTGGAGGCAGGTTCAATTGAGGCTTTCAAAAGGGAATTGGATAATTATCACAGGAGAAACAATCTGCAGGGTGATGGGGAAATGGCAGGAGTGGGAGTAGTTGAGTTGCTCAGGCAGAGAGCTGGCACGGTGACGATTGTCTGAACGGCCTCTTTCTGTGCTGTAACCGGTTTATGATTCCATGATTCTGCGATGATAACCCCACAAGGCAGATACCTGAGCTTCCAGAGCCCGCTGGGATAGAGGAGGGCCCCTCAGTGGATTCTGCAGTCGATTGTTCCTCGGATTCCTGAGTTTGGTAAGTCACGGGTTCTGTAATAAAGGGAGGGAGACATTGCAGAGTGAGACATGGAGGATAACACAATAGGTCAACAGGATGGTACTAGTGTCAGGAGAATGTCAGATATCAATCTTTATAAAACCATAGTCTTCCATCTGTTCCCTACATTATTGTGTCAAACTCCCCTCAGTCACGGCGTCACACTCCCCTCTGTCTCTATCACACTCCCCTCAGTCACTGCATCACACTCATCTCAGTCACTGTATCACAGTCATCTCAGTCGCCCGATCCCACTCCCCTCAGTCACTGTATCGCACTCCCCTCAGTCAATGTATCACACTCCTCTCAGTCACTGTTCCACACTCCCCTCAGTCACTGAATCACACGCCCCTCAGTCGCTGTATCACACTCTCCTCAGTCGCTGCATCACACTCCCCTCAGTCACTGTGTCCCATCCCCTCAGTCACTGTATCACACTCCCTTCAGTCACTGTATTCCACTCCCCTCAGTCCCTGTATCACACTCCCCTCAGTCACTGTATCACACTGCCATAATCGCTGTATCACTCTCCCCTCAGTCGCTGTATCATTCTCCCCTCAGTCACTATGTCACACTCCCTCAGTCCCTGTATCACACTCCCCTTTCTCACTGTATCGCTCTTCCCTCAGTCAGTGTATCACACTTCCCTCAGTAACTGTATCACCGTTCCCTCAGTCACTGTATCGCTCTCCCCTCATTGACTGTATCACACTCCCCTCAGTTGCTGCATCACACTCCCCTCAGACACTGTATCCCAATCTCCTCAGACACTGTATCCCAATCTCCTCAGTCACTGTATCCCAATGCGCACAGTCAATACATCACACTCCCTTCAGTCACTAAATCTCACTGCCCTCAGTCACTATGTCCCACTGCCCTCAGTCACTATGTCCCGCTGCCCTCAGTCACTGCATCCCAATCCCCTCGGTCACTGCATCCCACCCCGCCCCCCTCAGTCACGAGATCCCTCTCCCCTCAGTCACTGTTTTCCAACTGCCCTCTATCATTGCCCCACACTCCATCATTAAGAGACTGGATGCGTCTCTTGGAATGAGCACTTCAGGCATCACAGTGTGGGACTCTGTAATATGATTCCAGTTTATTTGGGTCAGATCTGTTCTCACTCCATTGAGATTGGTTCTCCCTCAATGAATTATCTTTCCTCTGGATTTCTCCTTGTCACTTTCCATTGCCAACCTAAACCATATGATACGCTGGTCACTGTCCCCAAATGTTCCCCGGCTGACCCTTAATTCACTTGTCCAACCTCATTTCCCAGAATCAGATCCAACAATGCCTCCTTCCTCGTTGGACTGGAAACAAACTGACGTAGGAAATTCTCCTGAACATATTCGAGAAACTCTTGTCCCTCTGTGCCCTTTACACTATTACTATTCCAGACTATATTCAGATAATTATTGCCCAATGATATATCTACACTTTAACTCTTGCATCTCTTGGTTGCTCTATGCAAATCTGTTCATCTATATCTTTCCCACTAGTTGTTGGCCTAGAACATACACCCAGAAAGGTCATGGTATTTCTTTCGTTGTTTCACTTTAATCTGATGGATTCTATCCTTGGTTCCTCTGCGACATCATCTCCTTCCAGCACTGTAATTCTCCCCTTAAACAATACTGATGCCCCTCCTCCTTTCCTTCCTCCCCTCTCTTTCCTGAACACCTTGTAGTCAGGAATATTCACTACCCAGTCCTGCCTCTCTTAGAACCAGGACTCGGTTATTGCCACAACAGCATATTTCCACGTGGCTATCTGCGCCTGCAGCTCAACAACCTTATTTGTGGAGGGCACAAGACATGGAAGTGTTGTGAACAGTGAGAAGGATAGTGATGGACTTCAAGTGGACTTAGGCAGACCTGTGGAATGGGCAGGCAAGTGGCAGATGAAATTTAATGCAGAGAATTGTGAAGTGATGCATTTTGGTCGGAAGAAGGAGGAGAGGCAATATAAAATAAAGGATACAATTGTAAAGGGGTGCAGGGGCAGAGGGACCTGGGGGCACATGTGCACAGATCATTGAAGGTGGCAAGACAGGTCGAGAGAGCGGTTAATACTTAGAAAGGATGTTAAGGTATTCGAGAGGGTGCGGAGATGATTTACAAGAATGTTTCCCAGGATGAGGGACGTCAGTTACTTGGATAGATTGGAGAAGATGGGGCTGTTCTCCCTGGAGAAGAGAAGATTAAGAGAAGATTTGATCGAGGTTTTCAAAATCACGAGGGATGTGGACAGAGCAGACAGGGAGAAACTGTTCCCATTGGTGGGAGAATCCAGAACCAGAGGACACCGGTTTTAGGTGAGTGGTAAAAGTAGCAACAGAGACAGGAAAATCTTTTCACACAGCGAGTGGTTAGGGTCTGGAGTGCACTGCCTGTGAGTGCGCTGGAGGCAGGTTCAATTGAGGCTTTCAAAAGGGAATTGGAAAATTATCATAGGAGAAACAATCTGCTGGGTGATGGGGAAATGGCAGGAGTGCGAGTAGGTGGATTGCTCTGGCAGAGAGCTGGCACGGTGACGATGGGCTGAATGGCCTCTTTCTGTGCTGTAACCAGTCTCTGATTCCATCTTTCTGTAATTATAATCCGGCACGGCAGATACCTGGGGTTCCAGAGCCCACTGGGATAGAGGATGAAACCTCAGTGGATTCTCCAGTCGATTGTTCCTCGGATTCCTGAGTTTGGGAAGTCATGGGCTCTGTAATAAAGGGAGGGAAACATTGCAGAGTGAGAGATGGAGAAAAACACAACATTTCAACAGGATGGTACTAGTGTCAGGAGAAAGTGAGATATCAATCTTTATAAATCCATCATCTTCCATCCTGATCACGACATTACTGTATCCCACTCCACTCAGTCACTGTATCCCACTCCCCTCAGTCGCTGTGTCCCATGCCCCTCCGTCGCTGTATCCCACTCCCCTCAGTCGCTGTATCCCACTCCCCTCAGTCGCTGTATCCCACTCCCCTCAGTCACTGTATCCCACTCCCCTCAGTCACTGTATCACTCTCCCCTCAGTCACTGTGTTACACTCCCCTCAGCCTGTGTAACCCACAACCCTCGGTCTCTACATTCCACTCCCCTCAGTCACCGCATCCCACTCCCATAGGTCACTACATCCCACTCAGCTCCGTTAGTCTATCCCACTCCCCTCAGTCACTGCATCCCACCTCCCTCTGTCACTACATCCCACTACTCTCAGGCTCTAACTCGCACTCCCACTTCCCTCAGTCACAACATCCCACTCCCTCAGTCAGGCCATCGCACTGCCCTCAGTCACGGCATCCCAAGCCCCTCCGTCACTGCCTCCCACTCTCCCTCACTCTCTGGATCTAATATCAGTCACAGTATTCCACTCCCCTCATTCACTACAACTCACTCCCCTCAAACCTTTCACACAACTCCGCTCAGCCACTCCATCCCAGTCCCCTCAGTCATTGCATTCCATTCACCTCCATCAGTCTATCCCACTCTTCTCAGTCATTACACCCCACCATCCTCTGCCATTACATTGCACTCCCCTTAGTCACTACATCCCACTCCCCTCAGTCAATGCATCCCACTCCCCTCAGTCAATGCATCCCACTGCCCTCAGTCACTGTGAGTGAGAGATAACGTGTGAGAGTTAGAGACAGTGAGAGTGGGAGACAGAGTGAAAGAGGGCAACAGAGGGAGAGAAAAATGAGAAGAAAGAGAGCGATAGAAAATGTGAGAGATCAAGAAAGAGTCCGAGAGTGAGAGCAACAGATACAGACAGCGAGAGAAGAAGCGAAATGGGGAGAGCAGTGAGTTACAGAGATAAAGAGAGAGACAGAGGGAAAACGAAATTGTCAGATAGAGATAGACAGAGACTAAGTGAAAATGGCAGACAGAGAGAGAGAGCAAATATAGAGATATAAAGAGAAAGATACACAGAGAGCAAAAGAGATACTGACAGGAAGTGCAGAAAGAGGCAGTGGGAGAGGAGGGTGGAGAGAGAGGGATAGAAAATAAAACAGTCACAAGTAAATCCAGTGGTGATTTCAGAGGAAGCCTCTTTACTGAAAAGTGCGTCACAGCCCTAGACTCATACAATTATACAGCATGGAAACAGGCCCTTCGGCCCATCGTGTCCATGCCGATCATCAAGCACGTAGCTATTCTAATCCCATTTTCCAGCACTTGGCCCGTAATCTTGTATGCTGCGGCGTTTCAAGTGCTTATCTACATACTTATTAAATGTTGTGAGGGTTCCTGCCTCTACCTCCTCTTCAGACAGTGTGTTCCAGATTCCAACCACCCTCAGGGTGAAAATCTGTTTCCTCAAATCCCCTATAAACCTCTTGCCTTTTATCTTAAGTCTATTCCCCCTGGTTACTGACCCCTCCGCTAAGGGAAATAGTTTCTTCCAATCTAACCTATCAATGCCCCTTATAATTTTGTATACCTCAATCAGGTCCCCCCTCAGCCTTCTCTGCTCTAAGGAAAACAACCATAGCCTAGCCAGCCTCTCTTAACAGCTGAAATGCTCCAGCCCAGGCAACCTCCTGGTGAATCTCCTCTGCACCCTCTCCAGTGCAATCACATCCTTCCTATAGTGTGGTGCCCAGAACTGTTCTCAGTACTCCAGCTGTGGCCAAACTAGCGTTTTGTACAGCTCCATCGTAACCGCCCTGCTCTTATATTCTGTGCCTCGGCTAAGACAGGAAAGTATCCCATATGCCTTCCAAACCACATGATCTACCTGTGCTGCTGCCTTCAGTGAACTATGGACAAGTACATCAAGGTGTAGTGAGAATGTAGAATTAATCCTGAATTGTCCAGGGCAATGAAATTTGAGGTAAATCTGGTTAAACACCTGAAGGAGAAAGGAAAAGAGGGATAAGGTTGGATAAAGAGGAGTAGCAAGAGGGGCCGAGTGGCCTCTTCCTGTGCGGTAGATTCCATTCACCCAAATCAGGCAGTCAGTGCAAGAGTCAACCCGTCCTGATTGATCAACACAATACTGACACCTGAGGTGAAAATATCGATTGGGTTAGATGGTGATTTCTCAATGGAGTGTGGAGTTGTTTGCTCCTTGGTTCTTGCAGTTGTTGAAGTCTCTGGATGTGTAATAAAGGAAGAGAAACATGGGGGAGAGAAGGAGTGAGAGAAAGCTCGAACTGGATAGATTAGAGTACAGTAAATCACAGATGCTAGTGTATATAAAAACCATTGTGAGACAATCCACTGTCCACACTCACCGCATCCCAGTTGGCACAGGAACTGCATTACATTTTCCCCAGTCATAAAATGTCACTGCCCTCAGTCATTGCATCCCACTCACCGCAATCACATCTTCTCAATCCCCTTAGTCACGAAATCCCACTCCCCTCAATTACATCATCCCACTCCCCTCCGTCACTGCATCCCACTCCCCTCTGTCACTGCATCCCACTCCCCTCAATTACTTCATCCCACTCCCCTCCTTCACTACATCCCAATCCCCTCAATTACATCATCCCACTCCCCTTAATCACTGCATGCCACTCCCCACAGTCTCTACATCCCACTCCCCTCAGTCACTACATCCCACTCCCCTCAATCACTACATCCCACTCCCCCTCAGTCACCCCATCCCACTCCCCTCAGTCACCCCATTCCACTCCCCTCAGTCGCCCCATCCACTCCCCTCAGTCACTACATTCCACTCCCCTCAGTCACTCCATCCCACTTCCCTCAGTAAGAGACTGGATGATCTCCAGGACTGATCTTCTATGATGTAACATTGGGTGTGGAATCTGTTTCGAATGGGCCCACAAGGGGGGTACCTGATGTTCCAGACACCGCTGGGGTAGACGATGATCCCCTCGTGGATTCTCGAGTTGATTGTTCCACGGGTTCCTCAGTTGTGGCAGTCTCTGGATCTGTAATAAAGGAAGAGGGCGGAGAGGAGGAAACCCGAAGAGCTCATGTATTTAGTACTCGAGTCCAGACAGTGTCAGATTTTCATCTTTATCAAACCCTCGACTATCCAATCCGACTCCTCGTGAACATTGTTTCCTGGAGAGGGAGTGTGAGGTATCCAGCACTGCAGTGGGGACCTGACGTGAGCCATGAACACTGCAGGGATCAGAGTGCCTGATAGACAGGGACAGCAGAGTTCAGTTCCCTAGAGTTTCAGTGAAGTACACTTTGTGTTTCAGACACTTTATTCACTGTGTCCCTTTCAATAAGGAGGGGAGCGAGTAAACTGTCTCATTTCGGTGGGTGACAAAGGACAACCCAGAATCAGCCTCTGAATGATATAGAAACATCAATGTACCTGTACAATACGCAGCGAAATGAAACAACGACTTCAACTCATAAACGAAGTAACTGCTGCAGTTTTTGATCTTTATCTCATGGACCTTGTCGCAGTGATTGCTACCCCAGTATAAACAAACTGTCCGTGTTACTTCACCCTCTCCCACGCTGGGATGGGAACCTGGAATGAGAATTTAGAAATATTGAAGAATGTAACCCATGTGAACAGTGCTGGACAGTGAATATAAATCTGATATTATAAAGGCTGACAGTACCCTGTAACCAGCTTGTAACATGTGTGGAGCAGTGATGATGTGGGACAGCAGTCTCCGGAATCTTCCATCCACCAGAACTGAAATAACAATCACAGAGTCAGTCCCTGAACTGATGGTAAATATTAACTGTTAGAGAGACTGGTACCATCAGATAGTACCAGAAGGTAGGGGAAATCCCTTATTCTGCCCATATTGACGAGATTACCCTGAAATTGTTCCTTTACATTACCTTTTAAATCGGTACCATCCGAAGTGAAGACCATCATCACACTTCACCTGGCTGGAGCACCGAGTGTCATCACAATCGCTGCTCCTCCAGGGCTGGTCCAGGACTGTGTGATTTACACACGGGTCAGTGAGTGCAGAGTCTGTGACTGAGTAACAGAAAGATGTTTAATGTTAATATGTGACCTTACATCAGAACTGGGAAAAGTTCAAGTGACAAGTGAAAGCGAGGAGGATGTGAAGATAAATGGAAGGGATCACACACCCCTCAGTCACTGTATCCCATTCCCCTCAGTCACTGTATCCCAGTCCCCTCTGTCACTGTATCCCACTCCCCTCTGTCACTGTATCACACTCCCCTCAGCCACAGTATCACACTCCCCTCAGCCACTGTATCACACACCCCTCAGTCACTGTATCCCATTCCCCACAGTCACTGTATCACACTCCCCTCAGTCACTGTATCCCATTCCCCTCAGTCACTGCATCCCACTTCCCTCAGTCTCTGTATCCCACTCCCCTCAGTCACTGTATCACACTCCCCTCAGTCACTGTATCCTACTCCCCTCAGTCACTGCATCCCACTCCCCTCAGCCACAGTATCACACACCCCTCAGCCACTGTATCACACTGCCCTCAGTCACTGTATCCCATTCCCCACAGTCACTGTATCACACGCCCCTCAGTCACGGTATCCCACTCCCCTCAGTCACTGCATCCCCCTCCCCTCAGTCACTGCATCCCACTCCCCTCAGTCACTGCATCACACTCCCCTCAGTCACTGGATCCCACTCCACTCAGTCACTGGATGCCACTCCCACTCAGTCACTGGATGCCACTCCCCTCAGTCACTGCTTCCCACTCCCCTCAGTCACTGTATCACACTCCCCTCAGTCACTGTATCCCACTCCCCCCAGTCACTGTATCCCATTCCCCATAGTCACTGTATCACACTCCCCTCAGTCACTGTATCCCACTCCCCTCAGTCACTGCATCCCACTACCCTCAGTCACTGTATCCCACTCCCCTCAGTCACTGCTCCTACTACCCTCAATCACTGCATCCCACTTCTCTATGTCACCACACCCAGTCCACCGAATCACTCTATAACATGCCCTTCAGTCACTGCACCTCACTCCCCGCATCTCTACATCCTACACCCCTCAGTTACCACATCCTACTCATCAGTCACTGCATCCCACTTCCCTCAGTCACTGTATCCCACTCCCATCAGTCACTACATCCTACTCCCCTCAGTCTCGTCATCCCACTCCCCTCAGTCACTGTACCCCACTCCCCTCAGTTACCACATCCTACTCATCAGTCACTGCATCCCACTTCCCTCAATTACAGCATCCCACTCCCTTCAGTCACTACATCCCACTCCCCTCAGTCACTGTATCCCACTCCCTTCAGTCACTACATCCCACTCCCCTCAGTCACTGTACCCCACTCCCCTCAGTCACTACATCCCACTACCCTCAGTCACTGTATCCCACTCCCCTCAGTCGCTACATCCCACTCCCCACATTCACTGCATCCCACTCTCCTCAGTCACTACATCTCATTCCCCTCAGTCACTACATCCCACTGCCCTCAGTCGCTGCAGCCCACTCCTGACCGAGCTGCTAGTCTGGGACTGCGGCAGGTGATGACAGAACCAACAAGGGGAGAAAATATACTTGACGTCATCCTCACCAATCTGCCTGCCACATATCCATCTGCTGATGACAGTATTGGTGGGAGTGACCACCGCACAGTCCTTGTGGAGCCAAAGTCCCGCCTTCACATTGAGGATACCGTCCATCGTGTTGTGTGGCACTATCACCGTGCTGAATGGGATAGATTCAAACAAGTCTAGCAATGCAACAATGGGCATCCATGAGGTGCTGTGGGAACAACAGCAGCAGCAGAAATGTACTCAACCACAATCTGTAACCTCATGGTCCGGTATATCCCCCACTCTATCATGACCATCAAGCCAGGAAACCAAACGTGGTTCAATGAAGAGTGCAGGAGGGCATGCAAAGTGCAGCACATGACAGACCTCAAAATGAGGTGTCAGCCTGGTGAAGCTACAACCCAGGACTATCTGCATGCCAAACAGCAGAAGCAGCATGTGATCGACAGAACTAAGCGATCCGATAACCGACGGATCAGATCTAAGCTCTGCAGTCCTGCGACATCCAGTCGTGAATGGCAGTAGACAATTAAACAACTAACTGGAGGAGGTGGCCCCACAAATATCCCCATCCTCAATGATCAGGGAGCCCAGCACATCAGTGCGAAAGATAAGGCTGAAGCATTTGCAAAATTCTTCAGCCAGAAGTGCTGAGTTGATGATCCATCTCGGCCTTCTCCTGCAATCCCCAGCATCACAGATGCCAGTCTTCAGCCAATTCGATTCACTCCGCTTGATATCAAGAAATGACTGAAGGCACTGGATACTGCAAAGGCTATGGGCCCTGACAATATCGCGGAAGTAGTACTGAAGACCTGTGCTCCAGAACTTGTTGCATCCTTAGCCAAGCTGTTCCAGTGCAGGTACAACACTGGCATCTACACTGCAATGTGGAAAACTGCCCAGGCATGTCCTGTACATAAAAAGCAGGACAAGTCAAAGCAGGGCAAGTTCAACCCACCCAATTACCGTCCCATCAGTCTACTCTCTATCATCAGTAAAATGATGGAAGGTGTCATCGACAGTGCTATCAAGTGGTACTTGCTCAGCAATCGCCTGTTCAGTGATGGTCAGTTTGGGTTCCGCCGGGGTCACTCAGCACCTGACCTCATTACAGTGTGGTTCAAACATGGACAAAAGAGTGGAACTCAAGAGGTGAGGTGAGAGTGACTGCCCTTCACATAGAGTCTGTCAGGATCCTGCTGCTGTGTCTGATACTCACCAGAAAACCTGAATCTCCTCAATTGCAGACCAGACAGAATACTACCCAGACATGCCAGCCCTCTCTCCAGACAGCGAGCGCATGTTTCAGTTCCCTAGAGTTTTAGTGAAGAGTTCACTCTGTTTTACAGATCTTTTATTCACTGTGTCCCTTACAAAAAGGAGGGCAGTGAGTAAACTGTCTCATTTCTATGGGTGACACGGGACATCCCAGAATCACCCATCTGCACCATGAACAGCAATCTACCTGTACAATAAACAGCTTCACAGTCAGGTGGAGGCTTCAACTCATAAACAAAATAACTGCTGCAGTTCTCGATCTTTATTTCCTGGGTCTTGTGACAGCGATTTCCAGCCTTGTTAAAACAAACTGTCCTCGTTACTTCCCCATTTCCCACACTGGGATGGGAACCTGAAATGAGAGTTTATAAAGATTGAAGAATGTAACCCATGTGAACAGTGCTGGACAGTGAATGTAAATCTGATATTTTTAAGACGGAAATTACCCTGTAACCAGCCTGAGGCACGTGTGGAGCAGTGGCTATCTGGGACAACAGTGTCCGGAATCTTCCATCCACCAGAACTGAAACAATAATCACAGAGTCAGTCCCTGAACTGATGGTAAATATTAACTGTTAGAGAGACTGGTAACAGCAGATAGTACCTGAAACTGGGGGAAATCCCTTACTCCTCCCTCATTAACTGATTTACCCAGAATTTGTTCCTTTACATTACCTTTTAAATCTGTACCATCCTTGAGCAAGATTCTGATCACACTTCACCTGACCAGAGCACTCAGTCTCATTACAATCGATGCTCCTCCAGGGCTGGTCCAGGACTGTGTGATTTACACACGGGTCAGTGAGTGTGGAGTCTGTGACTGAGTGACAGAAAGATGTTTAATGTTAATATAAAGTACAATTAATGTTACACACGCCTTGTACCCTCCCAAAATACCAATAATCTCAGTTTCACCCTCCGCCCTGGTCAAAACCCCCCAGATTAAAGCTGGAAAATGTCCTCCTTCTC
Source organism: Heterodontus francisci (assembly GCF_036365525.1). Taxonomy (NCBI): domain Eukaryota; kingdom Metazoa; phylum Chordata; class Chondrichthyes; order Heterodontiformes; family Heterodontidae; genus Heterodontus; species Heterodontus francisci. The sequence continues at coordinate 1,445,998 of NW_027140825.1, read as the reverse complement.
TAAACTGGGTTTCCATCTGTCTCCCAGCTCAGCCTCCCCCTCTAACTCACTGCTCACAGACAGTCCTCCCTATTCTAGATTAACCACCAGCTCTCAGGTAACAGAAAGCAGTAAATATCTCAGCTTCACTTCATCCCAGTAGGAAAGATGTAAAGTGGAGGAGGAGCGAGAACTGCCAGGTGGAGCACAAGCGACCCAGTGTGACTGGTGGGTCCTGCAGAGGGAACGTGTAGTCTCAAAACCAACAACAACCTGCATTTCTGTAGAGCCTTTGATGTAATAAAATGTCCCAAAGCACTTCATCGGTGTGTTACCATCCCGAACTGACACCGATCCACAGAAGCAGCTGGTCGGACAGGTGGCCAAATGCTCTGTCAAAGAGGTAGGTTTTAAGGAGTGTCTGAAAGGAGGAAAGAGAGGTGGAGAGACGGAGAAGTTGAGGGATAGAATTCCATAGCATTAAGCCTCGGCAGGTGAAGTCACAGCTGCCAATAGTGGAAGGGATTCGAATCGGGAATACTCAAGAGGCCTGAATTAGAGGAGCGCAGAGATCTCCGAGGGTTGTGGGGCTGGAGATGATTTCAGCGGTAGGGAACGGCGAGGTGATAGAATGATCTGGAAACGATTGTGAGAATATTGAAATCCAGGCCTTGCTGAACCGGGAGCCAGTGTAGGTCAGTGAGCACGGAGATGAAAGGTGAACGGGACTTGTGCAGTATCATTTTGGATGACAAAAATGTACAGAAGGTGGAATGTGAGAGATCAGCCAGGAGGTCTTTGGAATAGTCAAGTCTAGAGTTACCAAAGAACTGGTAAAGTGTTTGAGCAGCAGTGAAGCTGCAAGAGCCAAGTCAGGAATACTGTTTCTGATCATCCTTCTCGAATTGTCGGCAGCCTTTGACACAATTCACCACACTATCCATCGCCAACACCACTCCTTCCATGTCCAGCTGGGTGGAACTGCTCTGGCCTATTTCCACTCAACCCAGTCTAGTCTCTGGCAGAGAGTCTCCTGCAGTGTCTTCCCTACCCACTCCAGCACTGTTACCTCTATGGTACCCCGAGAATCTATCTTGTCCCTCTCCAATTTCTCATCAGCTTCCGACTGTGCCCAGCTTCCTTCCCTGTCGCCTCCTCATCACAAGGGCATCCAATTACAACCTACTTAATATCCACCATCACAGATTTTGCCTCAGCCAATCCTCTACCAAAAACCCTCTACCTTCTAGAGAATCAAATCTTCTAATCCACTCCTGGCCAGCCTCCCAGCTTCCACTTTCCAGAAGTCAGGTCTCCTCCAACACACTGCTGTTGTATGTTATCTTGCAGAAAGTTTAAGTCACACATCACCCCTGTGCTCTCTGACCCACATTGGTTCACAGCTGCAAACGCCTTTGATGTACAACTTCCATCTTCCTGTTCAAATTCTTTCATGACCTCTCCCGCCCTCTCCCACCTCATTTCTGTAATCTTCACCAAATCTCTGTTTCTCTGACCCAAGCCTCCTGTAGAACTTCCCTCCACTCCCTTTCCTCCAGCAGTGTCTGATGTGGCTTCAAGATGTCTGGCCTCCTAAACCTTTCTGCCTCTCCACCTCCGTCTGCTCTTTTAAACTAACAGTCAGCCCTCCAATCATCTCCTTCCCTGCCGTGTGTCAGACATTTCTTCAATCAGATTTCTGTGCAACATCTTGGGAGATTATTCTATGTAACGGTTTGAATAAACACAGCTTGTTCTAGTTGTACTGGGGGTGAACTTTGTCGAGAATGAAAGTTACTCACTCAGGTAACCCAGAATGATCAGCAGAGTCCACATCTTACTGGCTGAGATTCTGGAAAGGGAAACACAAGACAAACATTTGAGAGAGATTACCGAGTAGGGAAATTGGAGGGAATATTAAATAGGGAGTTGCCGAGGAGTTTGTCAGTATATCTGTTTTAGAGAGGTGAGCTCCATCTAATTATCTCTCTCTCACTGGGGCTCTTACAGACAGAGGTGAGCTCAGCTACATGTTCTTGTTAAACATCAGGAACTTGACTCCAATCCTTCACCCTTTCCACTCTCCAAAGCTTTTATGAATAAACCACATGTGTTCCTGACTCTCTCCTCCAGGTCTGTCTCCTGCATCCCTGAAACAAACCTCTTTGAATTTCTGACAAAGGTTATTCATGGAGATGGTGTTGTTTCAGGAGAAGCAGGACACACACCCCCTGGGTCAATACCTAGCAAGTGACAAACTCCTTTGCTTTTTCTAACAGTCCTCCCATACCCGACTGCTTACCAGAGTCTCCAATGGAGGTGTCACTGGGTGGGAGATGTTGTCGGTTCAGTTCCAGCTGCTTGCTCCTCAGTCTCGGGTCCACTCTGCTGTGAACAGTGTCAGTCTCAGTGTCAGCTCCAACTCCTATATACACCACGACGGATTGACTGCAGTGCTGGTTGGCTGAAATATTAACATTTAGTAATGATGAATGACATTACATAATCTATGCAAACGAAGGCCTTTTGGTTAAAGTAGCTGCCATAATAAACCAAATTAATATTTCTCCTGGGACCATGCTAACCCACGGGGCTTTGCTGTTGTAACATAACTTGTCTTCAGTTACCCAACAGAGAGTGTGTAGGGAGATTGGAGCCTGGGGCTGGGACTCTGAATATTATAGTTAGTATTTGCCAGTTGGCTGTGTATATTTGATCTTTCATAGGCATTAAGTATTAGGGAGAGAATATTCACAGGAGACATGCCTCTCTTATCAGTAGTGGGTCAGTATTGGGGGGATGATGAGAGGGGGCAGAGAAACAAGATGTTCCAGAGAGACAAATGATCGGACTTCCATTTTCCTCCTTGAGGTCGATGGGGTTAAAGTAAATGATTGTGTTTTTCAGAATATAGTCACAGAATGAGAACAATGAAATCCTCACATCAGCGACAGTGATACCATCTCCGAAATAGCACAGATACAGCGTTAGTAACACATACAAACCAGAATGAGGAGGACATAAATTTCTCAGTGAGAGAGTGTTTGAGTATTCAGGACATGGGATATTGTGAGGGGTCCCTGACCAGATGTTAATGTCTCAGTCACTGACTGCTCCTCAACTGCCAACATTGAGATAGCAGTGGGCTTCAGGTATAAACTCCAATACAAGAACCACCGAGGATGTTGTTTTTTGGAAGGAAAAGTGTTGCATGTAAACTTTATAGAGTTACTGGCAGACCATTGTCCATGACTGACCGAATAATAATAAGCAGGTAATTTGTCCCAGATATGGGTGGGATTAGTCTTTGATATGTTTGATTTTGACTGCAAGAATGAGGAGAGATGAAACAAAACAATTTGTGAAGTGGTGCAAGAACAGAGAGACCTGGGGGGGCTTGTGCAGGAATATTTAAAGGTGGCAGAGGAGGTTGAGAAAGCGATTAATAAATCATATTCCAGTCTGGGCTTTGGAAATAGAGAGGTCGAGTACAAAAGTCCGGGAGTCATGCCAAACCTGTATAAAACACCAGTTCGGTCCCTGTTGGAACATTGTGCCCAATTCTGGGCACCACACTTTGGGAAAGACCTGTCGGCTTTGGAGAGGATGCAGAAGAAAATTTCTCGGATGGTTCAGTTGGTGAGGAATTTCAGTCAAGTAAAAAGACTGGGCTAGAAAGGGGAGTTCTCCTTAGAGTAGAGAAGGTTAAGGGGAGATTCGATAGATCACCAGAGGGCACATCTTTAATGTGATGGGCAAAGGTACCAGAGGTGACATGAGGATAAATGTTTTTTAATATCATGAGTGGTTTGGATTTGGAGGGCAATGTCTGATAGGGTGGTGGAAATTCAATGGTATTATTCAAAAAGGGAATTGGCTCAACACTTGAAGGGGAATTAAATGAGGGAATTATGTGTGAAAGTGTGGGGAGTTGGATTAACTGGGTTGATTTTCGAAAGAGATGACAAACCCTCGATGGGCCGAATGGCCTCCCTCTGTTGGACTATTCGAGGATTTGTTTCTGATTGGGTGGGATTCGTCTGTCCCCACATTTCTCTGTTAGATCATTAGCACATTGGGCAGTGCAGTCAGTCCAGGGTTCTAGATAATATTCCTGTGACAGAATCACAATGTCACTGTCCCCTCAGTAATCACAATCACCTTGCAGCACATTGTTATTCAATGTTACACTGCCTGTGAAAAGGGGCGTCTGAATGTGCATCTCAGTTCCAACCAGCCCATGTCCAACGCCTCGTCCCTGATAGTTTCCACAGTTTCCATTCTCTCTGGATTGCTGATTCTGTCAGTGCCCCTGTGTCCATGCCAGGTTGTCAGATATTCATTCAGTCCCACAATGGGCCCATTAGCTCTTCTGAGCCGGCTTTGATATTTGCATTCCCTGGGACTAACAGATTTGAATGTTGTGCCGTGTGTCAACTAGGAAAATGTCAACTTTTGCAAAGCAGGAAGCTGTTGTGTTTGTCAAGGACTGAGAACAATAGACTCTTCATATCAGAGGCACAGATAAGATCAGCTGAAGGACAAAGATGCACAACTAACAACATAGTCAAACAAACTGAGGAGAGAGAGGGGGTGGGAGAGAGAGAGGGTTGGGAGAGTGTGTGTGGTGTATGCGTGCATCCAGTCATGCATTGTGGAACGTGTGATTAATGGATGAAGCTACAATGCAAAGGGTTTGGAGGTAATGCCACAGTTGTAGGAGGCTCTGGTTAGACTACATTTGGAATATTGCACACAGTCTGGGCACCTTCCTCAACAAGCAGCTGTTTGCCTGAGACCAGATACAGCTGAGATTCACCAGAATGATACTGGGGTTAACACTGAGTACACTCGATGAACAGTGACAATTATCCCTGTCTCTGTAACCTCCTCCAGCCCCTGCAACCCTCCCTCTCTCTGTAACCTCCTCCAGCTCCTCCAATCCTCCCTATGTCTGTATCCTGCTTAAGGTAATGCAACCCTCCCTATCTCCATAACCCCCTCCAGCCCCCTACAAGCTTCCCTATTTCAGTAACCTCCTCCTGACACGACAACTCTCCCTATCGATGTAACCTCCTCCAGCCCCGACAACCCTCCCTATCTCTGTTACCTCCTCCAGCCCCGACAATACTCCCTATCTCTGTAACCTTCTCCAGCTCTACAACCCTCCCTATCGCTGTCACCTCCTCCAGACCTGCAACCCTCCCTCTCTCTGTAACTTCCTCCAGCCCCTACAATACTCCCTATCACTGTAACCTCCTCCAGCCCTACAACCCTCCCTATCTCTGTAACCTCCTCCGGGCAATACAACAAACACAACAAAAACCTCAGCACGAAAAGCATCAACAAATTCAACAACAGCCTCAGCGAGGGAAAACACCAACAAATTCAGAAGCAACGTTGGCAAAAAAAAGCTCACCAACCAATGTCAGGAGGAGAAAAAAACACCAACAGAATTCAAGAAGTGCGTCAGGAGGAGAAAAGCAACAAAGACAACTTCAGCAGGTGAAAAACAGCAGCAGATGCAACAACATGTTGAATCTGCACGGTCCTCCTTACCAACATTTCGGGCCTTGTGCCAAGGTTGGGAGAGCTGTCAAGCAACAACCTGACATAGTCATACTCAAGGAATCATGCCTTACAGACAATGTCACAGACCTCGCTATCGCCATCCCCGGGTACGTCCTGTTCCACCATCTCCAACGGCTTCATAAATGAAATTCCCTTCAATCATAAGGTCAGAGTGGGGATGTTCACTGATGATTTCACAATGGTCAGCATCATTCGCGACAGCTCAGATTCTGAAGCAGCCTGTTTCCAGATGTAGCAAGACCTGGACAACATCCAGGCTTGGGCTGATAAGTGGCAAGTAACATTCGCGCCACACAAGTGCCAGGCATTGACCATCTACAACAAGAGAGAATATAACCATCTCCCTTTGACATTCAATGGCATTACCATCGCTGAATCCCCCACTGTCAACATCCTGGGGATTGCCATTGAACAGAATCTGAACTGGAGTAGCCATATAAATACTGTGGCTACAAGAGCAGGTCAGAGGCTAGGAATCCTGCAGCGAGTAACTCACCTCCAGACTCCCCAAAGCCTGTTAACCATCTACAAGGCACAAGTCAGGAGTGTGATGGAATACTGTCCATTTGCCTGGATGGGTGCAGCTCCAACAACACTCAAGAAGCTCGACACCGTCCAGGACAAAGCAGCCCGCTTGATTGGCACCCCATCTACAAACATTCACTCCCTCCACCACTGATGCTCAGTGTCAGCAGTGTGTACCATCTACAAGATGCACTGCAGCAATGCATCAAGGCTCCCTCCGTCAACACCTTCCAAACCCGCAACCTCTACCACCTCGAAGGACAAGGGCAGCAGATGCATGGGAACATCACCACTTGCAGGTTCCCCTCCAAGTCACACACCATCCTGACTTGGAAATATATCGGCCGTTCCTTCACTAACTGTGGGTCAAAATCCTGGAACTCCCTTCCTAACAGCACTGTGGGTGTACCCACCCAACATGGACTGCAGCGGTTCAAGAAGGCAGCTCACCACCACCTTCTCAAGGGGCAATTAGGGATGGACAATAATTGTTGGCCTCAAACAGTATCGCCCAAAATCCCATGAATGAGTTAAAAAACGGAAAATAACCTCAGCAGGGAAAAAACTCCAAAATAAAACAACAACCTCAACAAAAAAAAAATTAAACAACTCAAGCAGGGAAGGAAACAAGAAGTACAACAAAAACCTCAGCAGGGAAAATACCAACAAAAACAACAACTACCTCAGCAGGAGAACAACGTCAATAAATTCAACAACAGATCAGCAGGAGATTCAAACACCAGCAAATTCAACAACCTCAGTTGGAGAAAAACACCAGCAAATACAATAACAAATACAACAAAATTATACCAACAAATGCAACAACAACTACTGGCAGCCAATGGTCGAGAGAGGGGCGTAGGATTCCCATCAGGGAGGGAGGTGTTGTGCAAACCTGAATCAATTGCTTGAATCTTCATGTGGCTTCTCACAAGACTCAACTCTCTTCTTTCCACTGATTTTCCAATTGCAGGATAAGCTTCCAGTGGAAGATATATCTGTTACTGAGTCTCATGGTCTTATTTCAAAATAATGTTTTACTCCCCAGCTGTACCAAGTGTGATTTCAGAGGGGACGGTGGGGGGGGGGGGGGGGGGGTTTCAGCGCCAAGTGACCGACTGACGCCCAGTTCAACCTGGAGTCCTCCAGCCTGTGGGAGGATCACTCGGCCGTGCATTTCTGTGCCTGGAGTCTGCACAGTAACTCAGAGAGATGGAGCAGTTCAACAAAAACACCAATAGAAACACCTGTTTCAGATAAAAGCCTGCAGCTCTGTATCCTGTTTGGTTTACCTACTGCAGTGTGAACATGTCTTCGACATCAGAAGACACAGAAAGATGTTCAGGGATGATACGAGAACTGAGAGGTTATAATGATCAGGAAAAGACTGAACAGACTGGGGCTCTTTTCTCTAGAAAAGAGAAGGCTGAGGAGTGACCTGATAGAGCTATTTAAGATTATGAAAGGGGTCTTGATCAGATAAATGTAGAGAAAAATGTTTGCATTTGCGGGTGAGACCAGTAAAAACAGGGGGCAGGTGCGTCAATATAAGACAGTCACCAATACATCTAATTGGAAATTTGAGAGAAACATCTTCACCCAGAGAGTGGGGATAATGTGGAACTCAGTACCACAGGATGAGAGGAATAGGGAAGATGTATTTAAGCTGGGGGGGAGGGGGGCAGTTGGATAGGACATGAGGGAGAGAGGAACAGAAGGAGATGTGGCTGGGGGCGAGATGAAGAGGGCGTGGAACGACGTTCGTGTGGACCAAAAAGGTCGGCAAGGACGTGTCGGGCTGTAAATTCCCTGCAGCTGGAGCGAAGAGCAGGAACACCAACAGTGTGGGACCAGTCAGTGGAGCTGGGGACTGACTCCTGGGTGAGGAGCAGCTTTTCTTTGTAATCTTTATCTAAACCTGTCACAATCTTGTACACCTCCCTCAGGTTTCCACGCAATCTCAGTTTCTCCAGGGAGAACAACCCCAGCTTCTCCAACCTTACCTTGTAACTAAAATCCTCCATTCCTGGAACCATTCTGGTAAATCTCCTCTGCACCCTCTCAAGGAACCTCACCTCCTTCCTAAAGTGTGGTGACCAGAACTGGATGCAATTTTGCAGTTGTGGCCTAACCAGAGCTTTATAAATGTTCAGCATAACTTCCCAGTTTTTGCACTCAATGGCTCTATTTATGAAGCCCAAGATCTCGCATGTTTTGCTATTCCCATATTCTTTGCTACTGTTTCGAAGTACGGCCACTGCTGTAATGTAGGAACAGTGGCAGCCACTTTCTAAAAGGCAAGATCCCATGAACAGACAACGTGCAGATCCTGCTGAAGTTGTTGTTGAATTTGTTGGTGTTTTTCTCCTGCTGAAGTTTCTGTTGAATTTGCTGTTTTTCTCCTGCTGAAGTTGTTGTTGACTTTGTTGGTGTTTTCTCCCACTGAAGTTGTTGACTTTGTTGATGTTTTTCCTGTTGAGGTTGTTGTTGAATTTGTTGGTGTTTTTCCTGTTGAATTTGTTGTTGAACTTGGAGGTGTTTTTCTCCTGTTATAGTTGTTGTTGAATTTGTTGGTATTTTCCCATTTGAATTTGTTGTTGAACTTGTCGGTGTTTTTCCTGTTGAAGTTGTTGTTGAATTTGTTTGTGCTTTTTCCTGTTGAAGTTGTTGTATTTATTTGTGCTATTTCCTGTTGAGGTTGTTGTTGAATTTGTTTGTGTCTTTCTTGTTGAGGTTGTTGCTGAATTTATTGTTGTTTTTTTTTTACTCCTGTTGAAGTTATTGTTCAATTTGTTAGGATTTTTATTCTGCTGCAGTTGCTTTTGTATTTTTGGGGGGGTTTCTCCTCCAGGGGAACAGCAGACTTCACCAATATTGATTTTAAAAAAGGTTAACATAGTTCAGTAAAATTGTTTCCTTGCTCTCTCTCTTCATGTCTGTTTCTCTCTCTCTGTTGCTCTTGTTATCTTTCCTCTCTCACACATTCTCATTCTCTCTCTTTATCACTGTCTCTCCTTCCTTCTCTCATTTCCTCTCTGCTCTGTTGCTCTTTCTGTCTCTCACACACACACCCAATCTCATTCTCTCTCTTTATCTCACTCTCTTCTTTCCTTCCACTCTCTTTCCCGCCTCTCATTTCCTCGCTTACTCTTGCTGTCTGTCTCCATTTCTCTCTCACACACACTCACTCTTATTCTCTCTCTCTCTCTCATTAATTCTTACAATCTCCTCTCATTTTCTGCCTCTGTATCGCTCTGTCTCTGTCTCTCCTTGTCTGTCTCTACACCTCCTACTGCTTCATTCTCTCTATCTGTCACTATATCTCTCATTCTCTCTCTCTCTCTCTGTCTAACTTATTTTTCCTGAATCATTCCATCTCTCAGTGGCTTTGCCGATCAGTCTGTCTCTCTCTGTGTCTCTGCATCACTCTACCTCTCCCTTGCTCCCTCTCAGCTGTGCTCTCTCTCTCATTCTCTCTTTATCTCTCCCTATGTGGGGTTCCCTGGGATGGCCTCTGCCTGTCCAGCTCTGTTGCCCTCTAAGATTTTGTTGGTATGATGTGGCCAGAGGGTGCTCTGTAAGGAATACAATGCCAGTGACAGTGGTTATTCGACCTGTCTGCAGTTTCCACAGCAGCAGGGGCGGTTTGATCACATTGCTTATAACGAGCCTCCTCCTCTGAAACGAATCTCACAGATCCAGCCTCACAGCTCCAGCGACCCGGGTTCAATTCTGGATACTGCCTTTGTGGAGTTTGCAAGTTCTCCCTGTGTCTGCGTGGGTTTCCTCCGGGTGCTCCGGTTTCCTCCCACATGCCAAAGACTTGCTGGTTGATAGGTTAATTGGCCATTATAAATTGCCCCTTGTATAGGTAGGTGGTAGGGGAATATAGGGACAGGTGGGAATGTGGTAGGAATATGGAATTGGTATCGGATTAGTATAAATGGGTGGTTGATGGTCGGCACAGACTCGGTGGGCCGATGGGCCTGTTTCAGTGCTGTATCTCTAAACTAAACCAAACTAGTTAGAGATCTGCTGACAGAAGATACTGAAGTGTTATTCGGAGATAGTGGTCATGATTCCTTGCCATTCCATATTCCTGCTTTCCACCTTTAAGACAGGAAACACCACTATCCCCATTTGGTACCATTGTTGATGAAATTAATGTTCGTAATAGTTACTTTATGCATTGTTATACATCATCAGCTCGTCAACCAAACTGAAATAATTTACTGTTCCTTGATGTGAACAGCAGTTAGGATTCTTTTAACAGAGTATCATCCTGAAACATTACCAATTTTCCTCTTTCTCAGATGCAGACTGAGCTGGTTTGTGTTCATCCTTCCGGGTCTGGCGCATTTATAGTTTTATCAATGCAATAAATCTGATTTATAATTAGGCTTAACCTGCAGAGCAAATATAAGTGTGAAGGCAGCAGCATGACTGGAGGAAATTATTTTGTCTCCTTCTTAATCCCTTTCTTCTGCTTTTGCCTCTGTCCCTCCCTGTAACCCACTATCGTTCTCTCCCCATTGATCTGCCATCCTGTGTGAAGAATCTTGTTAGATGTTAGATGGTTCTGCAGTCCCCGGCGGCCAACGCCCTGGTTCCCAGGGAGGAAACCACGTTCCACAGCAGTATTGGGCAGGGCAACATGACTGGTATGGACTGGTACTTGCAGATTGGTGACTGCCTGGAATGGATTAGATAGATTGTACTTTCTGCATCTAAATGCAGGAAAAGGATTGAAACCCAGCACGAGACTCAAGCCAACACTTTGACTCTGTCCTTGAAAAGCTCCCGTGCACAAGACAACATCACTTACTACTGCGGGGCTCACAAGTACACACACAGTGTAACTAGAATGCAAGGAAACACGGCAAAAACTCGGGAATGATGTAATACACCTTACCCCAGTCTCTGGGGGTATGGTAGTATAGCTGTGATGTTACTGGGACTAGTAATCCAGAGGCCTCGACTGAATGATCCAGAGCACAGGAGTTCAAATCTCACCACAGCTGCTGGGGGAATCTAACTAAACAAACATCACCTTAAATATTCACTCCCACCACCACCGACGCACAGTGGAAGCAGTATGTACCAGCTGCAAAAAGCACTGCAGTAATGCACCAAAGCTCCTTCGACAGCACCTTTCAAACCCGCGGCCTCTACCAACTAGATGGACAAGGGCAGCAGACGCATGGGGACACCATCGCCTGCAAGTTCCCCTCCAAGTCACACACTATCGTGACTTGGAACTATATCACCGTTCCTTCATTGTCGCTGGGTCAAAATCCTGAAACTCCCTTCCTAACAGCACTGTGGGTGTACCTACACTACATGGACTGCAGTGGTTCACGAAGGCAGCTCACCACCACCTTCTCAAGGGGCAATTAGGGATGGACAATAAATGCTGACCTCAACCAGCATCGCCCAAAATCCCATGAATGAAGTAAAAAAGAGAAAATAACCTCAGCAGGGAAAGAAAAACACCAAAAATACAACAACAACCTCAGCATGGAAAAACCAAATTGAACAACAATTTAAGCAGGGAAGAAAACAACAAGTACAACAAAAACCTCAGCAGGGAAAACACCAACCAACACAACAACTACCTCAGCAGGAGAACAAGGCCAACAAATTCAACAATAGATCAGCAGGAGATTCAAACACCAACAAATTCAACAACCTCAGTCGGAGAAAAACACCAGCAAATACAACAACAACCTCAGCAGCAGAATGATACCAGCAAATGCAACAGCAACTTCTGGCAGCCAATGGTAGAGAGAGGGGCGTGGGTTCCCCATCAGGGAGGGAGGTGTTGTGCAAACCTGAATCACTTGCTTGAGTCTACATGTGGCTCCTCACAAGACTCAACTCTCTTCTTTCCACTGATTTACCATTTGCAGGATAAGCTTCCAGTGGAAGATGTATCTGTTACTGAGTCTCATGGTCTTATTTCAAAGTAAGGGATCTTTCTCACCACCTCCCCCACCCCCATTGTTATTATTAACAGCTCTCTTTCTTATTTTCTTTCTCTCTATCTTTCTCTCCTTCCTTCATTCTTCACATCCCAGATTGTCCATGTTCACTGACTTTCTTCTCTCCCGGTCTCTTCCCCCAGGCGCAATCTCAGCGAGGGTCCGACAGACTCCCACCGCTGTCTCCAGATTTCCTGGGGAGGGAGTGGGACTGGAGTGCCGTGTGGAGGATGAGAGTAGCGGTTCCATGTTCTGGTACAGACAGGACCGGGGAAGGAGCCACGGCTGATGTTTTACTCCGCAGCTACACTAGGTGTGAACTCTGAGGCGACGGTGGAGGGTTTCAACGCCAAGAGACCGACTGGCTCCCAGTTCAACCTGGAGTCCATCAGCATGTGGGAGAATCACTCAGCCCTATATTTCTGTGCCTGGAGTCAGCACAGTGACTCAGAGAGATGGAGCAGTTCAATAAAAACACCAACAGAAACACCTGTTTCAGATAAAAGCCTGCAGCTCTGTCTCCTGTTGGGTTTACCTATTGCAGTGTGAACATGTCTTTGACATGATGAAGACACAGGTTGCATTGAACGTCGGGGAAAAGATGCACGGAAATATCTTCAAGGATGATACCAGAACTGGGAGGTTATAATGATCAGAAAAAGACTGAACAGATTGGGCTCTTTTCGCTTGAAAAGAGAAGGCTCAGGAATGCCCTGACAGAGCTCTTTAAGATTATGAAAGGGTTTTTGATCAGATAAATGTAGAGAAGATTTTTTTCATTTGTGGGTGAGACTAGAAAAAGGGGTGGGGCATCAATATAAGACAGTCAGCAATAAATCCAATTGGGAATTCGGGAGAAACATCTTCACCCAGAGAATGGGGAGAATGTGGAACTCATTATCACAGGCTGAGGGGAATAGGGAAGATATATTTAAGCTGGGGGGAAGCTGGAGAGGACATGAGGGAGAGAGGAACAGAAGGATATCTGCCTGGGGGCGAGATGAAGAGGGCGTGGAACAACGTTCGTGTGGACCAAAAAGACCAGCATGGATGTATCGGAACGAATGGCCTGTTTCTGTGCTGTATATTCCCTGCAGCTGGAGCGAGGAGCAGGAACACCAAGACTGTGGGACTAGTCAGTGGAGCTGGTGGACTGACGCCTGGGTGAGAAGCAGGAACACCAAGACTGTGGGACTAGTCAGTGGAGCTGGAGGACTGACTCCTGGGTGAGCAGCAGGAACACCAACACTGTGGGACTAGTCAGTGGAGCTGGGGGACTGACGCCTGGGTGAGGAGCAGGAACACCAACACTGTGGGACTGGTCAGTGGAGCTGGAGGACTGACGCCTGGGTGAGTAGCAGGAACACCAACACTGTGGGACTAGTCAGTGGAGCTGGAGGACTGACGCCTGGGTGAGTAGCAGGAACACCAACACTGTGGGACTAGTCAGTGGAGCTGGGGGACTGACGCCTGGGTGAGGAGCAGGAACACCAACACTGTGGGACTGGTCAGTGGAGCTGGAGGACTGACGCCTGGGTGAGGAGCAGGAACACCAACACTGTGGGACAAGTCAGTGGAGCTGGGGGACTGACTCCTGGATGAGTAGCAGCTTTTCTTTGTGATCTTTATCTAAACCTGTCACAATCTTGTACACCTCTATCAGGTCTCCACTCAATCTCAGTTTCTCCAGGGAGAACAACCCCAGCTTCTCCAACCTAACCTTGTAACTGAAATCCTCCATTCCTGGAACCATTCTGGTAAATCTCCTCTGCACCCTCTCAATGACCCTCACCTCCTTCCGAAAGTGTTTTGACCTGAACTGGATGCAATTCTCCAGTTGTGGCCTCACTAGAGCATTATAAAGGTTCAGCATAACTTCCCAGTTTTTGTAGGCAGTGCCTCTATTTATGAAGCCCAAGATCTCGCATTTTTTGCTAATCTCATAGGTTTTGCTATTCCCATACTCTTTGCTACTGTTTCGAAGTACAGCCCCTGATGTAATGTAGGAACAGTGGCAGCCACTTTCTACAAGGCAAGATCCCAGGAACAGACAACGTGCAGATCCTGCTGAAGTTGTTGTTGAGTTTGTTGGTGTTTTTCCTGTTGAGGTTGTTGTTGAATTTGTTGCTGTTTTTCCTGCTGAAGTTGTTGTTGACTTTGTTGGTGTTTTTCTCCTGCTAAAGCTGTTGTTGGCATTGTTGGTGTTTTTCCTGTTGCAATTGTTGTTGAATTTGATGGTGTTTTTCCTGTTGAGGTTGTTGTTGAATTTGTTGGTGTTTTTATCCTGCTGCAGTTGTTGTTGAATTTGTTGGTGTTATGTCCTGTTGAAGTGGTTGTTGAATTTGTTGATGTTTTTCCTGTAATAAGTTGTTGTTGAATTTGTTGGTGTTTTTCCTGTTGAAGTTGTTTAGTTTGGAGTTTAGTTTACAGATACAGCACTGAAACAGGCCCTTTGGCCCACCAAGTCTGTGCCGACCATCAACCACCCATTTATACCAATCCTACACTAATTCCATATTCCTACCACATCCCCACCTGTCCCTGTATTTCGCTACCACCTACCTATACCACGGGTAATTTATAATGGCATGTGGGAGGAATCCGGAGAACCCAGAGGAAAGTACGCAGACACAGGGAGAACTTGCAAACTCCACACAGGCAGTACCCAGAATTGAACACGGGTCGCTGGAGCTATGAGGCTGCGGTGCTAACAATGAGGCCTCTGTGTCGCCCTTTTCATTGGTGCTTTTTTTTTCCTGTTGAAGTTATTGTTGAATTTGTTAGTGTTTTTTTCTGCTGCAGTTGATTTTGTATTTTTGGGGGGTTTTCTCCTCCAGGGGGACAGCAGAGGGCGAGCTAGGACCAGGGAACACATCAGACTTCACCAATATTGATTTAAAAAAATCGTTTACATTGTTCTGTAAAATTGTTTCCTTACTCTCTCTTGTCATGTCTGTTTCTCTGTCTCTGTTGGTCTTGTTATCTTTCCTCTCTCACACACACTCACTCTCATTCTCTTTCTTTATCCCTGTCTCTCTTTCCTTCTCTCATTTCCTCTCAGCTCTGTTGCTTTTTCTGTCTCTCACACACACACCCATTCTCATTCTCTCTCTTTATCTCACTCGCTTCTTTCCTTCCCCTCTCTTTCTCGCCTCTCATTTCCTCGCTTACTCTTGCTGTCTGTCTCTATTTCTCTCTCACACGCACTCAGTCTCATTCTGTCTCTCTCTCTCTAATTAATTCTGCCTAGCTCCTCTCATTTCCTGTCTCTGTGTCGCTCTGTCTCTGTCTCTCCCTGTCTGTCTCTACACCTCCTAGTGCCTCATTCTCTCTATCTGTCACTAGTTCTCTCAATCTCTCTCTCTCTCTCTTTCCAACTAATTTTCCCTGAATCATTCCATCTCTCAGTGGCTTTGTTGATCTGTCTGTCTGTCTCTCTCTCTCTCTGTCTTTGCCTAACTCTACCTCTCCCTTGCCTCCTCTCAGTTGTTCTCTCTCTCTCATTCTCTCTTTATTTCTCCCTATGTGGGGTTCCCCGGGATGGCCTCTGCCTGTCCGGCTCTGTTCCCCTCTAAGGTTTTGTTGGTATGATGTGGTCAGAGGGTGCTCTGCAAGGAATACAACGCCAGTGACACTGGTTATTTGACCTATCTGCAGTTTCCACAGCAGCAGGGGCGGTTTGATCACACTGCTTATAACGAGCCTCCTCCTCTGAAAAGAATCTCAAAGTAGTTTGAGATCTGCTTTCCATATTCCTGCTTTCCACCTTTAAGACACAAAACACCACTGTCCCCATTTGGTCCCATTGTTGATGAAATTAATGTTCGTAATAGTTACTTTATGCATTGCTATACATAATCTCCTCGTCAACCAAATTGAAATAATTTACTGTTCCTTGATGTGAACAGCAGTTAGGATTATTCTGACCGAGTATCATCATTAAACATTACCAATTTTCTTTTTACTCAGATGCAGACTGAATTGGTTTGTATTCATCCTTCCGAGTTTGGTGCATTTATAGTTTTATCAATGTAATAAATCTGATTTATAATTGGGCTTAACCTGTGGAGCAAATATAAGTATGAATGTAGCAGCGTGACTGGAGAAGAATAATTTGTCTCCTTCTTACTCCCTCTCTTCTGCTTTTGCCTCTGTCCCTCCCTGTGGCCCCCTGTCGTTCTCTCCCCATTGATCTGCCATACTGTGTGAAGAATCTTGTTAGATGTTAGATGGTTCTCCAGTCCCCGGTGGTCAATGCTCTGGTTCCCGTGGAGGAACCCACGTTCCACAGAAGCATTGGGCAGGGAAACATGACTGAGTGTTGCTTGGACTGGTAATTGCAGATTGGTGACTGCCTGGAATGGATCGGATAGAGTGTACTTTCTGCATTGAACTACAGGAAAAGGATTGAAACCCAGCACAAGACTCAGGCCAACACTTTCACTCTGTCCTGGAAAAGCTCCCGAGTCCAAGACAACAGCACTTACTACTGTGGGGCTCACAAGGATACACACAGTGTACCTAGAATGCAAGGAAACACGGCAAAAACTTGGGAATTGTGTAATACACCTTACCCCAGTCTCTGGGGGTACGGTAGCATTGCTGTTATGTTACTGGGACTAGTAATCCTGAGGCTTCGGCCGAATGATCCAGAGCACAAGAGTTCAAATCCCACCACAGCAGCTGGGGGAATCTAACTAAGCAAACACCACCTTAAATATTCACTCCCTCCGCCACAGACGCACAGTGGCAGCAGTGTGTACCAGCTACACAATGCACTGCAGTAACGCACCAAGGCTCCTTCGACAGCACCTTCCAAACCCGCGACCTCAATCTAGAAGGACAAGTGCAGCAAACGCATGCCAACACCACCACCTGCAAGTTCCCCTCCAAGCCACACACCATCCTGACTTGGAACTGTATCGGCCGTTCCTTCACTGTCGCTGGGTCAAAATCCTGGAACTCCCTTCCTAACAGCACTGTGGGTGTGCCCACCTTTCATGGACTGCAGTGGTTCAAGAAGGCAGCTCACCACCACCTTCGCAAGGGCGATTAGGGATGGGCAATAATTGCTGGCCTGGCCAGTGACTCCCACATCCAATGAAATAATAAAAGAATGTTTGCAGATGTCACTAAAATCTTTGCACGGGTTAAGACAGTAGAGGGGTCCTGTGGAATCCAAAGTGATTTCCCTGTGGCAGGGGATAAGGCCACACAATGGCAACTGGCATTAAATTTAGGCAAATGTTGTGTTATGTACGTTGATGGGGCCAAAAATGAATCCAAGTATCACTTGCAGGGAAGATACTGAATGAGGCCAGCAGAGAATTATTCTGGTCTGATCATTGAAGGGTGAACACTGATGTAAAGAGCCTGCAGTTAAAGTTAACGGGCTTTTAGATTGTGTTAATGGAATCATCATGAATCAAATGACTAGATTTCAGAATAACATGAGAAATCGGAGCAGGAGTAGACCATTCGGCCCGTCGATCCTACTCTGTCATTCAATTCCATCATGACTGATCCACTAACTCAACTCCACTTTTCCACCCGCTCCCCATATCCCTTCAGTCCATCAGTCACCACATATCTGTCTATCCCAGCCTTAAATATATTCAATAATGGAGCATCCACCACCCCCGGGGGTAGGGAATTCCAAAGATTTACCACCCTTTGAGTGAAGAAACCTCTCCTTATCTCAGTCCCAAATGCTTGGCCCCTCATCCTTAGGCTGTACTAGATTCCCCAGCCAGGGGAAACAACTTCTCAGTGTCTACCCAGGCAAGCACCTTCAGAATCTTGTATGTTTCACTGAGATCACCTTTCATTCTTCTAAACTCCATAGACTACAGGCCCTCTCATATTAGGACAAACCTTTCATCCCAGGAAACAATGGAGTGACCCTTCGCTGTACTGCCACCAAGGCAAGTGTAGCCTTCCTCGGATGTGGAGACCAAAACTGCGTACAGTAAGGCAGATGTGATCTTACCAAAGCACTGGCCAATTGTAACAAGACTTCCTTATTCCTGTACTCCAATCCCACTTGCAATAAAGGCCAACAGGCCATTTGCCTTGCTAATTTCTAGCTGCACCTGCATGTGAAGTTACTGTGTTTCATGTAGGGGGACACCCAATTTTCTCTGAACAGCAACATCGAGAAGATTCACGCCTTGTAAAAAGTTATATTCTTGCAACCAAAGTGAACAACCTCAATTTTCCCCACATTATACTCCATCTGCCAATCACTTATTTTGAAATTATGCTGCCCAGTTCTAGATTCGCCCACCAGGGGGAAACATCCTCTCGGTTTCCACGCTGTCAATCCCCCTTAAAATATGACATGTTTCGATAAGATCACCTCTCATTCTTCTAAACTCCAGTGGGTATCGGCTCAAACTGCTCAACATTTCCTCATAAGACAATTATTCAGACCAAAACAGTCCACATTACTCCAGACTCGCCAACTTTAAGGGCATTTAAGTGGTCATTGGATAGACATATGGATGTAAATGGAATAGTGTAGGTCAGATGATCGGCGCAACATCGAGGGCCGAAGGGCCTGTACTGCGCTGTAATATTCTAATTCTAATTCTAACTAAGGCCCTGTACAGCTGTAGCAACACTTCCCTACTTTTGAATTCGATTCCCCTTGCAATAAACAACAACATTTCATTTGCCTTCCTAATCACGCGCTGTAACTACATGCTGACTTTTTGTGATTCATGTACCAGGACACCCAGATCCCTCTGTACTGTGGAGTCCTGCAGTCTCTCTCTATTTAAATAATATTCTGAATTCCCATTCTTCCTGCCAAATTGGGCAAGCTCACATTTGCCCACAGTATACTCCATCTGCCAATTTTTTGCCCAACTCACTTAACCTATCTATAACCCTCTGCAGACTCTTTGTGCCCTCCTCACAATTTGTTTTCCTACCTAACTTTCGCATGGTCAGCCAATCAAAAAATAAGGCAATATTCCATCGAAGGAAAGGTGGGAATGTTGGGAAGGGAAGAGGGAAAGTCGGGCTAAGGGGCTTGCAGCAATCTGCATAAATAACAGCAATGTTGCCGACGGAAGTGCTCCTCATTTGTTCACTCTGCTGACAGGCGTGGTCGAGGTACAGGATGGGCGGCCAATCATTCCACTCTCTTCATCACAAGTGGTGGCATTTCCATTTACCAGGCGCTGGCTTGTTGCTCAGTAAGGGCTGCCTCTCTGCTTCTGAGAAGGGCGATGGCACTCTCAGCTAAAAACATCTCAATCTTGGTCATCTTATTGCTTGGACATTGGATTTGGTGTAAGTACTATCCCTTCAGCAGGTGGAAGTAGATTCAATAGTAATCTCCCAAATGGCTATTGGATCAGGGCTTGGAGCAGGGAAATTGGGAGGGCAATGGGGTAGGAGCAGGGGCAAGTGCGACTAACTCGATAGCTCTTTCAAACAGCAGATACGATGGGCAGAACGGCCTCTTTCTATTCTGTTAGATTTTATGATTTATGCTACCATTTTCCTTCCATGATTCTGAATTACTTTCTTTTATGGAATGTGTTCCAGGGGTTCAGTCTGCACCCACTGTGATCCAGACTCCAGCTGCGGCTTCTATTCGACCGGGGAAGCCCCTCGCCCTCGGCTGCAGCTTGGAGGGAGCCAGCATGGGCAGCTACACCATGCACTGGTACAGGCAGGAGGGGAAGGCAGTAAAGTGGATGTGCAATGAGCACGGCAGCTGTGGGCCAGGCTTTGAGAAGCGGTTCACTGTGCAACAAGACTCTGCAAGCAACCGATTCTCCCTGCAGCTGGTCGACCCCCAGCCGACAGACACTGCGACCTACTACTGTGCAGCGAGTATGGGCACAGCGATACAACCCTGCGGCAGAGTGAGACAAAAACATCCTCACTCTCCCAACCTGCCCCTAAAACACCCACCTGTGAGAAGCATCGTCTGGAAAGCTCAGCAAACCATCGAGCCCCTGTGTATCCCTATTGGTGACCTTTGCAACACCATGTCATCTGAAAACACTTTACAGTCAGTTAGCCAGAAAGTCATACAGCCAGTATGGTACAGAAGGAGGCCATTCGGCCCATCGAGTCCATGCAATCCTGTCAAGCCCATTCCCCCTCTCTATCCCTGCGGCCCAGCAAGATTATCTCCTTCAGGTATCCATTCAATTTCCTTTTGAAATCATTCATTGTCTCCACTTCCAACACCCTGGTAGGCAGTGAATTCCCTGTTGTTACCACTCACTGTGTATAGAGGTTCTTCCTCAAATACCCCAGTATCTATTGTCCAGAATCATCAATCTTTGACCAATAGTCCTTGCACCATCCACTAATGGGAACAGGTTTACTCTGTCTACCTCAACTAACACTGTCACAATCTTGTTTCCTCTATCAGATCTCCTCTCAATTGCCTTTGCACCAAGGTAAACAACCCCAGATTCTCCAAAATAACCATGTAACATCCCTGGAACCATTCTGGTAAAATCTCCTCTGCACCCTGTCATGGACACTCACATCCTTCCTGAAGTGTGGTGACCAGAACTGAACGCAAACTTCCAGTTACAGCCTAACCAGAGCTTTGGAAATGTTCATCATAGCTTCCCAGCGCTTGTGCTCCATGCTTCCATTTATAAAGCCCAAGAACCCGAGTGCTTTACTAATCCCATATTCGTTGCTAGTACTTCTTCAAAGTGCAGCCACTGTTGCAAGATAGGAACAGTGGCAGCCAGTTTCTACAAAGCAAGATCCATCAAACAGGCAATAATGTCCAGATCATCTGTGGTTATTGTCGGAGCAATTTTGATTGGAGGATAATCATTGCTGAGGATTGCCCCCTCTGACTGTGCAGTTCTGCCCTTCTGGACATCAGAGGTTGTCCTCTGCACAGTCCCAGGATGTCACCAAAACAAAACCCAATACTAGCCAATGAAATGTTTCTCATTTGTTCAACACATTGACCTGTGTAGTCTAAGCACATGCTTTGTTGTTGGATCATTATGCATAGTTCCTTACATCCGGTGGCATCTGTGCCGAGGAGGACAATATTATTGGTAGCAAATTGGCCCCCTCTAACACTGCATCACAGGAGTAAAACAGCAACAAATTCAAGAAAAATACCAACAAATTCAACAACAACTTCAACAGGTGAAAAGCACCAACAAATTCAACAACTTCAGCAGGAAAAAAAAAAATCAACGATTACAACAACAACTTCAGCAGGAGAAAAACACACAAATTCAACAACATTAGCGGGAAAAAAAATTCAACATATACAACAACAACTTCAGCAGGAGAAAAACACCAAAACATTCAACAACAAAGTCAGCAGGGATTAAAGAACACCAACAAATTCAACAACAACTACAGCAGGGGAAAAAAAATCAATGAATACAACAACAACTTCAGCAGGAGAAAAACACCAAAAAATTCAACAACAAAGTCAGCAGGCAGTAAAGAACACCAACAGATTCAACAACAACATCAGCAGGAAAAAACATCAACGAATACAACAACAACTTCAGCAACAGTTAAAAAGCCCCACAATTCAACAACAACTTCAGCAGTAGAAAAACACCAACAAATTCAACAATAACTTCAGCAGGAGAAAAACACCAACAAATACAACAACAACTTCAGCTGCAGTAAAACAAAACCCAACAAATCCAACAATAACTTCAGCAGGAGAGAAAAACACCAAAAATCCAACAACAACTTCAGTCGGAAGAAAGCACCAACAAATTCAACAACAACTTCAGTCAGAAGAAGGCACCAACTAATTCAACAACAACTTCAGTCAGAAGAAGGCACCAAGAAGTTCACCAACAACTTCAGTCGGAAGAAGACACCAACAAATTCAACAACATCTTCAGCAGGAGAACAACACCAACATTTAGGGGTGTTGAAAGGGATTGGTGAAGTAGGTGGAAATAACACAGCCGGCACATGAGCATTTTGTGGGAGTTTAGGATGGAGGGTTGCTCGGGAGTGTTAATGAGGGTTGCTGGATGGGAGCTCAGCCAAGTAACTGTGCATGTATCGCTTGCATGGAGGAGGCTGGGGTTAGCTACAGAGCAGTGAGGGGAAAGATTGAAACAGACCAGATGATGTGTCTGGGGGTGAGGACAGGCCATGCAGTGTACACACACCCGTGTTGAGGCCTCTATTCAATTATATTTCTCAATCTCTCTATCTGCTTTCATTCACAGGATGTGGTTGTGACACTGTTATGCAGAATTCAGTGCCCACCACCTCACCGTCCTTGAGAAGATGGCGATGAGCCAACCCCCATTGCTGTCTGTTCCCGTCACAGCTTTTGTACGACCGACTGTCTTGCCCGGCCAATGCAGAGGGCCTTTTAAGAATCAACCATATTGTTGTGGGACTGGAGTCACCTCTTAGGCCAGACCGGATAAGGATGGCAGGTTTCTTTATCTCAGTGACGATGAGTTTTTTGTCCAATACTGTAGGTTAATGTTCACCATGACTGAGAGCAGCTTTTCATCAATTTCAGCTTTATCTAATGAAGGGAATTGAAATAATCCAGCATGCTGGGATTTGAATTCACATCTCCAGGTTATTAGCCCAGGCCTTTACATTAATAGCCCAGGAACATAACACTTTGCTACCTTACCCTTTAACCTACTGTTTTGCCTCAGGCCTAGGAGTGGAAAAATACAAATGTGTGCAGGGCAAACCCACAGAACAGGCTGTTTTTTTTTTCTTGCTGCATCCGTGAACATGTTGAAACATTTACAGCTGCACTCTGATAACCACACATCCTGACGGTGCCTTTCCTGTCTCTGTGTCTCTCTGTACAATGCGATTCTGTTGCTGTGTTGTGCTGACAAAGTCCTTCCACATGAGTATGCGAAGGAAACAGCGCAGAGGAATTTGCAGGTGGTTATGGCGACAAATTGAATTGACAGGAGAGATAGGAGGAGTTGCACTAGCTGGGTTGATCTTGCAGAGAGCTCGCATGGACTCGATGGGATGAATGGCCTCCTTCTGTACTGTAACCAGTCTCTGATTCTATGATCGATTCCCTGTGGTCGGAGAATCTGAAAATATCTTTGATCAGTTAATCAAGTGTGAAGGAAATGCAGCACCCAACATGTTTACATTGCTTGTTCTTTATTCCCTCGGGTAGAGAAGATTAAATGGTGATTTGACTGAGGTGTTTAAAATGATTGAATGGGTTGATCGGCG
This sequence comes from Heterodontus francisci, assembly GCF_036365525.1. Lineage (NCBI taxonomy): Eukaryota > Metazoa > Chordata > Chondrichthyes > Heterodontiformes > Heterodontidae > Heterodontus > Heterodontus francisci. Next base: position 1,422,713 of record NW_027140825.1, on the reverse strand, counting down.
AGATGGAGATAAACTGCTTCCTCTTGTTGGGGGCGGGGCACGGGGGTAGAACAAGGTGGTCTAAACCCAAAATTCGAGCCAGGCTATTCAGGAGTGAAGTCAGGAAGTACTTCTTCACACAAAGGGGAGTGGACATCTGTATCCCGTGCGCAGATTAGTGCTTGGAAGGTAAATAAAATGTATTCATTTTGTACAAATGGTGTGATAGTGAATCCTTCAGAACAACAGTACTTTATTTTTAAGACTGGCAGCTAAACTATAAAAGCACGTGTTAGAGTGATATTTACCCCATACATGACAGTATTGTTGTTCATTACACCTCTGGATTTATCAGAATGTCTATTGCACCATCTATCTCTCTGTATCTCCCTTTCTCTGGATCTATCTATCTATGAATCTGCATATCTATCTTCATATCTATCTATCTCTCCGTCCATTTATCTGTCTCTCGATGCATCACTGTATCTATCTGTCTATCTATGTTATCCAATTATCTGTATATCTGCCTATTTCATTACCTATCTATATAGAATCTCTATCTATCAATATTTATTTACATATCTCTTTCTCTCTGTCTAACGATATATGTACCTCTATGTCTGTCCCTCCCACTCTCCCTTTCTCTCTGTCTCTCTTTCTCTCTCTCCCTGTCCTCTGAGCTCCTTCACGTCTGTTGTCCATGTATAGATTGTTGCTGTTTTTCTCCCTCTGTCTGTGTGCTTCCCTCTCTCTCTTACTCTCTCTCTCTGTCTCTGCTTCTCTCCTTTTTTCTCACTCTATATCATTCTATGTCTTTCTCTGAGTCTCTCTCTCTCTCTCTGTGCATCTCTCCCTCTCCCACCTCTCCCTTTTTACAATGAAACACGGGACATTTCGGGCACACAGGAGATCGTTCGGCCCATCGTGCCTGTCCCCTCATCGTGACCGATGTCCAATTTAAATCTTGTCCCTGGGGGTATCTCTATCTTTCTCTCTCTCTCTCTCTCTCTCTCTCTGTTTTACAGATGTAGGGGCCGTGCTGAACCAACAGTCTCCCGCTTCCATATCCCATTCCCCAGGCTGTCCAGTCAATATCCAGTGTATTTACACAGAAGCAGTAGCTGGCTCCGCATTCTACCGGTACTGGTGGTATCTGGACCATAAGCCCGAGAACCTTTTCTATTCCACCTCTGCCGGAACGGTCATTCCCTCCGGTGAGGTGGACGGTTTCACCGCCAGGAGACCCGACAACACCCATTTTCACCTGGAGTCCTCCAGCCTGTGGGCGAATCAATCAGCCGTGTATTACTGTGCCTGGAGTCAGCACAGTGACTCAGAAAGGCGCCGGAGTTCAGCAAAAACTCTAAAGGAGGAGGAAAGCACTTGTGGGAGATAAACCTGTCTGTCTATCTCAGTGTCTTTCTGTCTCTCGGACTATCTGCGAGTTTCTGTGTCTCTTTGTGCGTCTCTGCATCTATCTATCTGTCTATCTGTCTATCGATCTGTATCTATCTATGTCTATCTATCTTTCTATCTATCTATGTGTCTATCAATCTATCTATAAATCTATCTGTGTCTATCTATCTTTGTGTTTGCCTGTCTGTCTGTCTGTCTCTCTGTCTCTATCTATCTATCTGTATCTATCAATCCATCTGTATCTATCTATTTATCGATCTAGCTGTCCATTTATGGTTATTTGCACCATTTATCTATCTATTTATCTCGATCATATATATATATTTGTCATCTCTGTCTCTCACAGTTTCATCTTCTTGCTCTCCTTCGACACAGAGTACAACAATACATTATGAATTATTAAAAATGCTGCAGCAATGTGCTCAGATCCTTCTCGTTAAGGCAGCCTCTACCTGTAAAAAACAGATTCCGAGGTGGGGTAAGTGGGTTCATGGTCCTGTTGAATGAGCTGTCGGTGGTTTATGACAAGAGTTACACATAGCTCCCTGTTGTACATGTCCCCAATGATTCATGCAATGCAAAAGTGAGACACCTCCCCAGATAGGTCTCTCACTGGAACACCTGTCTCCTGACGGCGGTTTGAGCATCTGGTTAAAACAGTTAACCCACTTCTTCATGACATTGTCGCTTTTCAAAGTATCTAAGATTTCACCCCAATGTAAAACATAACCCTTGAATTGTCGTTTAGCCCAGGGGAAATAAATCTTTATCTGCCTAATACAAAGAAGCAACTTGATGTGTCTTATATATTTATAAAATCATACAGCAGAGCCGAGGCCATTCAGCCCATCGAGCCTGGCCCAGCTGTTCGAAAGAGCTACCCTATACAACACCAATCAGACACAAGCAACGAGAGCCAGATACAAACGGGAAGCATTTCCTTATTCAAGCTCCTTCCGACCAGTGGGTGTTATTATTCTGTCATACCCAGAAGTGAGGGGTCAGAAGGAAACCCTGCTTCCAGAGCTGTCATTTCCGCTCTCTGCTTTATCTTCAGCCGCCTGATATTGATTCATGAACAGATTCAGCCCCCAGTCTGCAGGATGCAGTTAGTCAAACTCTTCCTAATCGTCTGTTCTCTTCTTCCATGTAGGTATTCATTGTTCATAAAGATACCTCTGCTAAAATACATGCTGTGTTTTCATTCACTACTAACTTCTATCAAACTAGATTGATAAAACATCATTGCAGTCGATTTTCTGTCATTTCTTAAACTACATACTTTACTTTCACTGTAAATAATATTTACTTAATGAAATTGTTGACTGAATGAAAGTTACTTATATATTCGTGACGCTACTACAGCTATCTTTAACCGATAAGTTTGCCCTCATTCTGGGTTAATTTGTCTCTCTCATATCACTTGCTCCATTATTTTTCAGTCACGATATCTATCTGTTTATTATCTATATATCTACAAATATATCATTTAACTATTTATTGTCTGCCTATATAGTTATCTAGTATTATCTACTTATCTGTTTGGATAGTTATAGTTGGTTATCATATGTCACAATATGTTCCAAACTTTTTTAACTATTCTCCTTATTTCTCAAGGCAAAACTTTAGCAGAGGTGATACACCAGTGGCCAACTCTGGTGGCAGTGAAAGGAGGCGAGCCAGCAGAATTAAACTGTTACCAGAATGACAGTAGTAAGAGCATTATGATGTGGTATCGGCAGTATGCCGGGCAGGAGCTCACCCTAATGGGCTATTCTTACACTGGAAGCTCACCCACGTACGAAGGAAAATTTGAAGAGGAGGTGAAGATTTTAAGGCCCGAGGACAAACGATGCAGCCTGAGGGTCCTCAAGGTTAAGGCTGCGGATGCGGCCGTGTATTACTGTGCAGCCAGTGAGCACAGCGCTGCAGACTGCCTTAGTGCCAGTACAAAAACCAACAGGGTGAACAAAACAACTGACTGACATACAGGAGCAGTGACAATGGTTAATGTCTCTCCCTGCCTCACCGGCCGTTTTCCAAGCTGGTGATTCCCGGATTCCAGAACCTTCATCAAGGGCTGAATGACAGGGAATGACAGAAGGTATGAGGAAGAGAGAGAAGGAAAGAAAGAGATGTGCCTCAGATCCCCTGCAAAATTTCAAAGTCCTCGTCTACACTGTTTAATTTCTGGCACTGAGTATGTTAAAACTGAGTCACAGTCACTTCCTATACTTGATTAATTAGAAGTTTAATTAATGATCTAAATAAGACAGATAGTTTACATCGCCATTGTGAAGTGATGGATAGAGTATCAATCATCTACAAGGCACAAGGTAGGAGTGTGATGGAATACTGTCCACCTGCCTGGATGGATGCAGCTCCAACAACACTCAGGAAGCTCAACACCATCCAGGACAAAGCAGCCCGGTTGTTCAGTACCCCATCTACCACCTTCAACACTCACTCCCTTCACCACAGTGGCAGCAGTGTGTTCCATCTCCAAGATGCACTACAGCAACGCATCGAGTGTCCTTAGACAGCACCTTCCAAGCCCACCAACTCTACCACCAGATGGACAAGGGCAGTAGACTCATGGGAACACCACCACCTGCAAGTTCCCCTCCAAGCAACACACCATCCTGACTTGGAACTATATCGCCGTTTCTTCACTGTCACTGGGTAAAAATCATGGAACTCCCTTCCTAACAGCACTGTGGGTGTACCTACCCTACATGGACTGCAGTGTTTCAAGAAAGCAGCTCATCACCACCTTCTCAAGGGCAAACAATTGCTGGTCTTGCGAAAGAAATTCACGTCCCATGAACGAATAAGAAAAAACAATTATATCAGGTCTTCCAGGACTTCAAGACGCCCCAAAACAGTTAACAGCCAATTAAGAACTGGAAAATGATAGTCAGATCCTCTGCAACTTCTTCTCTTGCTTTGATTTTTTAAAATTCATTCTGGGGAGCTGGGTCCCTCTGAGAAGGCCAGTAGTTATTCAACATCACTCATTGCCCTGGAGAAGGTGTGTGTTGCCTTGTAGATAACTGAAGGGTTTGCTAGGTAATTTCAGATAGCAGTGTACTTAAAACACGGAAGCCAACTGGTGTACAGTACCATGCCATAGGCAGCATAGACAGGCAGATAGATAGCTAGGAAGGCAGACAGGCAGACATTAGATAGATAGATAGATAGATAGATAGATAGATAGATAGATAGATAGACAGACAGACAGTCAGGCAGATAGATAGATAGAAATACAGATGTGTAGACAGATTGATAGATAGACAGACAGATAGGTAGACAGATAGATGGACAAATAGTCAAATAGATTGTTAGACAGACAGATATGCAGATAGGTCGATATGAAGACAGACAGACAAAAGATAGGTAGATATGAAGACAGACAGGTGGATTCATACAGATAGAAAGACAAATTGACACAGATAGACAGACAGACACACAGCCATGCAGCTGGATAGATAGAGATAAAGATAGACAGATAGCTACAGAGATAGATAGATAGCTATATAGATAAACAGACAGAGATCTTTTTCTCCCTTTCTCCATCTATCTCTATCACTGCCTCTCTTTTACTCTATCTGTTTTTCACCATATCATCCTCTCTGATTCTGTCTCGCACTATGTCTCTCGCTCATTCCTTGGCACTTTCACACACACTCTATCACTCCAATAGAATCATAGAAAGTTTAAGGAACAGCAAGAGGCCACTTGGCCCATCGTGTCGGTGGCGGCCGAAAAACAATCCACCTATTCATATCACACCTTCCAGCATTTGGTCCATAGCCCTGCAGATTACGGCACTTGAACATAGAACATAGAACATACAGCACAGAACAGGCCCTTCGGCCCACAATGTTGTGCCGATCCTTTGTCCTCTGTCAAGGACAATTTAATCTATACCCCATCATTCTCCTTTATCCATATACCTATCCAAAAGCCTTTTGAAAGTCCCTAAAGTTTCTGACTCAACAACTTCCCCGGGCAAGGCATTCCATGCCTCGACCACTCTCTGGGTAAAGAACCTTCCCCTGACATCCCCCTTATATCTCCCACCCTTCACCTTAAATTTATGACCCCTTGTAACGCTTTGCTCCACCCGGGGAAAAAGTTTCTGACTGTCTACCCTATCTATTCCCCTGATCATCTTATAAACCTCTATCATGTCACCCCTCATCCTTCTCCTTTCTAATGAGAAGAGGCCTAGAATGTTCAGCCTTTCCTCGTAAGACTTATTCTCCATTCCAGGCAACATCCTGGTAAATCTCCTCTGCACCCTCTCCAAGGCTTCCACATCCTTCCTAAAATAAGGCGACCAGAACTGCACACAGTACTCCAAATGAGGCCTTACCAAGGTCCTGTACAGCTGCATCATCACCTCACGGCTCTTAAATTCAATCCCTCTGCTAATGAACGCTAACACCCCATATGCCTTCTTCACAGCCCTATCCACTTGAGTTGCAACTTTCAATGATCTATGCACATAGACCCCAAGGTCTCTCTGCTCCTCCACATGCCCAAGAACCCTACCGTTAACCCAGTATTTTGCATTCATGTTTGTCCTTCCAAAATGGACGACCTCACACTTTTCAGGGTTAAACTCCATCTGCCACTTTTCAGCCCAGCACTGCAACCTATCCAAGTCCCTTTGCAGACGACAATAGCCCTCCTCGGTATCCACAACTCCACCAACCTTTGTATCATCTGCAAATTTACTGACCCACCCTTCGACTTCCTCATCCAAGTCGTTAATAAAAATCACAAACAGGAGAGGACCCAGAACTGATCCCTGCGGCACGCCACTGGTAACTGGGCTCCAGGCTGAGTATTTACCATCTAAGACCACTCTCTGCCTTCTATCAGTTAGCCAATTCTTAATCCAACTGGCCACATTCCCCACTATCCCATGCCTCCTGACTTTCTCCATAAGTCTACCATGGGGGACCTTATCAAATGCCTTACTAAAATCCATGTACACCACATCCACTGGTTTACCCTCATCCACTTGCTTGGTCACCTGCTCAAAGAATTCAATCAGGCTTGTGAGGCAAGACCTACCCCTCACAAAACCGTGCTGACTGTCCCGAATCAAGCAGTGTCTTTCCAGATGCTCAGAAATCCTATCCCTCAGCACCTTTTCCATCAACTTGCCTACCACCGAAGTAAGACTAACTGGCCTGTAATTCCCAGGGTTGTTCCTATTCCCTTTCTTGAACAGGGGCACAACATTTGCCACCCTCCAATCACCTGGTACCACCCCCGTCAGCAGAGAAGATGAAAAGATCATTGCCAGCGGCTCTGCAATTTCATCCCTTGCTTCCCATAACATCCTTGGATATACCCCGTCAGGCCCGGGAGACTTGTCTATCTTCAAGTTATTCAAAAACCCCAACACATCTTCCCTCCTAACGAGCACTTCCTCGAGCTTACCAATCTGTTTCACATCGTCCTCTTCAGTAATACACCCCTTCTCATTCGTAAATACCGAAGAGAAGTACTCATTCAAAACCTCACTTATCTCTTCCGGCTCAACACACAGTCTCCCGCTATTGTCCTTGACCGGACCTATGGTCCCCCTGGTCATCCTCATATTTCTGACATACGCGTAAAAGGCCTTGGGGTTTTCTTTTATCCTACCCGCCAAGCATTTTTCATGCCCTCTCTTAGCTCTCCTAATCCCTTTCTTCAGATCCTTCCTGGCCATCTTGTATCCCTCCAGAGCTATGCCTGTGCCCTTTTCCCTCAACTTTATATACGCATCCTTCTTCTTCCTAACAAGACTCTCAACCTCTCTTGTCAACCACGGTTCCCTCACATGACCATCCCTTCCCTGTCTGACAGGGACATGCTTATCAATGGCCCCTACTATCTGCTCCTTGAAAAAGTTCCACATTTCGACCGTGCCCTTCCCTGCCAGCATATGCTCCCAACTTATGCTCCTCAGTTCCTGCCTGACAGCATCATATCTACCCTTCCCCCAATTGTAAACCTTGCCCTGTTGCACATACCTATCCCTCTCCATTACCACAGTGAATGCTACAGAATTGTGATCACTATCTCCAAAGTGCTCGCCCACCAACAGCTCTATCACTTGCCCTGGTTCATTACCTAGTACCAAATCCAATATTGCCTCCCCTCTGGTCGGGCAGTCTACATACTGAGTCAGAAAAGCTTCCTGGACATACTGCACAAACACTACCCCATCCAAACTATTCGATCTAAAGAGTTGCCAATCAATATTTGGGAAGTTGAAATCCCCCATAATTACTACCCTGTGACTTCTGCTCCTTTCCAAAATCTGTTTCCCAATCTGCTCTTCCACCTCCCTGCTGCTATTGGGGGGCCTATAGAAAACTCCCATCAAGGTGACTGCTCCTTTCCTGTTCCTGACCTCAACCCACAGTGCCTCAGTCGGCAGATCCTCCTCGAAAATACTTTCAGCAGTTGTTACACTATTTCTAACTAACAATGCCACCCCCCCACCTCTTTTACCACCATTCCTAATCTTATGAAAACATCTATAACCAGGTACCTCCAAAAACCATTCCTCCCCCTCACCTATCCACGTTTCAGTGATGGCCACAACATCGTAGTCCCAAGTGCCCATCCACGCCTTCAATTCACTCACCTTATTCCTGATGCTTCTTGCGTTGAAGTATACGCACTTTAACCCTTCTCCGTGCCCATCTGTCCTCTGTGACACTTGAGGTGCATATCCAGACTCCTTTGAATGAGTTGAGAGTGTCTGCCTCAACTACCCTTTCAGGCTTTGAGTACCTGACACCCACTACCCTCTAAGGCTTTCCTTATCTCCCCTCTAATTCTTCTACCAATCACATTATATCTCTTCCCCCTCGTCACTGATCTCTCTGCCAAGATGAATAGACCCTTCACCTCCACTCTATCCAGGCCCCTTCAATATTTTGCACATTTCAAACAGACCTCCCCTCAGCTTTCTCTGTTCCAAGGAGAACAACCCCAGCCTATCCAATCTTTCCGCATAGCTCCATTTTCCAGTTCTGGCAACATCCTCGTAAATCCCCTCTGTACCCTCTCTAGTGCAATTACATTCTTTCTGCAATGAGGTGACCAGAACTGCACACAGTACTCAAGTTGTGGCCCAACCAATGAGTGATACAGTTCCAGCATAACCTCCCTGCTCTTGTATTCTGTACCTCAGCTAATAAAGGAACGGATTCCATATGCCTTCTTAACCACCTTATCGACCTGTCCTGCTACCTTCAGTGATCTGTAGACATTCACTCCAAGGTCCCTCACTTCCTCTGCACTTCTCAGTATTTTCCCATTAATCGTGTATTCCTTTGCCTTGTTTGACCACCCCAAATGCATCACCTCACACCTCTCCAAGTTGGATTCCATTTGCCACTCTTCTGCCCATCTGACAAGACCATCAATATCTTCCTGCAGCCTACACCAATCCTCCATGCGATCTACCACACGGCTAATCCTTGTGTTGTCTACATACATTTGGATTATGCCCCCCTACATTTACATCCAAATCGTTAATAAATACCACAAAAAGCAGGGAACCCAATACTGAGCCCTGTGCAACGCCACTGCAAACAGCCCTCCAGTCGCTAAAACAACCATCAACAATTACCCTTTGTTTCCTGCCACTGAGCCAATTTTGTATCCACCTTGCTGCATTTCCCTGGATCCCATGGGATTTTGTTTTTTTGAACCAGTCTGCCATGTGCAGCCTTTTCAAAAGCCTTGCTAAAATCCAGGTAGACCACGTCAACTGCACTACCCTCATCTATCTTCCTTGTTACTTCTTCAAAAAATTCGATCGAATTGATCAAACAAGTTCATCCCTTAACAAATCTATGCTGACTATCCTGGATTAATCTGTGCCTTTCTAAGTGACAGTTTATCCTGTCTCCCAGAATAGATTGCAATAATTTGCTCACTACTGAGGTCAGACTGACTGGCCTGTAATTAGTCAGTCTATCCTTCTCTCCCTTTTTAGACGGAGACACAACGTTAACAATTCTCCAATCCTCCGGCACCACACCTGTAATCAGTGAGGACTGCAAAAAGATGGTCAGATCCTCTGCTATATCTTCTCTTGCTTCTTTTTGCAGCCTAGGATTCATTTCATCCTGCCCTGGTGATTTATCAACTTTCATGGATGCTAATCCCATTAATGATTCCTCCCTCAGCTTCGCTCCCTTAAATCCAGAGCAACCAGCAGAAAGTGTCTTAGATCCGCCGCAAACATGCCATTCAATTTCATCGACGTTTACTATTTTCCTTCTGTCGCTGAGTATGTTTAAATTCTGGCACAATTACTGTTTTACATTTGATCAACTGCTTAATGAGCTCAACAAGACTGTGCGGCGGTGACTTGTGAAATCAGCAATCAATTATTGAATATAAGATAGTGAACTCATTAATCTGTTCAACCTTTTTTGGCAACAAAATTGTGAAGAATATACTGTTAACCATATAATATCTACACCCACTTCTACTCATGTAGATTTCACTATTCTGCTTTACATCTGTACAGATACTGGAAGGAAATTAGGACAAAGACTGAATTTGTATCGTTAATTCTGCGGGTAATAATCCTCTGCAGGAGAGGATGAAACACTGAGAAGGAGGATGAATTTCGGGAATTGACTTGAAGAAGCCCACAGCATGGGTTTCACTGGGAAAGTAACAAACACAGCTTGTTGCAGTTGCGCCATGCTGCCACTGGTCGGCGCAGTGGCTCCACTATATTTCGCGCCACCACAGGCTTTGGCGCCGCTGATCAATGAGTCAATTCCTCTGCTTCTGCAATCTTTTCACTTTAAAGGCTAAACGCAGTTCGATTTCCACTTTACAGTGATGTTATATGAGCCGCCTCCGAGGCCATCGAACTATCCACCTTCTTTTCCTCCACTACTGATTTTAATTTGCAAAAGGATGTGAATAATCGCCTGTTCTGCACCATAACCTCTGGAGTCACCCAAAGCAGCTATCGTTGCACCGCCCCTTGTTTTTTTCACCTACCCTCTCCAACACCTCGCTACCTTCAGAATTCCCCTCGCCTCGGCATGAAAGCAAGCTCACAAAGGCTTGTGAAGATATTTGCAGCAGAGTAGAAAGTGGGGTGCAAGGGGCGGGGGGGGGGGAATGGAGAGAAGAAACAAGTGGAAAGGGGCGGAAGGAAGCAAACAAAAGAATGGGGGACAACTTAAAAAGTAGGGGCGGGGACCATCTCAATGACGTTCTGCACTAGGGGAACTACAACTGCCTCTCACCCTTAAACCAGAGTAACCAGCAGAAAGTGTCTCAGATCTGCACCAAACATCCCTTTCAACTTCACCACCTTTGCTATTTTCCTTCTGGCGCTGAGTAGGTTAAAATTGTGTCCCAATCACACTTCTACATTTGATCAACTGATTAATGATCTCAATAAAACTGTGAAATCAGCAATCAATCATTTGATAGAAGATAGTGAAGTCTTTAACCTGTTCCCTAGTTTGGGTGCCCAAGTGTTACTAATATGATGTTAACACTTTAATAATTCCACCCACTTGCAAGCATGTAGATTCCATTAGTTTATTTCACAGTTTTATAGATCCAGGTTCTCGTAGGAAATTCGGTCAAAGACCCAATTTCCTAAATTTCCTAAAACAAAAACCCTCACAACAGGCTGGGCTCAGACTGGGCTAATGTGACAGGGAGAAGCAGAGAGACACACTGAGAATACTATAAGATGGTGGAACTGATTGATAGGGTAGATTTACAGAGGAAGTTTCCACAAAGTCAATCCCATCACATACCAATTCGGTACAGCATTAAGCCTATCACGCATTGATTAGGTACAGAGGCAAACCCATCACCGAGCAATAAGGTGCAGAGTAAAATCTCCCATTCACTGGTTAGATCAGGATGACAGACAAACAGTGTAACTCCCCTTTCCTCCCCTCACATCACTGCTATCTCAGAGGGATCCTCTGAGTTGCAGCAGTGTTAAAGTAACTCCAGACCCCGCCATCAATGGGAGGACACAGCCCGGCCGATTACTCAGGTCCTGGTTTAACCCCGCCCCAGATAAGTTCAGTCCCCTTGTGGGAGACAATGAACAAGTACAAAGAGATTTGCTCCTCCCATACGACCATTTAACAGTGGGGAGGAGGGGACAGTAAATCCCACTCAGAACATTGAGAGATTCCGCAATAAAACAGCTCAGTGATTTCACACAATGAACACATGGATCTGTCTCCCTCCAGAGATGACTGTGTCTCACCTCTGGGTTGTGTTGCTGGTGTTAAGGGGTAAGGTGGAACTGAACTGGGAGATGTCAGTGATCCTCACTGATCCTTCCCCGAATGTCCCCTTTGGGGTTTAACCCCCTCCGAGGTTTATTAACACCGTTTGGCTGTGTAGATTCTCTCTGCATCGGTTTATATATCATTCGGTCTATCTCTCTCTTTTTCTTCCTCTCTTTGTCACACTTTCTCTCTCCCTATCCTCTTTTTTCTTTCTTTTTCTAGTCTGACTCTCCTTTTGTCCGTTTCTCACTCTCTCTGTCCTTGTCTGCTTTCTTCTCTCTCTCTCTCTCTCTCTTTCTCTCACTCTTTACCTTTCTTTGTCCTATCGATTACCCTTGGTTTTACCTTTAACTTTCTGTCATGCTCTCTCTCTCTCTTTCTGCATGTCTCATTTTCTCTCACTCACTCTTTCTCCCTCTCTATTTTTCTGTCTTTATAACACGAATCTCTCTCTCTCTGTCTCTCTCTCACACATACTCCCACCTCTCCATTCCTTTGCCCCTTCATGGTGTATCATTCTTAACACCTCTCTTCTCACTTTGTGTTTTACAGATGTAGGAGCCGTGCTGATCCAACAGATTCCCCCTTCTATATCCCATTCCCCAGGATCTCCAGTCAGCATCGAGTGCATTTGCACTGAAGCAGCAGCTGACTCGTATTTCCACTGGTACCGATTGCACCCTGACAGTGAGCCTCAGGACCTTTTCTATTCTAACTACATCGACATGGTCACCCCCTCCGGTGAGGTGGACGGTTTCACCGCCAGGAGACCTGACAGCACTCACTTTTACCTGGAGTCCTCCGGCCTGTGGGAGAATCACTCAGCCGTGTATTACTGTGCCTGGAGTTTACACAGTGGCTCAGAGAAATACAGCAGTTCAACAAAAACCCCAAAGGAGACAGGAATTAACTGTGGCAGAGTGATCTGTCTCTCTGTCTGCCTGTGAGTCTGTCTGTCTCCTTGTATGTCTCTTTATCAATCTGTCTATCTAAACACACAACTGTCTGTCTGCATCTGTGCATACATTTCACTCATCCACCTGTCTGCAACCTGTCTATCGATCGATCATCCACTAACCTACCTGCCTCTATTCTTTACTTCATGACGTTAAATAAATGATATACCATTCACATCGATTAGTCGACCTACTCTCTGCAAATGTAGAAGAGTTCAACTCATTTTGAGTTATCAATAATGCCATGTCAATGATTGTCTCGCCTCTCTCTTCACTGTTGCCTCCATATATTAACAAGTACATGAGGAGCGGGGTGAAAAGGGGTTTTAAAGGGCAGAGCTGAAAGGGTGGAAGGCGGAGTGTGGGGAGCCGTGATGCTGTCTGAGGGAAAGGATTGGGACAAGTCCCCTTCTCCAACACCTCGCTACCTTCAGAGATCACCTGGCTTCGGTGTGAAAGCAAGCTCACAAAGTGATAGGAATGAGGATATTTACAGTGGAGCAGAAAGTGACGAGGGGGGAGGCAAGTGGAGAGAATAAAGAGGGAAACGGTGGCATAAAGAAGCAAGCAAAAGAATGGGGGACAACTTAAAGGTAGGGGCGGGGATCATTGCCTTGAGATAACTTCCTCTTATGACGATCCGCTCTGCCAACACCTCATCTCTCTCCCTCCCTTAAAACCCAGAGTAACCAGCAGAAAGTCTCTCAGATCCACCGCAAACATGCCTTTCAGTTTCATCCTCTTTGCTATTTCCCTTCTGGCGCTGAGTAGGTTAAAATTCTGTCCCAATCACTCTTCTACATTTGATCATTGAAAGGGATGATTAATGATCTCAATAAAACTGAGCAGCGGTGACTTGTTAAATCAGTAATCGATTATTTCATATCAGACAGTGAACTCATTCATCTGTCCCCCAGTTCGGGAAGACAAGTGCCATTAATATGATGTTAACTCTTTAATGTTTGCACCCACTTGCAAGCTTGTGGATTCCACAATTCTATTTTACAGTTGTAAAGATCCAGGTTCTTGTCGGAAATTAGGACACAGACCGAATTTCCGTCGTTAATTCGGTGCAACACCGACGTCCATCGTCTCAATTGTAACTCCATCAATACCAGTTCATTCCCTCTAATTTCTCTTTCTAGGTGTTTGCCGGGGTGATGTGATACATCAATGGCCTCAGTCACTGGCTGTTAAACAACCAGGACCCGTGGAAATGAACTGTCTGCAGGAAGGAGCAGTTCGCAACAACATGTACTGGTATCGTCAGTCCCCCGGCAGAGGATTCCTGTTAATCGGGTTTACATTAGCAGCAGGTGAACCTCAATATGAAGATGGATTTAAGAGCGGATTTGCAATCACGAGGACTCTGGAAAATAAGAAATCCACTCTGACGATCGAGAGTGTGAACGCCAAAGACGAGGCGGTGTATTTCTGTGCAGCTGCTGATGGGACACAGCGGTTCAGAGTCATTGGCTGCCTTGACAAAAACCCTCACATGTCTCCCTTCAAACAGATGCATTTAACCCAGCATTCGGTGAAGAGCAGCCCTGGGTGATCGGATGCGGATCTGCATCTGTTCAGTGCCCGTTCGAGTGGCAGAACTCCCATGTTCTAACTCCCCACAACCAGATATATGTAAATGGATGCTGGATAAAAACATTAGGCAGCAGGAAATAGCATGTCATACTGATAGGGCTGGATGAAGACATTGTTTATGTTCTTTCATCGGATGTTGGAATAAAATATGAGAATAAGCTAACCAGCAATATAAAAACAGATGGTACGAGCTTTTACATAAAAAGCAAGAGAGTAGCTAAAGTTGACGTTGGTCCCTTGGAGGTAAAGACAGGAATAATTATCATGGGGAATGGGGAAATGGCAGGGGCATTGAACTAATATTTTGTGCCTGTCTTCACAGTAGAAGACACAAGTTCCATCCCAGAAATAGACAGTAATGTGGGGGCTAAGAAGAGTGAGGAAATTAAGGATATTCATATCAATTGAGAAAAAGTCTTGGAGAAACTTCAGGGCTTAAAATCTGACAAGTCCCCTGGAACAGATGGATTTCATACTTGAGTTCCAAAAGAGATAGCTGCAGAGAGAGTGGAGGCGATGGCTATGATTTTCCAGAATTCCTTAGATTCAGAATTTAAATTCTGCCATCTGACCTGGTGGGATTCGAACGCATGTCCCCTGGAGAATCCGCCTCCCCCCACCCCCTCCACCCCCCCCCCCCCCCCCCCGGCCACTGGATTTCTAGCTCAGTGACATCACAACTACACTGCCATCTGCCCCAGACTAGTCTGAAACATGGGCCCATCGGGCCGAATAGCCTGAATCTGTGCTGTAAATTCTATCTAATACGATGTCACCAGCGTCACCAGCTGAAGCAATGGATAAAAATGAGGAAGATGGAGCAATTGCAAAGCATGTCTTCATAATGCCTATTTTATCAATTGCACTGTGCAAATCTCAGGTGCCTGTAGTTACACGTTACAGCCAGGAGGTGGGGATGGAGCTCCACCGCAGCCTGAGTCCCACTTGCTTCTGAAAAGACTGAGCAAGCAATGCAGCAGTGAATTGACCCATCCACCGAATAGTGCCGGCCATCAAGCACCTAAATATTCTCGTCCCATTTTCCAGCATTTGGCCCGTAGTCTTGTATGCTATGGCGTTTCAAGTGCTCATCTAAATATTTCTTAAATGTTGTGATGCTTCCTGCCTCTACCACCTCTTTTAGCAGAGCGTTCCAGATTCCAACCACCCTCTGGTTGACACATTTTTTCCTCACATCCACTCTAAACCTCCTGCCTCTTACCTTAAATCTATGCCCTGGTTATTGCCCCTCCTATAAAGGGAAAAAAATCTTCCTATCTGACCTATCAGTGCACCTCATAATCTTGTATACCTCAATCAGGTCCCCCCTCAGCCTCCTCTGCTGGGTATAAAACAACCCGAGCCTTTTGAGTCTCTCATCATAGCTGAAATGTTCCATCCCAGGCAACATCCTGGTGAATCTCCTCAAGACCCCCTCCAGTGCAATCACATCTTTCCTTTCGTGTGGTGCCCAGAACTGTACATCCATATCGTCCTGAAATCTAAGGCTTCCCTCTTCACTATTTACAACGTCAACAATTTTCATGTTGTCTGCGAACTTATATTTAATACCTGCTATATTCACATCAAAATCATTAATTTGCACCAGAAACAGCAAGGGCCCAGCACAGATCCCTGTGGTACACCATTGGTCACAGATTATTAGATTAGATTTGATTCGAGTTACAGCACCGAAACAGGCCCTTCGGCCCACCGAGTCTGCGCCGACCATCAACCACCCAGGCTCCCACTCGCAAAAACAACCCTCGACCTTTACCCTCTGCCTCCTGCCAATAAGCCAATTTTGAATCCAATTTACCAAATTGCCCTGGATCCCATGTGCTCTTAGCTTCTTAACCAATCTCTCTTGTGGGGCTTTATCAAAAGCCTTACTGAATTCCATGTAGACGACATCAACTACTTACCCCTCATCTACACATCAAGTCACCTCCTCGAAAAATACAATCAGGTTGGTATATATGTCAATCATTCCAATCTTTATGAACATCCCCAAACCCTGCAATAGATGGGACTTTGCAAGTCAATCTTGTGTCATTCTAATTCCTACACCCACACAGGTGAAAGAACCACCTTCTTTGTTGGATACACAAGGGAAGTTCTATTGGTTGACATTGCAATGAAGTCACTTCCACACTGCATCACAAAAGCAGGCTGTGCACCAATAGGACTGCAGTGTGCGTGAGAGCTGGACCAAGCTGGAAGGTTGAAAGAAGGGTTCACATTCCTGCATCATGCTGTGCACTGTTTACCTCCATCTACTGTTTCTGCTGCTCCCAGGTTACTGCTTCTACTTGGAGGGAAATTCAGGCCCCAGTTAATCAGCTTTGAGACACAATTCCTGCTGATATCGAAGGGCTCCAATCAGTTAGAGATTTACTGGTTTGGTTTTGCTGTTGAGGACAAGTGTCGTTATTTAGCGCCGCTGCAGTTGTGCCCAGCGATTCTGGGAATCAGCACATGACCCCTGTGCTGGGGCGTCAGCGAGCTGATCGACTGTGGTGTGCATCGGGAGGTTTACCATTAAATCTCTCTCTCTCTCCTTATTGTGTCTGTTCTTTTTGACCCGATATGTTTCTCATGTTCCTCCACAGCCCGGTCCAGGAGCGCTGTCGTTACCCAGTGGGGGAACCGGCTGACGGTCGCAGAGGGGAAAACGGCGGAAATGCACTGTTTCCAGAATGACACCAACGAGAACTACATGTACTGGTATCGCCAGCACAGCGGAGCAGGGTTGCAGCTCATAGTGACCTCGGTTGGTACCTCTGATTCAACGCCTGCAGAGGGTTTCAAGGAGAGATTTAAAGCCACCAGACCCGATCTTAAAACCTGCAGCCTGAAAATACTGAGGGTGGATCAGACTGACAGGGCGGTGTATTACTGTGCTGCTAGTGATCACAGTGATTCAAACAGGAGCAGGGCTGCGTCAAAAACATACCACCCTCTTATACTGTGAGTGTTAGAGAGGAAAACTCAAGTAAGCAGAGCTCATAAAGACAGCTGTTCATTGATGAAACTTTGCAGAGTTTTCCAACAACTTTCAGAGTGTAGAAATAATCCAATAGTTTCTCAGTGCTCCCAGAGAGACAGCTCAAAATCCAGTTCCACACTTCAGTACTTTCCAAAGCGGATGAAATAATCTGCAAAGAATTGGACAATCATACAGGACAGAGGAGGCAATTCGGCCCATCGTTCCTGTGCCATCACTTCGGAAGATCTACTTATTTCATCCCACTCTCCTGCTCTTTCCTCAATGGGCGGCAGATATTTCCTGTTCAAATATATTTCCCAATCTCCTTTCTAATTTACTGCTGAATTTGCTTCCTCCATCCTTTCAGGCATCGCATTCCTGATCAAAATAACTCAACAAGTTAAAAGAAAAATCTCTTCAGCTGTGCTGGTATTGTCTGTGTGAGTCTGCATCTCTATCTTTCAGCTTGCAAGCAGCTCTTAAAGTGATAAATAGATGGCTTGGTTCTGCTGAAAGACAGAACTATCAAAGTTCCGATGGATAGATACATGTTATTGTCTTAGAATATCACCCTGTACCGTTTAAACTGACCATTGTTGTGTTTATCACAAATTTTACCCAATTTTGATCATCTGGTTAGCAATCAAGTTACTGCCACTTATCATCGACATTCCTCATCACAGAATCAGAGAATTGGTACAGTACAGGAGGCCATTCGGCCCATCGTGTCAGAACTGGCCCTCCGAATGAGCAATTCACTTAGTCCCATTCCCCCGCCTTCTTCCCGTAACCCTGCACATTCTTCCTTTTTCATAAGTCCCTTTTGAATGCCCCGATTGAACGTGCCCTCATCATACTCTCTGGGCCTGCACTCCAGACATTAACCACTCGCTGTGTGAAACAATTTTTTCCTCATGTCACTTTTACTTCTTTTTCCAATTAGTTTAAATCTGTGCCCTCTCATTCTCCATCCTTTCACGAGTGGGAGCAGTTTCTCTCTATCTGTTCTGTCCCGACACCTCATGATTTTGAATCCCTCTATCAAATCACCTCTTAGCCTTCTCTCCTCCAAGGAAAACAATCCCAACTTCTCCAATCTATCATCATAACTGAGGTCCCTCACCCGTGGAACCATTCTCCTGAATCTTTCCCTCACTCTCTCCAATTCTTTCATTTCTTTCCTCAAGTGCGGCTCCCAGAACTGGACACAATACTCCAGCTGAGGTCGAACTAGTGTCTTGTACAAGTTCAACTTACTTCCATGCTCTTGTACTCTCTGCCCCTTTTAATAAAGCCCAGGATACTGTATGCTTTATTAACTGCTCTCTCAACCTGTCCAGCGCCAACCATGAATAATGCTTGTGGTTAATCTGCGTAACAGTATCTTTTTTATTGACAAACCGCTAATGTATCCATCTCATCTTCAGAAATTATATTCCGATATCCCTAGGTAGAGCAATCCCCACCTTCCTTGAACGCACTGTCTCACAACTGCATTCAGTTCACGTACTTTGGTCTAACGAATTCGCAGCAGGAACTCCCAGGCGCTGGCGCCGGGCTTTCAGCTGAAACATGGTCCAACTGGTGGAGGGTCCATCGAGCTGACTGAGACTGTCACTGGTGTCACAGTGAATCTCAAGAATAAGGTTTATCCGGCATCTCTCAGATCTGTACTCTCTGAATTAAACTGTGTTGGGTTTTATCACTAAGCTAAACAGGGCACTGGTATGGAAGGCTGCATTCTGAAGAGGCAGGCTTCGGAACGCAGCCTTTGCCAGATGCCAAAATAGCCAGGACACCTCGTTCACCTTCTGACATCCTTGTCGACCAATAATGTCGTTGTTGATGATGGCAGCCTTTGTAACAGTAGTTGTATTCCAGCAATGATGCTCAGCATAAAGCTGCTGGATTGGCGGAAAGAGCCACCTGGTTCAGTGATATCCTTTAGGGAAGGAATTTTGCCTCCCTCACCCAGTCTGAACTCTCAGTGACTCCAGACCCCGGCAGCAGTGCTGTTCACCCTTAACTGCCGTGAGGAATGGGCCTAGTCAGCCACGGAGTTGCATTCAAGAAGAAGTCTGCTTAAGAGCTTTTAGACCTGGGAATAAACGTAGCCCTCGCCAGCCCTCATCCCGTAAATGAACAGAAATAAACCAATTGCGGTGACTTGATCCACAACAGGGCCCAGACATGAGGCGGGGAATGCACCAAAATGCCAGGCCCAAAGTTCCTGTTCCTCCCAAGCTGGCAGCTCTTGTCACATGTCATGTCTCCACTTAATCATCGACTGCATCCCAAAACGGTTCCTCACTGAAGGAAATCTATCAAATCTGGATATGGATGGATCAATACCAGGGGCGAAGACAGTCTTAGGGCCCCTATTGAAAAAAGAATGACCGGTGTCTCATTGACATACTTCCACATGTCATGTTAAACCTCTTCAACACTGACCTGTTGAGATGATAACCAGCCTGCTCTTGACAGAATTCCTTGGCGTCCTGGGAGGAATTTGTCCCAGCGCAGTTCCTACTCCAACACAGCCATATAAGTAGGGTTTGCTTGACTGGAACCCTGTCTGCAGTGAGAATGCACCCATAGAGATAACAGATAAGGTTCACAGACTCCCAATATCTTTGTTGTCACGTTTCATATGCCAAAGGGTGGAGAATAGTTTTACTTTTCTTAAATAAAGGCAATGATGTCAAGTTGTTCCTTTCTGATCTGTCCACATTTTAGCATCACAGAAAGATTCAACAGAAAGGAGATCTTCCCGCCTCTGCTTGCTTTTGTGAAAAATCTATCCAGTTAGTCCCACTCTCCTGCCCTTTTGCCCTAGCCCTGGAAATCGTCTGCTCCAAGGATCTATCCAATTCCCTTTTGAAAGCTGAATCCCATTCCACTGCCCTTTCAGGCGATGTGTTCCAGATCATTAATACCCGTCCCACTCAGAATCTTTCTCCTCGTCCCGCTTCTGGTTCTTTTGCCACTGACCCTAAATCAGCGCCTCCCTGGTTAACGACCTTCCTGCCTCAGAAAACAGCTTCTCCCTGTTCAATTTATCAAAATCCTTCCTGATTTCCAACACCACCTTCCGCAGGGTCCCTTAACCTTCTCTGCTCTGATTATAATTCATTCCGATTGCCTGGAAATTGCACTGAAATCTACAAACTTCCCTTATCAAGATCTGTTGGGATGTAACTGGCTTCAGGGTTTCCCATGATGTGACTTCATGGTCAAGTGAAACACGGGTTAGACCGGAAGAGAAAGATAATATTTTACACCGTATGTGCTGTGGTGACACAATGATCTGACACTGCAAACGCGCAGGAACCACTTACATCAGAACATTAGAAAATAGGAGCAGGAGTAAGCCATTCGGCCCGCCGTGTCTGCTCCTCCACATAATGAAGATCTTGAGGATCTGCTACCTTCACTCCACTTTCCCGCCATATTCCTACATCCCTGGATTCCCTTGGTGCCTAAAATCTATGGATCTCATGTCTTCAATTTTCTCAATGACTGAGAATTCCACAGCTCTCTGAATTCCAAAGAGTCATAACCCTCTGAGTGAAGACATTCCTCCTCATCTAAGTGTTGTAGATGGACCCCTTATCCTGAAGCTTCTTCCCCTTATTTCTAGGTTCTCCAGCCAGGGGGGAAGCAGCCTCTCAGTGTGTACCCTGTCAAACACTCTCATAATTTTGTACGTTTCAAATGGATCACCTCTGATTCTTCCAGAGAATAACAGCCCATTCGACTCAATTTCTCCTCATTGGGCAGCCTTCTCCTCCTTGGAACCAATTGAGTGAACCTTCGTTGCAACCTCCTCTAAGGCAAATACATGCTTCCGTAGATAAGGAGAGCAACACTCTACACAACACTATAGGTGTTTTGTTACCAAAGTCCCAACTAGCTGCAGAAAGATTTCCTTACTCTTATGTTTCAAACGCCTTACAATAAAAGCTAACATGTTACTCGCCTTCCTAATTCCTTGTTGTACATTGATGTAAAATTGCTCTCATTCATATACACGGGTCCCTCTTGCAATATCAATAATGGGAAGAATGTTGTTATTGAAATTACTCACCCTGTTGCTCGACCACTTTTACTACAGACCCAGATATTTTCAGATTGGACTGGAGTTCCCGAAATCTACAACATTCCGTCATTTCTTTTCTTTAGCTTTTATGAAGTGGAAGACTTTTAATGGGCTCCTGACGGTCAGATGTCCTCCAGCCTTTACGGATTCGAGATGCTGTGCACATTTCCAACCTCCATTATGCCAGTGGAGTCGAAAGTGAGTTCCTTAGCTGATGTGTTCTCTGAGGATTGAAGCAAAATTGCAGGGACGCAGATCAGAAGTCTTTTCCACGTGCCAACAAGATAGTAACCCTGTACTTGCAGGGTCCAAGATCGAGCAGCGTTATAAAACTCCCGGTCGGCACCCTGTCTCGAAATTTCAATGTGAGGTGAATGCACATAACCAGGAATGAATTCCAACTGATGCATCTTGGATCCAATACTGGTAGCGGAGGGGTGAGTTTCGCTCCACTTGTCACCATCTGGTCATCTTTGCACATGGCAATAAATAATCCTACATCTCACTGGAAGTAGGTAGCATTGATCACACTCCGGCTGCGACTCGGTAACGCCAGAAGAATGATCCAAATGGTGAATGGTGATGAAAATTATTCAGACTTCATCGTATTCCCTCTGCGGCCGCCAGAGGGCGCGATCACTCGCTGAATGGAAATTCATTGTCTGACATCTGCTCGAATTCCATTTGCAGCCACGAGATCTGCGGAGTACTGCGCCATCTCCTGGTGGAAACCGAGAATGACCAGATAATCTGTTTTAGTAAAGTTGGTTCAGGGATGTCTATTGCCCCAGATAACCCTCGAGAATGCCCCTGTTATTCTCCGAAATAGTGGCTATGAGATCCTTCCCATCTGCAGTCGGGACCTCGTTTTAACATCTCAGCCAAAATAAAGAGAGTACCTCGGTGCTACACCTCCACACGGTGCAGCACTTCCTCTGTCCTGCACTGGGGGTGTCAGCCTCGTTTTTATGCTTAAATCTCGGTCCGGGGACTTAAACCCACAAACCTCTGACTCAGTGCCGAGGTGCTCCCCACTAAACCACTTCTGATATTTAAAGACACATCAGAGGAAGTGGTCAGTCATACAAGATGCTTTGAGGTTCTCCCATCTGTGGAGATGATGAATACTGCACGGCCTTTTGAAACAACCAGCACTCTGTGGACTAATCAGGAAACCAAGAGTCGGATACACATATCTTGATGAGGTAACAGAGAGGGTTAATGAGGGTAAT
This sequence comes from Heterodontus francisci, assembly GCF_036365525.1. NCBI lineage: Eukaryota > Metazoa > Chordata > Chondrichthyes > Heterodontiformes > Heterodontidae > Heterodontus > Heterodontus francisci. Next base: position 1,400,130 of record NW_027140825.1, on the reverse strand, counting down.
GCGGCTGATGTGGTGTACATGAACTTCAAAAAAAGCGTTTCAAAAAGTACTACATAACAGGCTTGTCAGCAAAGTTAAAGCCCATGGAATAAAAGGGGCATTAGCAACATGGATACAAAGCAACATGGAACAGAGTAGTGGTAAACAGTTGGTGTTCAGTCTGAAAGAAGGTATATAGTGGGGTTCTCCAGGGACCACTGCTTGTCTTGATCGATATTAATAACCTAGACTTGTGTGTGCAGGGCACAATTGCAAACTTTGCAGTTTTGTGAACCGTGAGGAGGATGGTGATAGATTTTAAGAGGACGTTACATCAAGCGACAGCATACAAGTGCTGAAAACTAGAGCAACAGGACGCGAAATCCCGATCGTGACAAATTCGAATCAAATTTTCTGTGACGAGTTTAATTCGTGTCCCCCCGTGGAAGAAACGTAAATCAAAACTGCCGACAGAATCCGTTTCTGGAAGACATGTTCCAAGTCATAAGCCTCCTGTTCACAGGTCAGCACGAGCGTGTAATTAAACAGCTGCAGTTTGCATTTAAATAGCGACTTCACCGTCCCGAGATAAACGGCCCGAACAGCGTAAATCTGCCAACTATTTGACACAGGGTTACAGCTGAAATTGTTAGGAGGTGTGGGCCAAAGCCGGGCAGGTTTGGAGGAGAGAGATGTGGAGGGGGTTTGGGAGGGAATGGCAGAGCTGAGGTCGCTGTCAGAGGAAGGAACGGCCGAGAAATGAAGAAGTGATCAGGATTAGTGGAGCAATAGCGCCACTTACCGCCCATCGATCGCCAATGCAGCCAACTTCGTCAATTCAGTACTGAGGGAGTGCTGCACTGTTGGAGGGTCAGTACTGAGGGAGTGCTGCACTGTCAGAGGGTCAGTACTGAGGGAGTGCTGCACTGTTGGAGGGTCAGTACTGAGTGAGTGCTGCACTGTCAGAGTGTCAGTACTGAGGGAGTGCCGCACCATCAGATGGTCAGCACTGAGGGAGTGCTGCACTGTCAGAGGGTCAGTACTGAGGGAGTGCTGCACAGTCAGAGTGTCAGTACTGAGCGAGTGCTGCACTGTCCGAGGGTCAGTACTGAGGGAGTGCTGCACTGTCAGAGGGTTAGTACTGAGGGAGTGCTGCACTGTCAGAGGGTCAATACTGAGGGAGCACTGCACTGTCAGAGTGTCTGTACTGAGGGAGTGCTGCACTGTCAGAGTGTCAGTACTGAGGGAGTGCCGCACCGTCAGATGGTCAGCACTGAGGGAGTGCTGCACTGTCAGAGGGTCAGTACTGAGGGTGCACTGCACTGTCAGAGGGTCAGTACTGAGGGAGTGCTGCTCTGTCAGAGTGTCAGTACTGAGGGAGTGCTGCACTCTAAGAGGGTCAGTACTGAGGGAGTGCTGCACTGTCAGAGTGTCCGTACTGAGGGAGTGCTGCACTGTCAGAGGGTCAGTACTGAGGGAGTGCCGCACTGTCAGAGGGTCAGTAGTGAGGGAGTGCTGTACTGTCAGAGTGTCAGTACTGAGGAATTGCTGCACTGTCCGAGGGTCAGTACTGAGGGAGTGCTGTACTCTCAAAGGATCAGTACTGTGGGATTGCTGCACTTTCAGAGGGTCAGTACAGAGGGAGTGCTGAATTTGCACCTGAGATTTTAAATCAGCGGCTGGTCTGCCTTCTCAGGTGAGACGCACTACATCACTTGGACTGTGTCCTGAGGTAAATCGCAAAGAAACAGGCCATTCGGCCCAACACATTCATGCTGCCGTTCATCCTCCACACGAGCTTCCTCGCTCCCGTCTTCATCTCACCCCATCAGTAGATCCTTCCAAATCTGCCCCACCCCCATTTGTTTATCCAGATTCCCTCTTGAATACATCTCCGCTATTCGCCTTATCCCACTCCCTACATCCTCCCACTCTCTGGGTAAAGAAGTTTCTCCTGAATTCCCGATTTTATTTATTAGTGACTATCTTTCTATTGATGGTTCGGAGTTCCTGACTCCCCCACAAGTGAAAACATCTTTTGCACGTCTACCCTATCAAAAACTCTTTCATAATCTTAAATCCATCCATCAGATCACCCCCTCAGCCTTCTCTTTACAGCCCTTCCTGATCATTATAACCTCTCAGTTCTGATATCATCCTTGTCATTCCTTTTTTGCCCCTTCTCCTGTATCTCTATATCTCTTTAAAATGAATACCAGAACTGGGAAAAGTGCTCTAACTGTGGTCTAAGGAAGATTCTATACAAGTTTAACATGACTTCTCATCGCTCTATCATGTCCAGGGAACTTTTAGAAGCAGCAATGGATTCCTACTTTGTGCCATGTTTGCAAAAGGACAAAGGGAAATGTACTTACTTTGATGACTCCATAATCGCCTTTCTTTGAAAATGTTTTGTGTCCATATCCCAATCCTTCATTCAACGTCCGCCTTTATCGTTAGAAATTTTTTGAACCTCTTCAACCCAGAACCTCGCGTTACCTTCATCTGAAGAGCAAGCAGCATCAGAACCGAACAAAAGAGTAAAACCCTCAATGTTAGAGTTGAGGACCAGGTGCATGGGCGATGGCTGTTGGTGTGCAGACAGATCAGCTGAAATGATAACAGCACCGCAACAGAACACCTGGGAACTTGCACATCACTGGTTTGGCAGACCTGGGACTCTCTGAGTGATAGGTGAAGAGATTGCAGTGTACACGATTTACTGTATACATTAAGTGTGTTCCCGTAGCTGGTGCTTCCTGAGATCCTGCAGGTTGTGGAGGGACAATGCAGGTAAAGAAAAGGGTAAGGAACGGAGGCAGGGATTGGGATAAGGGGTGAATTGAGAGGGACAGAAAGAAAATAAGAGAGTAAGAAAGAAAGTGAGAAAGAAAGAAAGAAAGAAAGAAAGAAAGAAAGAAAGAAAGAAAGAAAGAAAGAAAGAAAGAAAGAAAGAAAGAAAGAAAGAAAGAAAGAAAGAAAGAAAGAAAGAAAGAAAGGAAGGAAGGAAGGCTCGAGAGTGGCTGAATGGCCTCCTCCTGTTCCGGTGTAACAGATTCAAGAGGGGCTGAATGTCCTCCTCCTGTTCCTGTGTAACAGGCTCGAGAGGGGCTGAATGTCCTCCTTCTTTTCCTGTGTAACACAATGGAGAGGGGCTGAATGTCCTCCTCCTGTTCCTGTGTAACAGACTGGAGAGGGGCTGAATGTCCTCCTCCTGTTCCTGTGTAACAGACTGGAGAGGGGCTGAATGTCCTCCTCCTGTTCCTGTGTAACAGGCTCGAGTGGGGTTGAATGTCCTCCTCCTGTTCCTGTGTGGCAGACTGGAGAGGGGCTGAATGTCCTCCTCCTGTTCCTGTGTAGCAGGCTGGAGAAGGGCTGAATATCCACCTTCTGTTCCTGTGTAACAGGCTCGAGAGGGGCTGAATGTCCTCCTCCTGTTCCTGTGTAACAGGCTCGAGAGGGGCTGAATGTCCTCCTTCTGTTCCTGTGTAACACACTGGAGAGGGGCTGAATGTCCTCCTCCTGTTCCTGTGTAACAGACTGGAGAGGGGTTGAATGTCCTCCTCCTGTTCCTGTGTAACAGACTGGAGAGGGGCTGAATGTCCTCCTCCTGTTCCTGTGTAACTGGCTCGAGAGGGGCTGAATGTCCTCCTCCTGTTCCTGTGTGGCAGACTGGAGAGGTGCTGAATGTCCTCCTCCTGTTCATGTGTAACAGACTGCATTGGGGCTGAATGTCCCCCTCCTGTTCCTTTGTAGCAGGCTCGAGAGGGGCTGAATGTCCTCCTTCTGTTACTGTGTAACACACTGGAGAGGGGCTGAATGTCCTCCTCCTGTTCCTGTGTAACAGACTGGAGAGGGGTTGAATGTCCTCCTCCTGTTCCTGTGTAACAGACTGGAGAGGGGCTGAATGTCCTCCTCCTGTTCATGTGAAACAGACTGGAGAGGGGCTGAATGTCCTCCTCCTGTTCCTGTGTAACTGGCTCGAGAGGGGCTGAATGTCCTCCTCCTGTTCCTGTGTAACAGGCTCGAGAGGGGCTGAATGTCCTCCTTCTGTTCCTGTGTAACACACTGGAGAGGGGCTGAATGTCCTCCTCCTGTTCCTGTGTAACAGACTGGAGAGGGGTTGAATGTCCTCCTCCTGTTCCTGTGTAACAGACTGGAGAGGGGCTGAATGTCCTCCTCCTGTTCCTGTGTAACTGGCTCGAGAGGGGCTGAATGTCCTCCTCCTGTTCCTGTGTGGCAGACTGGAGAGGTGCTGAATGTCCTCCTCCTGTTCATGTGTAACAGACTGCATTGGGGCTGAATGTCCCCCTCCTGTTCCTTTGTAGCAGGCTCGAGAGGGGCTGAATGTCCTCCTTCTGTTACTGTGTAACACACTGGAGAGGGGCTGAATGTCCTCCTCCTGTTCCTGTGTAACAGACTGGAGAGGGGTTGAATGTCCTCCTCCTGTTCCTGTGTAACAGACTGGAGAGGGGTTGAATGTCCTCCTCCTGTTCATGTGAAACAGATTTGAGAGGGGCTGAATGCCCTTTAATTGTGCTACAAAGGTCTAACTAAATTTCAGCAGCTCAATCTCAACTGCCGTCACCAGGTGAAAGCCTCGGGAGCCGTTTAAGCGGCGGGGACTTGTAAATTTCGCGTTCCTCTTTTTTGTATGAGTGTCTATCACTGTGGGGACAACAGGGACACGGTGATAAAATCCAATGCAACCTCCGTACAAAAACCTCGCTCTACACACCTGGTGGAGGATCAGCAGAAGAGCAGTGACAACAGAGTAAAGGAGTCAACATGGCCCAGGATTATGGCGGGAACTGGGCCCTTTTCATCTTAAAGATGTCTCAGAATGGTCCAGCCTTATAAGTTAGAATATTCCTCTGGAAAAGAGAATAACTGTGTGTCATTTGTGTGGAAACTGGTAACTCTTTAACCTTTAAACCCCACCCTGGTGTCCTGGGACCAATATTGATCCCTCAACCAACATCACAAACAATGATCTGCTCATTAATCTCACTATTGTTTGATGGGACTTTCTTGGTACAATATCAGTTGCTGTGTCTCCCTGTGGTGACCACTTCATAAACAAACTGCTTCATTGGCTGTAAGCTGCTTTGTACGTCCTGATAATCTTGACCAGTGCTTCCGAAATGCTGAGCAGGTCAGTTTTAGCAATCAGTTTCCGACCGGGTTGATGTAACGAGATCTGCTGACGTGCTAACAACGCACCACTCAACTTCGGGACCGGCACCAAACTGACGGTGTTAGGTAAGAAAAAGGGACGTTTTTTTCCCACTCCCTTCATGTCCAGCTGTTTGCATTCCAAGCTTGTTCTGCCACAACCCTCCGCGGGCGGTTTAAAAAGTCAGGCTGATGACACTGGCCCTTCTTTCTGGTTTGCAAAGACCAGTCCAATATGACCCTCGTCTGTAAACCACCCCGTCCTGTCTCGTTCAGTTACAAGGGGAACATCTCCCGGGTCTGTTCATGACTGAGTTTAGAGCATCGTGCAGCAGAGATAGCTTACTTTGGCGATGGGACCAAGTTGACAGTGTTGGGTAAGGCGACTATGTATTTCTGTTCCTCCAATCGATCAGAATCTATGTTCAGTTAAAAAAGCACCAGGAGTAATGTTCAGATATTAGATACATTAAAGGGTTAACTCATGAGGACTGGTTACTCAGACGAAGCTGACAGTCCCTCGAATATAGAATTTTAAGGGCTGATATCATGGAGGGGTTTGAGGTGTTGGATAGATAGAGAGAGAAACTGCTTCCTCAGGTTGCGGGGAGTCCAGAACAGTTTAAATTATTGCCATTCAGGGATGATATCAGGAAGCACTTCTTCATGCAAAGGTTAGTGGAAATGATGGATTCCACCCCGACCCCATAAAAAACAATCAGTTGAGACTGAGGGTCAATTGATAAATACAAATCCAAGATTGATAGAGCTGTGTAAAACAAAAGTATTGAGGGTTACAGAACCAAGGCGGATTGATGGAGTTAAGATTCAGATCAACCTTGATCGAACTGATCAAAGGGCTGAACGGTCACCTTCTGTCCCCATGTTCCACCGACCTTTACGGTCATTGACATAATAGGAACTTCAATGGAACAGACTTAACAGTCGAGAGGGATTGAAGGGGATTTTGTGACAGCCCCATACCAGTGTGCTCCAATTACGAAGCATATTTCGGAGATGGGACCAAACTGGTGGTTTTAGGTGAGTGAATGCATTCCTAACACTGGAAAAGTTGATTCAATTTGGGAATTCACGTGAGGTGGTCGAGGGGGTGAAAATATAGAAATTTGGTGAATTAATTTCAATTCTTCAGCTTACAAGGGGAGACCTACAACTGCCGAATTCGTTTCACTGCAGGGAAGGGTTTTGAGTAGATACATAAGGGAGGGTCGCGAAAATAAACAGAACAAACAGTAATGTAGATACAAATAGAATGATTGCGCTTGTGAGAGCAAAACAAGAGGACACAGACATAGAACGAAAAATGTCAGATTGCATCGTTCAGTATGCAGTTCTGGTCTGCATATTATAAAATAAATGATGTAGAGGCTCTGGATAAGGTAAAACAAAACAGATTAACAGCTGTGCTGCCCAAACTGGGACGTTGGAACTATTGGAGAAGGTCGGACAGACTGGGACTCCGTTCTCGAGAGCAGTAAAGTTTGAGGGGTGACCTGGTAGAGTTCTGTACGATTTTGAAAGGGGTTTCGATAGGGTAGACACACCGAAGTTTTTTCCACTTGTGGGGAGACCAGAACGGGGAGAGCATAAATGTCAGACACTCAGTAATAAATTCAAAAGGGAATTCAGGAGAAATTTCTTTACCCAGACAGTGGTGCGAATGTGGAACTCACTACCACAAGGAGTGGGTTTAAAAAAGTAGATTGGATAAAAAAAATTGGATTAAATGAAGGGGATGAGGGGAGTCTCAAGTGGAGTGTAAACACTGGTATGGAGCAGATGGGCTGAATGGCCTGTTTGTGTGTTGTAAATTCTATGTAATTCTATATATTCCCTCTTGGCCTCGTGCGGCAATGGATGAAACTGTTTTGAGACACACTATTTTCAAGTTACTAATCGAACTGGTGAGCTATCCATATCCAGTGGACAATGAGGTGTCAAGGGCCCCATGACCTTTCCTCATTCACCAGGATAATACCGGAATCAAAATAATTTAATTTATGACGATGTGTTGTTTAAAGTAGGGTTGCAGTAAATTGAGAATTGGAGATTCAGGAGTGATCCAATTGATGTGTTTAAGATAATGATAGGATCTGATATTTCCTCTGGTGTGACGGGTCCAGAACAAGAGAGCAAAACCTTAAACTGATAGCTTGACCATTCAGGAGTGACGTCAAGAAGGACCTGTTTACAAAATGCCCTGTGGAATCCAGAAATCTCTCCCACAGAAAGCTGAGGGAGTCAGTCGAAAATTTCAAATGTGTGGTTGATGATTTTTTGATCAGCAAAGATGCTAAAGGTTATGGAACCAAGAAGGCAGGTCGAAGGCGTTAAGGTACAATTGATTTATAATCTAATTAAATGTCGGAATAAGCACGAAGGGCTGAATGGTCAACTCCTGTTCCCCAGTTGCTATGTTCCTTTGGACAAAATTTCCTTATACTTGTCGGTTCTCCCTTATTATGAGGGGCTCCTTCGGAAAAGGACTCAAAGACAGGTGATGTTTTAATACATGAGTTTATCATTGTGCTCTGGTGACATTTATTATTTCGGAGCTGGGACTAAACTCACTGTTTTAGGTAAGATTATGTTTGCACATGTAGATATTTATATATGTAAACATCTCTTTTCATCTGTAAGTCTTTCTATTTCTTTATCTATCAATGTACCTATCTATTTGTTGGTCTGTGGATCCATCTGTCTGTCTGTTTGTCCATCTACTTATCTATTTGTCTGTCCATACATCTGTCTACCCATCGTTGTATTTTGGTATTGTTGCTTAGTGCAGTGCGGGCGGGTATACCAACCTGCTACATTTTGGGGACGGGTCCAAGTTGACGATTTTGGGTGAGTTCAGTTTCTTTGTTTTCAATGAAGCAAGGGTCACCTGTAAACATCTTGCAAGAAGGATTGAATGAATAATTGGGAGGGACTTAGAGAAAATCTCCTATTGTCAGGACTGCCACGGTGGATAACTGACTAACAGGTCCACATTTAGACGGGGCAGACAGTCTTGGGAATTCTGAGAGTTATAACTGCAAACTGCCTGGTTAGTCCACCAGTTTACATTAACTTACAGTAAGCTTGCGTTAACCAGAGGCCACTATCAAATATTAAGGAATGGGGCAGTGAATTTCTTTTCTTCCAGAAGAGAGTTGGGGAATGTTTTTGTGATGTGAGGTGATGATGTGGGAGCAGGGAGTATTCAGCCTTGTGTATTTTGGAGATGGCTCTAAATTAACAGTCCTGGGTAAGTGAGATGTTCGTCAAAATATGTCTCTTACTAGCATTGCAAACGTCGACTAGTTTAGTCTCTTCAATTTAAAGAAAGGAGAGAGAATGTGAAAACAGGCAAAAGAGTAAGCATTGCATTGAAGAAGCAAGAATTTAAATAGCTAAATGTAGGAGATTGGAGGAGGGCTGGTGAGAGAGGAATTTACAACCAGAGATCATGGCTGATCTGATGTTGGCCTCGATCCCTCTTTCCTACCTGTTCTCCATAATCCTTGGCTCTGCTCTCTATCTCAGTTTGAATGCATTCACGGACTCAGCCTCCACAGCGCTGTGGAGTAGGGAATTCCAAAGATTCACGACTCCCTGATCGAAGAAATTCCTCCTCCACTCCGTCCTAAATGAGCGACCCCTCATTCTGAAACTGCGCCCTTTAATTCTACAGGGGAACATCCTCTCAGCATTTACCCTGTCAAGCGCCCTCTGAATCTTAGAATTTCCCAGACCATCATCCCCCATTCTTCTTCACTCCAGATGGAGAGCAAACATCAGACAAAACTGGAGGGAGATGGGAAATTAGATTTAAAACAGTGAAAAAGAGACAGAGACAAGGAGATCAATTGTAACAGAATATAAGATAAAGAGCAATAGGGTGGAATAATGAATATAACACAAGGCAAAATGTTCCAACTATGTTCATTAACTATTGTGTATCGAGTTAAAGAAACGCGAGTTCTGATACAAAAGTGTAACATTGCGTCAGGCAACGATGGTTATACTTTTGGGGGTAATTCAAAACTCATGGTTTTAGGTAAGTGAGATAGAATCGAATTAGCTCTTTAAAGGAAAGTGGAATCAGAGGGATGTCTAGTTGAAATTTAAAATTATTCAAACCTAGTTGTGGATATGAGGACCTTATATATAAACATACACCTTGTATTTGTGTTCCGGCTTCATGCATTACTTCCGAGCCCCATATGGAATATTTCCTGAAACAAACTAGAGACGTATTGTGCATGTGGAAATCGACATGTGATAAGTACCTTGGATATCAGAGGTTGAATGGCCTAATCCAGTCCCTAATGTAGCTAAATCGGCGTAATGCGAGTTGATGATAGGAGTGAGGTACAGGGACAAATACGTGACAATCAAGAAATTTAGAATAAAGAGTTGAAGAAGCTGGAAAGTACCTTCGTTAAAGAAGGATTGACGAGGAGTTGAGCAAGGGAGTTAAGCTGAACCTCGATGAATCGCTGGTTAGGTCCCAGCTGGAGAATTGTGGGTGTCACATGTTAGGATGGATGTCAAGGCCTTAGAGTGGTTGCACGAATGATTTATTCGACTGGTTCCAGCGATGAGGGTCTTCAGTTGCGTCTAGAGACTAGAGCAGAGAAAGTTTAGGGGGGATTTGACAGAGGTGTCCAAAGCAATGAAGGCTTTGGACACAGTACATGCTCAGAAACAATTTCCAATGCTCGAAGCGTTGGTAAACAAAGGGCACAGAGTTAAGGTAATTGACAAAATAAACAGGGGTGATATGAAGAATAAAACAATTATGCGGTGTGTTGTTATCTGGAATGCGCTGCCTGAAAGGGTGGTGCAAACAGACTCAATAGTAACTTTCAAAAGGGGGACTGGACAATTACTTGAAGGGGAAATTATTTCTACTGGTGGATGGGTCAATAAACAAAGGTCAGATATTTAAAATCATTGACAAAAGATCTACAATCGAGATCATTAAAGGGCTGATATAATCGAGGAGCTTGAGGTGTTGGATAGATAGAGAGAAACTGCTTCTTCAGGTTGGGGGGAGTCCAGAACGATTTAAATTCGAGCCGTTCAGGGGTGATATCAGGAACTCTCCCCGCACCCCCCACAACAAAATAATATACTGTTGAGGCTGGGCGTCGATTGATAATTTCAAATTCAAGATTGTTAGATTTTTGTTAAACAGAAGTATTGACAGTTACAGAACCAAGGTGGGATGATAGAGTTAAGATTCAGAACAACCCTGATCTAACTGCATGGTGGAACAGTCTCGAAGGGCTGAACGGCCACCTCCTGTCCACATGTTCCTACGCCCTTTACGGGCCATTGAAACAGTCAGAACTTCAATGGAATAGACTTAACAATCTAGACTGGAGGGGGATTTTGCGACAGCCCCATACCATTGTGTAATGCGAGAGAAGCATATTTCGGAGATGGGACCAAACTGGTGGTTTTAGGTGAGTGAATGCCTTCCTAACACTGGAAAAGTTGATTCAATTCGGGAATTCACGTGGGGTGGTCGTGGGAGTGAATATTTAGGAATTCGGTGAATTAATTTCGACTCTTGGGCTTAAAAAGGGAGACCTACAACTGCTGAATTCATTTGGAAAGGAGTTTGAGTGGGGACATAAGGGAGGGTCTCTAAAATAAACAGTACAAACAGCAATGTAGTTCCAAATGAGAACAGAACAAGAGGACACAGACACAGAACGAAAACTGTCAGATTCAATTCTTCAGTATGCCGTTATGGACTGCATATGATTAAAAAGCAGAGGCTCTGGATAGAGCAAAACAAAACATATTTACAAGTGTGCTCCCAAAATTGAGAGGATATAACCACAGGTCAAGAATGAAGAGGCTGGTGCTGTTTTCTCCAGAAAAGAGAAGGCAGAGGGGATAACCTGATCGAGGTCTTTAAGATTATGACAGAGGCAAGATGATTCCACTTGTTGAGGAGACCAGAACCAGGGGACCATCAATATAAGACAGTCACTAATAAATCAAATATGGAATTCAGGAGAAGCCTTTTCAACCAGAGAGTGGCGAGAATGTGGAACTCACTACCACAGGGAGTGGGCTGAGGCGAATAGCAGAGATGTATTTAAGAGGGAAGCTGGATAAACATATGGGGGAGAAAGGAATAAAATGACCTTTTAAAAGGATGGGGTGAGATGAAGAGGGTGTGAGAAGGATCATGTGGAGCATTTAATCGGCTAGGACGTAGTGGGCTGAATGGTCTGGTTCGCTGCTGAATCTTCGATGTTATTTGATGTATTCCCCATTATCCTGAAGCGTTTGAATGGATGAGAAGTATAAAAGGGGATTTTTTTGTTTGTGAATGGACACTGGGTGTTGAATGCACATTGAACGGCCTGGGGAACGTGAGCTGAAAGTCCAGGGCAGATTGCGAATGATCTTTCCTCATTTACCAGAATGGTGACGGGATTAAATTATGGGGGCAGGTTGCTTGGAGATGTTGAGCATTGGAGATTAAGGATTGATCCAACTGATGTGTTTAAGATAATGAGAGGATTCGATAGGGCAGATAGAGCTGCAATTTACGCGGGTGTCAGAGCCCAGAGCAAGGGTGAGGGTGGAGGGGAGCATTAGCTTAACATTAAAGCTTGGCCGTTCAGGGGTGATGCCAGAAAGGACATAACTGAACAAACGGTGGTGGAAATCTGGGCCTCTCTCCGCTATGAAACTGCTGAGGCCACAGGGTCAATTGTCACTTCCCAATCTGAGAATGATAGAGCCTTGTTAGGAAAAGGGTCTGGAACACAAACAGGCTAATGGGGTTACAATACAGATGATTCATGACCTCACTGAATGTCAGAACAAGCTCGACGGGCTGAATGGCCTACTCCAGCTACAGTATTTCTATGTTCCTTTGTGCCAATACTCCTGTAGGTTCTTTCTAGTTGTGAAAGGCTCCTTCAGGACAAGAATCAGAGAGAGGTGAGAGGTTTTGATGCAGGGATTTAGCTTTGTGCTCTTCTGATATTTACTACTTCGGAGCTGGTACCAAGTTAACTGTTTTAGGTACGTTAGCATCTATATAAACATCTATTGTTCCATCATCCACAATGTATCGGTCTGTGTATCCATCTTTATGTTTATCGATCTACGTAGCTACTTTTCTGTCGGTGTATCGGTCTATCCAAAGGTGTGTTTTGGTAATGTTGTTCAGCATAGTGCAGGCGGGAGCGACCAGCCTTTACATTTTGGAGAAGGTTCGGCTCTAACAGTATTGGGTGAGTTAGACCTTCATTCAATGAAGCCAGGGATGCTGGGTTCATCTTGTCTGTGCAGGCTGGTGGTCATCTGATGTACTGGCTCTCTGCTCCTTTTCTCCAGCAGGAGAGAGGAGCATGAATGTGGAGCAGTGTCTATGAGGAGGCTTCCCCTTGCCTTCCCCAGACACGGTGAGAAATGAACCCGTTCTGTAAGCATTGTTCAAACTGGCACGTTCGCCAACTGAGCTATCTGGTCCCCAACTTGAGTGTAGAAGTTAATTAATAATTATGAACAACTCCATGTAAAATCTTCCAGTATTATAAGCACTGTATCTGTGGACATCTAACATATTCACAGATGGATGGATAGACGGTACTGTGAATGTTGCTGGCTTTAATGGTCAAGCCCCCTCTCCCCCACCTCCCCACCCGGTTATTTTATGCGTGTACTTTGTTGTATGGTCAGCTCATGTTTGTCAAAGGGCAATATCAAATATTAATGAGATGGACACTGAAAACTGGCAGGGCGCTATTGAGGAATGTTTTCGTGTTGTCACATGATGATGTGGGAGCAGGAAATACCCAGCTATCATATTTTGGAGACGGCACTTAGTTAACAGTCCTGGGTGAGTGAGATATTTGTTGAAACATATCAGTGGTCTCAGTAATTATTAAAACTGTCGGCCAGTTTGTCCCCATCAGTTTGAAGAAAGGGGAGAGACCATAAACTTTAGAAAAAAACAAAGAGTAACGAAGCAACAGTGAAAACAACTAAACATAGGGCAATGGCGAGGTGGAAATGGAGGAAGGTTAGGGAGGCAAACCTTATCTACAGAGAGACAGATTGGGAGCAAAATGCAGGGAAAAGGGGACGGAAAATTAGAGAGACAAAGATGGGAGAGGTCGAGACAAAACAAAAGAAATAACAAAAAGAGGTAAAGAGGGAAAGGGCGGGGTAATAAATGCAACCCAATACAAAACGATGCAACTGTGCTTAATTAACCGCCGTGTAGAGAGTTAAAGATTCCCTAGCTTTGTTACAACTGTGTAACATTGTGTCAGGGAACAATGACTATACATTTGGCGATGGCACAAACCTCGTGGTTTTAGGTAACTGATTAACGTGGCGTCAGTGAGAATCATTCCGCAACGTCTGATATGGTATAGTCTGATTGAAATTTACAAGATTAATATATGAAGATAACGCTAATAATATTCCCTATTCAGCTGCATCCGTTTCTTCACAATGACCGATTGTGTGTGTGGAAATCAACAAGTGATAGCTGTCTGGGAAATCAGACTCTGAATGGCCTACCCCTGTCCCGAATGTTACTCTATTGGTTTAATGCGAGGAGTGAGATAGAGAGAGAGCTTGGTCAAAAAAAGGGTCAAGATGTTTGAAGTGACCAGTTGATGATGCTGGAACGCACCATCATTGGTTAAGAATTCACGAGGTGTTGAGTGAGGAAGTGAGGATTAACATTTACAAATCACTGGTAAGGTCCCAGCTGGAGTATTGTGTTCAGTCCTGGGTACCACACTTTATGACGGTTGTCGAGGCCTTAGATTGGGAGCAGAAATGATTCACCAGAATTGTACCAGAGATGAGGGACCTCAGATAGTTGGAGAGACTGGAGAACAGAAAAGGTTAAATGGAGATTGAATAGAGGTGTTCAAATTAGTGAAGGTTTTGGATAGAATTAATAATCAGAAACAGTCTCCATTGGTAGATGGGTCGGTAACCAGAGGACACAGGTTTTGAGGCAATTGACATAAAGGACCAGTGGCGGGATGAAGAGACATTCTCCCACAGAGGTAGTTACTGTGATCGGGAAGGCATATCTGAACTGGTGGTGGAAGTTGGTTCAGGAGAAACTTTCAAAATGGAAATTGATAGATACTCGAAGGGAAATATACAGGACGATGGTAAAACCTTTCATAAAGCCAGCAGAGGTCCTATGGGCCGAATGGTCTCCCCTTCAGTGATGTATATTTCTTATTCTATGACCTTGCTCGTGAGCCACAAATGTAAATTAGGAGATATATAAATTAAGGAGATGTGATCAACAAACGCTTTCGAGGACAGGGTCCAAGTGTGATATAGACAAGACCTGCACCTCGCCTTGTGAGGTTTTGTTACAAGGGTCTCTCACTGTGTTCTGGCTATCAATATTACTTCGGAAGCGGTACCAAGTTAGTTGTGACAGGTGAGTCCAGGAATGTTAGGCCAATTCTGAGAATGCATGTTGTCTGAAATGGTCGGAAAGATGTTTAAGGCTCCGGGTTCATTGGTGAAAGACATTTTTCCAATGCATTTAAGATACAAACAGAGACAGAGAGAGAGAGAAGGAGAAAGACTGATTCTTGAACTGGATATGTGTTTAAAGAAGGGAAAGTTTCTCCCATTTATCTTACTATGGACAAACAAACAAGAGCTGTATTATTCACTCAAATATTCGGCAACTTTTCAGGGACCAGTCTAGTTTAGTAACAGGGCTGAAACACTGTGTTCTGGAAGCTACGACTATTTCTTTGGTGACGGGACAAAACTGACTGTGTTGGGTGAGTTGGACGTTCTTTGAAAAACAATGATTGCAGCTCACGCTGTTTCTGAGTTTCAGTTTGCAACTGAAATGTTGCATTGACAAATAACTCAAAAATTTCAGGCAGCATTTCCAATGTGCATAAAAGCCAGAATACATGGAAAATACTAAGATGCACAGGGAAAGACATTTTTTTAATTCGTTCGTGGCATCTGGTCCAGAATTTATTGCCCATCTCTGATTGTCTTCTGAGTGGTCTGCTAGCTCATTATTTTTCATCAGATGTGGGCGTCGCTGGCAAGGCCAAGATTTGTTGCCCATCCCTAATTGCCCTTGGACTGGGTGGTTTGCTATTTCAGAAGGCAGTTGCGAGTCAACTGAAGTCTGAAGTCACTTAAATGACAACAGACGGGGTTTTCTGACAATTGACGATAGTTTCATGCAGTTAAACCAGACTTTCATTTATCAGTTGAAGTTAAATTCCTCTGGCGACCCTCGGGATTTGAACCAGAATATTACTAGCACAGTAACATTATCACTTTGCAACCATCGCCCCTGCACTCAATGGGGTGTAGGTTTTTCCACAGTCCTGTCAGGAAGGGAGTTGCAGATTTGTTAACCGTTTTCTCAGAGGGCAGATTATTTGTTTCCAAAAAATGCTGTCATAATTCTTCCCCCAGAATGAGTGAAATAAAACATCATAATTACATTTAATTATATAGAATTTACAGTGTGTAAGCAAGCCAGTGGTGAAACTGCACACGAGCCTCCTCTCACCCTTACTTCATCTAATCTTCTATTCCTTTCTCTCCCATGTCTTTTTCCAATTTACTCCTTGAAAGCATCTCCAAAATCCATCTCAACCCATTCCCTGTGGTAGTGCATTCCACATTATTACCACTATCTGAGTAACGAACTTCCCTTTCTATTCCTCACAATGAATTTCTAATTAACATTATAATGCCCTTGACATAAAGAGTCAAATCTCCAGTGCATTCTGTGTGAGGTTTTGCATCAGTGCACCAGCTTCATTGCTCTTCGACCTGTAGTTATACTATTGTCATGTAACATTGTGTACAGGAAATACTCTGTATTACTTCGGTGACGGGACAAAATTGATTGTTTTAGGTGAGCACAGAACTGAAGCTTTTGTTGTTTTCGTTAATGAGGATCCTTGAGATTCTCAGACGAAATTAGATGCTCTAAAATACATCATGTTCTCGGTCACAGAATCACCTCGCCGATTTATATTGGCAGCTGGACCTGCAATATCTTGGTTTAAATATCTTTCACATTTGTTTTCAACTCAACCCAAGGCCTCCCTGTCCCTGTAATGTCCTCCGGCCCCTACAAACCTCCCTATCCCTGTAACCGCCTCCAGCCTCTATAACTCTCCGTATCCCTGCAATATCCTCCAATCCCGACAAACCTCGCTGTCTCTGTAACCTCCACCAGGCCCTATAATTAACCTGTTGTTCTCCTGTCCAATATCTAGGGTGCATTGCCGCTGTCTTTACATCACACATTAATAGTATGTAAATCTACAATTTGAGTACATCATTTCGAAGACGGTGCATTTGAGCATTTCTAACTAGATGGGAGTTTTAACACTGACAGGCATCACTGTGCTCAAATAACTACGATTATACTTTTGGCGATGGGACCAAGTTAGTAGTTTTCGGTAGGTGAACGGTTTCAGCATTGTATTCATTTTACAGTTTAATTGCTATTCGGTTGCCTCCAATGGGGAGTGGAGAGGGTTTAGTTAATGATTTGACCCAATCTCCAGCCTGCCTTTAAAAGAGATTAATTTGCTTCTCTTTTAGAGTAACACTATTGTTATATTGTTCCATTCACTATCCACTGGGATAGTCAAACTTGATAAAGCCATTTGTTGGTCTATTGTTATATTCTGTGATTGCCCACAACTCTCCATTATTCTAGTTATCAATGGGAATATCAAGAATCTCATTGTAGCTTTTTATGTGAAACTAAAGCCGTACTGGGATGTCTAACATCAGATATTTTGATGGAAAACCCTCTGATTTCACCTCTCGCAGAGGAATCCGTAGTAAAAGTACATGATAATAATTGATTGTAAAAGATCTCTGGAACTCCCTCTTCAACAAAAAGCTGTGAATCCTGGAGGGCGATTAGACCTGACAAAATTGAGATGGAAATAACTTTGTTTGGGGAGGTTATCGAGGGATATCGAGATCAGATTGGTAAATGAAGTGAGGTACAGATCAGCCTTTGAATAGAGGAGCAGGATAGAGGGGCTGAATGGCCGCCTCCTTGTGCAATAGGTTGTCTGGAGGGGAATAGTTTTGTAATGGGAGTGTAACACTGTGTTATGGAAAGACCGAACCATTATATTTTGGCCAAGGGACCAAGCTCACAGTTTTGGGTATGTAAATGTTAAAGGCTTTGTTTGTCTAACTAGTCCTTGAAGCAGCCAACACTCCCAGCTGATACACACTACTGAGTCAGCGGCGCTTGAGATGGCTTGGCCATGTGAGCCGCATGGAAGATGGCAGGATCCCCAAAGACACATTGTACAGCGAGTTCGCCACTGGTATCCGACCCACAGGCCGTCCATGTCTCCGCTATAAAGACGTCTGCAAACGCGACATGAAATCGTGTGACATTGATCACAAGTCGTGGGAGTCAGTTGCCAGCGTTCGCCAGAGCTGGCGGGCAGCCATAAAGACAGGGCTAAATTGTGGCGAGTAGAAGAGACTTAGTAGTTGGCAGGAAAAAAGACAGAGGCGCAAGGGGAGAGCCAACTGTGCAACAGCCCCGACAAACAAATTTCTCTGCAGCACCTGTGGAAGAGCCTGTCACTCCAGAATTGGCCTTTATAGCCACTCCAGGCGCTGCTTCACAAACCACTGACCACCTCCAGGCGCGTATCCATTGTCTCTCGAGATAAGTAGGCCCAAAAGAAAGAAAAGAAAGAAGAAGGGATAGTCTATCATCATATTCTGCAGTTTCCCATTACAGTCCAATTTTCGAATTATCAACCAGCACATCGACAATCTTATTATCCTTTCAAAAATATAGAAAATGCTGTGTGACATTAAACCGACAGAGAAGTGCATTGGGTTGTCTAACGTAGAATGTTATGGTGGAAATGCCTTCTTGTGATTGGCTGAATTGTTTTGGAATTGGGAGACATTCCTCAGGCTCTTTTCTCAGGAGGGTTATTGGGTGGAGTAGAATCCAGGATAGACATGGCTGGAAAGACATGACCCTAATACTTTTGTCAATCCATACTTTATGGGCTTGCAGCCAAAATTAAGTCAACAATTCTGAGCTGTTGCCGCATAAAATTGTTAACCTCACACTAATTAATAAAAATGACCGCTTCGATTTTGTTTTAGAAGATTGTGCTTTGCCTTCATCCGTATAAAATTCAATCCCATTCTTAAACAGAGTTTGTTCAGCTTGCTATGATTAACGTCCTGAAGCAGTGATCTTCTGGAATGAAAGCTCACTGTTGATAATGGGACAGACTTCTAAAAAAAAACAGTTGATGGAAATAATTCGACAAATATGCATGTTGGACACAAGAATACCACTCGGCCCATCTTACTAGAGTCGGCTGTTGGGAAATGTTCTCCAATTCGCCTCCCTCACCCCTTTTCTTTCTATACAGTCCTGCAATTTTCGCCTTTTTGAACTATGCTCCAATTCTTTTTTGAAGTTCAATATGCAATCAGTATCTATCACATTTTCAGGTAATGCATTCCATATCATAACAAGTCGTTGTGTAAAGAAATGGCCCCTCAATAAACATCTGGATCTTTTGCCAATTGCCTTAAATCTATGTTCTCTGGTTGTGAAATCTCCGGCCAGTGGAATCAGTCTCCCCCTACTGACTCTAACAAAGCCCTTCGTGGCTTTGAAATCAACTATTAAATCTCTCCTTCACCTTCTCTGGGAGAACAATCCCACCTTCTCCAGTCTTTCCACATAACTGAGTCCCTCATTTCTAGGACCATTCCAGTAAATCTCTCTCTGCACGCTCTCCAAGACCTTGACATCCTTCCAAAAGTGTGGTGCCCTGAATTGGGCACGAGACTCCAGCTCAGGCCTAACTGAGGGCCCTGGTAGTTTTACAACTGGCCTGTGACATTGTGTTCAGCTGGGACCTCGATCTCTTACTTTGGCTCTGGGATTACGTTCTCGGTAGGTAAACAAGAATAGATCTCAATATTCAAATTTAATTCACTCTAAGTGTTCATTCATTGCTTCGTAATTCTCCCAAAACTCACAAACCTGGCCACATACTGGAAAACTTGAGTAAATTTGAATCCCAAGATGCACAATTTTGCAAAGACAACGTTACCAGACTTCTCTGTGTCTACCCTCTGGAAGCCCCAACCCTTTCATAATCTTAGACGCCTCTTTCAGGTCACCTCTAAGCCTTCTCTTATCTATCATAAAGGCTATTCAGTCTTTCCTGATAGGTAAATATGTATGAAGACGAGAACTGTGCACAGTGATCCAAGTGTGGTCTAACCGAGGGATATGGAGACCAGAACTGTGCACAGAGCTCCAAGAACGTCTAAGCAAATGTTACCATATTTTCTCTGCTTTAAAATGGAATGGTGGAGAAAAGGACAGACAAATCTACACATTGCAATTGGTTGAATGATAATTGTTCAAAGGTGTCAGAGTATTCGATGAATTATCGTGTAATCATTGGTCCCCAGCAGTTTTAATACTGCTTTGTAACACTGTGTTCTGGAAACAGCACACCTCTCCGCTTTGGCGATGGGACAAGATTAACAGTTCTGGGTATGTAAAACCGAGCGATTTGTCCCCCCAGTGTTCAATGTAAAAGCATTAAGCTTCACCAATGTAAAAGCAGAGAGGCAAGGCTCAACTAGTAGTGATTATTTTAAAAGCTGAACTCAGGAAGGGCCACTGTCGAGTTTATAACAGATGCAAACCCGAGTCAACGATTTTGAAAAGGACTCCAATCAAACACAAGAAGCCACAAAGGACCATTCATCCCTTGAGCCTCTTCCACCATTCACTTAAATCATGGCTGAGTTTTATCTTAGCTCCAGCTACCGTCTTTGGTTCCATAACCTTTAACACACTGACTCAACAAAAATGATTGAATGTAATAAACAAAGACTAGATCCAGTCAAGGTTGTAGAAGATTAGATACGAAATGGCAAACTCACCTAGTCTTCCTTCAAGAAAATAACTAAATTGAGTGCATAAGGAATTGACTTAAATTTACGCTGAAACACTGTTTCAAATCAGAATTCAAAGTGAGAGGTACATGGCAATGTCCAAACAGCTTAACAATTTCACTACATGCTCACTTGATATACTAAATAAATACAGTGAACAAGCTACAGTATTGACAGTCTACGGGAACTGTTAGGCCATCCTAGTTTTCTGATAGGAATGTAGCATTGTGGATGCAACTACTAACTTTCATTTTGGCCACCATCCCAAATTAACAGTGTTGGGTAAGTTTTAAAAAATGTAACATTTTGAGTGCGTCAATTAAGTTAGTTGTATATTTATCCATGGCATTGCACTCCAGTACATAACTGCACAGAGCTGCATGGTTGACCCTGCTTCCCAGATTTCCCTCGTTGCCCCACTTATTACCAAATGATTGTAATAATTATTATATTTAATTCGCAATATTTCAGCAAGATATATTCTGAAAACTGGTAGGGTAATGCAGAGAGGATTAAGTGGTGGTGGGGTGATTGATACCAGGGAGAAAGGATTTCAGCTTTATAGAGAGACTGGAAAAGCAGAATATTGTTCTCATTGGAGCAGAGAAGGTTAAAGAAGATTTGTTAGTGTGGTTCCAGGGATGAATGACTTCAATTGTGTGGAGATACTGGAGAAACTGGGGTTGTTCTCCTTAGAGAAGAGAAGGTTAAGGTGAGAATTAATATCATATTCAAAATGTCCAAAATCATATGGTTTGTAATAGAGTAAATAAGAATAACTCATTTCTGCTGGGAGAAGGGTCGGTAAGCAAAGAGAACAGATTTGTCATTGGTAAAAGAAACAAAGAGGGAGTTGAATATTTGCTTTTACACAGCCAGTTGCTGTCATGTGGAATGCACTGCCTGAAAGTCGCTTTAAATAGTAGCTTTTAAAACATGTATTTGATGCATACTTGAAGGCTAACAAATGCAGGGTTATGGGGAAAGAGCCAGCAGCTCTGTGTGTTCGCAGACGATTGAGCAACCTGCAGGCTTAATTCTAATTGGTATCCCCTGATGCAGTACGACATAGTACTTGTCTGCATCTTTAATATTGACTAATATCCAATAATAACAGCAAACAAAGCACGAAGCTAAGCGTTTCGGGTGAGTAGCTGACAGTACAAGAGGTCTCAGTTAATGATGGATGGACCAAGGTCTGCTGTTGTTGTACGGATGCAGTTTTCTAATTGTTGGGAGGGATTTTAGCAGATGAACACAAGGATTCATTTCACGTGTAGGGGACAATTACGCGGGATTAGTGCATTGTTCTGTCAGTGAGGCGGTGGCTCCTTATTTCTGTAACTTCCTCTGGACCTAAAAGAACCCCTGATGATTTCCCTGTGCTCCGAACAATTCTGGCCTCTTGTGCATCCTCCGCTCCCTTGAACCCACCATTGGCGGATGTGCCTTCAGCTGCCTGAGCCCGAAACCCTGGAATTCCCTCCTGAAACACCTCTGCTTCTCTCCCTCTTCTCCTTCTTTAAGAAGCATCTTAGAACCTACTTCTTTGACTGTTCACCTGTCCCTAATATCTACTTCGATAACTCGGTATCAAGTTGCTGTCTGAGTTGCTCTGATGGTGAGATTTTTCACTGCATCAACGGTGCTAGTTAAATGCAATTTTTTGCTGTTATTAATCACCAGGTAGGCCTCGCCTGGAGTATTGTGACCAATTCGTGGCTAACACACTTTGGGAAGGATGTCAAGGCCATAGAGAGGGTGCAGAAGATATTTACTAGAATAGTACCAGACATGGGGAGGTTTCACTTGTGTGTAGAAATGGGAGAAGCTGGGATTGTTCTCCTTCGAGCAGAGAAGGCGAAGGGGAGATCAATGTTGTTTCATTAAACTTATTCTTAAAATAAAGACACATTCGCAAGTAACCAGGAAAAGCAGACAAAATATAAAGGGAAAATTAATTGAAGACAAACAACAGCGTGGCGAATCCCAGAGGGAGGAAGTCCCAATAAAAGTACAATTGTTAAGACCAAAATTAAACTTGTGTTCAGCCCCTTTGCAAACAGGCAGATTTTGGACAGCAACGTGCGCAAGGCACTTTCGTGTATTGCAGCAAAGGTACCAAACTAACGAGTGCTAGGTAAAGACGCACCATTGTCAAACTGCATCTGTCAATTGCAGCTCAACTGGTTGAGAAAGAGACCAGTTCTCAAAATACAGCTTGGGTTTAAGTATTTCAGTGAAGTTACACAGTGGTGACACTCTTACCTCCGAGTCAAAAAAAAAAGCGAATTCGACATTCTCACTATTCTCTGGGTGAAGAGGAGTCTCCTGAAATCTCCAATGGTTCAATATTCAGAACAAAAATGTAACAAAATTAGGCATCAGTCATTATGTTAATGATTGTATCATTTTAATATTCATGGCATTCTCACAGAGTCTTGACTGTAAACCCAAACCTGTTCAGGTATTTCTTTCGCAATATTACGCTCATAGAGCTTTAGAGTTAAAGAACTGACTGTGGAGTGTAGTCACTGTTGTAATGTAGGGAAAGGTTTCAGCCAAAATGCGCACAGCAAGATCCCACAAGCATCATTGCACTAAATGACCAGATAACCGGAAATGGTGGATGTGAAGTGTTGAATGACGGATAAATATTGGCTCGGACACACTCCCCTTATTTTCTTTGAGCCAATACATTGTTTCTCAAACGGTACAATTTTAAATTGGGTGCAGGAACAGAGAAACCAGGGGGATGTATGTTCATAAATCTATGAAGGTGGCAGGGCAGGTTCAAAAGGCTATCAAAAGGCACACTGAATCCTTTTGGCTCTGTAAACAGAGGCACAGAGGGAAAAAGCAAAGCTGTTATCATGAACATTTATAAAATACTGTTTAGGCCTCAGTAGCAGCATTGTGTTCCACTCTGGTGCCACCCTTTGGAAAACAGGATAAGTCCCTAGAGAGAATGCAGAGTAGATTGACTGGAATGGTTCCAGAGTTGAGGCACTTCAGAAATCGTGAAGAGATTGAAGAAGCTGGGATTGTTCTCCTTAGAGCAGAGAAGGTACAGGGAAAATTTTAATCGAGGTGCTGAAACTCAGGAAGGCTTTCGATAGAGTTAAAAGGGAGAAACCCTTTTTTCCAGTGGTAGGAGGTTCGGTAACCAGAAGGACACAGATTTAAGGTCGTTGGAAAAAAAAAGGGGGGATGAGGAAATATTTTGTTTGAACAGCGAGTTGTTGTGATTTGGAATGTAATGCCTGACATGGTGCTGAAAGCAGATTCAATAGTAGCTTCACTTCAAAAGTAGCTTTCAAAAGGGAAATAGAGAGAGTTTGAAGGTACATAGTTTACTGGGTTATGTGAGAAGAACAGGGTGGGGAGTAGGATTAATTGGCTAGATCTACCAAAGAGCTGGAATTCACACAACAGGCTGTATGGTCCCCTCCTTTCATGTGTGAGTTTACGGTAGCACTAATTATTAAATATTACATTTGGGGGAAGAGACAAGAGTAGGATTAGAATCATAATACAGCACAGAGGGGGGCCATTCAGCCCATCGAGTCCATGCCAGCTCTCTGTCTGGCAATCCAATCAGTCCCACTCACCCGCTCTATCCTTATGGCCCTGCAAGTTAATTTGCCTCAAGTGTCCATCCAATTTCCTTCTGAAATCATTCATTGTCTCCGCTTCCACCACCCTTGCAGGCAGCGAGTTCCAGGTCATTACCACACGTGGCATAAAAATGTCCCCCCTCACACCCCCCCTGCATCTTTTGCACAGCACCAGAAATCTGTCTCTCCTGGTCCTTGTACCAACAACTAATGGGTGAAGTTTTTCTTTGTCTACCTTATCTAAATCCGTCATAATCTTGTACGCTGCCATCAAATCTCCCCTCAATCTCCTTTGCTCCAAGCAGAACAATCCCAGCTTCTCCAACCTAACCTTGTAGCTAAAATCCTTCATCCCTGGAACCATTCTGTTAAATATCCTCTGCACCCTCTCAAGGACACTCACTACCTTC
Organism: Heterodontus francisci; assembly: GCF_036365525.1. Lineage (NCBI taxonomy): Eukaryota > Metazoa > Chordata > Chondrichthyes > Heterodontiformes > Heterodontidae > Heterodontus > Heterodontus francisci. The sequence goes on along the minus strand of NW_027140825.1, from coordinate 1,375,940 downwards.
CTCAAATGTGGTGATCAGAACTGGCTGCAAAACTCTAGTTGTGGCCTAACCAGAGCTTTAGAAATGTTCCCCATAACCTCCCTGATAGGAAAGGGCTCTAGATAATGGGACAAGGTGAGTGATAGCCTTTTTATTGAGAACAGGCTGGCCCAGAGTTCAGGATAACACTTTTCAGATAGACAGGAGAACCTCTTTCATAATGAGACAGACTTGTACTTCCCTCAATGACTAAGAGGTTGAGATGATCATTTTCTGCCACTTTGGGTTAAAATGTACAAAAGCATGTCGAGGTTGCAAACTGATTCTACGTTTTATGACTGATCGGTGTTCGGGAAACAGAGAGGTTTATTCTGGAGTTGGCACAAAATTAACTGCTCTGGCTAGGATTGAAAGGTTGATATTGTTTGGTGGTTTAAAATTCTCAAGACGGGTTTCATACTCATCCATATTGTCTCCATTTACTTTTCCTGCAGGCGAAAACGATACGATTAGGCCTGCCAAAGTTACTGTCTTTGAGCCCTCTCCCGAAGAGATTAGAGAAAAGAAAAAAGCCACTGTGGTCTGCCTCGTCAGCGACTTCTACCCCGACAACATCAAGATCCACTGGCTTGTCGATGGCAAGGAGAAAGATGCTAATGACACGAACATTCACACTGATCTCAATGCCATCCTATCAAAAGAAAATACATCTTACAGCATCAGCAGCCGGCTGAGATTCGACGCCCTAGATTGGGCTCGGTCCAAGAACGTTGAGTGCAGAGTAGATCTCTACACTAACGAATCAGTGCCTGCAACAAGCAGTTCAACATTAGCTGTCAAAGCAGGTAGGCACACTAGTGAGACCAATACCATTTTATTTCAGCTTCAAAGAAATCAGAAAGTTGCATTTATATCGCACCTGTGCTCTTATGAAAGTACGAATAAGCAAGTAGATGTATCAGTAAGTCAATAAATAATTAAATAATTCATGAAATAGAACAATATTGTAGTGTAAAGGGGAAGATATGGTTAAACACTCAATTAAAATGACTCTCAATATATTAGACTACAGTGCGGGACTCAATTGTGATAATCTACATTTACACAGTGATTTCATAAAATATTCTGATGCTGAATGTTTATTGATTTTTCTTTCTTTTCCCAGAAATGTGCGGTATAAGTAAAGGTGAATATCTATCTGCTTCTATCTGTATCTGGTCGCCACACTTTGTAAAGGAGGTGAGGGTCCTTGAGAGGGTGCAGAGGAGATTTACCACAATGGTTCCAGAGATGAGGAATTTTAGCTACAAAGTTACATTGGAGAACCTGGGTTGTTCTCCTTGGAGAAAAGGAGATTGAGGGGCTATTTGACAGAGTTGTACAAGATTATGACAGGTTTACAATAGGTAGACAAAGAAAAGTTGTCCCCATGAGTTGCTGGCACAAGGACTGGGGGGGGCGGTCACAGTTTTCAGGCTTTGGGAAAAAGATGCAGTGGGGGGGTAGATGTGAGGAAGAAGTGTTTTATGCAGCGAGTGGTAATGACCTGGAAGTCACTGTCTACGAGGGTGGTGGAAATGGAGATAATGAATGATTTCATAAGGAAACTGGACGGACTGTTGAGGGTAATTAACTTGCAGGGCAATGGAGATGGAAGGGGAGAGCTGGACTGATTGGATTGCTCTGTAGAGATCCTGCATGGACTCGATGGGCCGAATGACCTCTTTCTGTGCTGTAATGACTCCATGACTCAAAAAATATTCACCAATAATTCTGGAATTATTACTGTGTCAGACATTTCATGTATATACTCATTTCAACATTTCCAAGCTGTAGTTTTACAGTTATACATACTATCATGCACAACGAGTTTATGAGAAAACTCCTCTGGGAGGGAAAGGCCGTGGGAATTTCGAAATCAGCCTAGTCGAATGATATAACATCACAGTCCTCTTGGGTTCACGACCTCAGGGAAATATGCTGCCCTGTGATGAGGGAGAGGAGACGCCTGGGGATGGGAGGGGAGGGAGCTGTGTACACCTGTCTTAAAACTTACAATTCCTTGGGAGTTGATAGTGTGAATCTGGCGTGGAGATAAGAGGGACAGTTCCACTTCCCAGAGGTTAAATTAGTTTAACACATCATCTCAAAGAAGGTTCCTCCAAAGTTGCAGTGCAGCACACACGCTGTCTACTGGCACTGGGAGAGTCAGTCTGGATTATGGGGTTCATGTCTTTGGACTGGGGCATGAACCCACAATCGTACGACTCAGACAGGAGAGCGTTACCCAATCAGCTAGATCTGATACATACGTGAGCCATAGCTGACACAGAAGTTACAGCGGCCCCAATTCAGATCGGCCATATTGCTGAACTCCATTTGTAGTAAGGAATACCCCAGGGCTCCTTGCGTCAAAGGGAGATCAGTTCTGCTTTCGCAGCTCGACCCTTACATTGGGCTGCTTCACTGACACACATTACATTTTCACGCAGTAGCATTTCTTGCCTTGAGAGAACAGAGATTGCAACATTTTCTGTTACATTTACTTTACAGAGGCGAAAATCCAAAGCATGGCAACGGCAAAATTGACATACCTGATCCTCATCTGCAAAAGCATCTTTTATACAATTTTCATCTCAACAATTGCTTGGAAAACTAAGGTAAGATTAAAATTACTGAAGTTCTTAACATAGGTATTGTAATGGTGAAACTGGGTAAAGAAGTTTCTCCTGAATTCCAGACTGAAATTACGAGTGATTATCCGATATTCACGAGCCCACGTTTTGCATTCCTATTGCACGCAGATGGAATACACCAATTCACTTTCCATTCATTCCTGTGCCCACAAAACTAACCAACCAATTTAATCCAGTTGAACACAATTGTCAATGTTCTGGAATTTCCCTTGGAAAATAATTGAACTTATTGTGATTTTACAAGACTTTATATGCAAGGTTAGGAATGCATGAGCAGGAAAGAGCATGTGCATGGTTCGTCTCGATTATTCATGCACATGATGATCTGGTCAGGACAGTGATGTCGAGTCATTGGAGAGGGTGAAGGGGCGATTTACTTGAACGGTATCAGGGTTGAGGGACCTCAGTGATGTGAGGAGAATACGGAAGTTGGGATTGTTCTCCTTGGATCAGGGAAGGTTAAGGAGAGATTTAATAGAGGTGTGCACAATGATGAATGGTTTGGATAGGACAATGAATGGGGTAACAGCTTCAAAGAGGCAGCAGGATTGCCCAACCAAGGACACAGCTGTAAGGTGATTAGCCAAGGGAGCAGAGGGGCAGGTGAGAAATATATTTTGAGCCAGCGAGTTGTTGTGGTTGAGAATGCACTGGCTGAAAGGTCGGTGGAAGCTGATTCAGTAGTAACTTTCAAGAGGGAATTGGATGAATACTTGTTTGAGGGGGTTGAGGTAGTGGGGGAGGGAATAGTCTCAGGGCTATAGGGGAAAGAACTGTGAAATGGGACTAATTGGACAGCTCTTTCAAAATGCCAGTATAGGCACGCGGGACGAATGGCCTCCTTCTGTTCTGTATCAGTCCATAATTCCATGACGATAATAACTCCCTCTTTTTTTTATCATATACCAGACGTCTTACAGCAAAAGGTTTGACTGATCGTCGCAAATTAATGAACTCAAAAGATGGATAAGCAGCAGAACACACGAGGGAGCAAGGGGAGAGAAAATACGATTATTGTGAATATCTCGGGGGTGAATTTCGTCTAAACCACTCCCGCTGTACTCGCGTAACTTTGGCGGACAACCCTAAATACCCATCACCACTGCGGGAAACGAACAGAGGAAATTTTAAGCCCCAGTCTGTCTTTTCCACTAGAATAAGTCCTTTCATATTCTCGTCAATGTATTAAATTCCTGTTGTCTCAGTAGGTGAAGCTTTGAGAAACGTGCAAACTTTTTTTCCAGTTTATTTTGTCTGTTTATTAATTGTTAGTCTGTGCTGTTTGAAATGTTATAAAGAAACATACAACCTTACAGGACGAAAGGAGGCCACTTGGCCCATCGTGCAAGTGCTAGCTCTTTGAAAAAGCCAGTTGTTAATGCCAAGGCGATCAATTCCAGCTTTGCTGATCTTTCCATGAAACTGAAGTCCCTCATTCCGTGCAATTCTAGTAAAGCTGTGTATAATATTAAGCAGTAGGAAACAAATTGTAACTTCAAGTTCTGTTTAGTGCAACTATTAATGTCTTTTTTCCCTTTTCTGTTAATGCAGAAATGTTATTACTATTTGTATCAGACACCTCATCGATTGCAGATGGAAAATGCGCTCATAATTGTCCATTATTTGTCGTGGGGTTCTCAGTGGATCCAGTATCGACAGCTCGCTTGTGATCTTCTACATTTTTTATTCTTTTCTTGTTCACTGGTTAAGAAATAAATAGAATATTTCGACAAAGAAAACCGTTTCTCTCCACTATTATTTCAGTTTTACCCCATGCGCTTGGCACAACATTTCCAAACAACATTAAAATATGCAGGTAGACATTAGATGAATTTTATTGGGTAACGGGATCAAGGGATATTGAGCAAAGATGGGGAAATGGGGTTGGTGTGCATATCTTCCATGAGCTAATTGAATGGTGGAACATGTGCCGGGGTTTAATGGACTCACACTATGCCTATGTAACAGAATCGAGGGGCTGAATGGACCCCCCCTGTTGCAATGCAACAGACTCTACTGGACCGAATGACCTCCTCCGCCCAATTCTATGCAACAGGCGTGAGAGTGCAGAATCTCTTCCTAGCTCTATGTGGCAGGTTCGAGTAGGCTAAATGGTCTCCTATTTCCCTGTTGCTATGTGTAACCCATCCCTGACAGCCACTGAGAAGGTGGCGATGAACTACTTTCCTGAATACAAAAGAATGTCTTTCGAGGCCATTTCAGAGAGCGGTTATGAGTCAACCACATTGCTGTGGGTCTGGAGTTGCATGCAGGCCAGGCCGGGTAACGGCTGCAGATTTCCGTCCCTAAAGAACATGAGTTAACCAGATGGAGTTTGATACAAATCTCTCGCAGTTTCAAGGTCGCCATTGCTGATGTTAGCTATTTATTGCACATTTTGAGCTAATTAGCAGAATTGAAATTCCCCAGCTACTATGATGGGATTTGAACTCTTATCTTGACATTATGAGCCCAGACCATTCCTACCACAATGCTGTCCTTCCACGCAATTTCACCGATGAGTGCTTTACCAGACTGTTCTAGATTTGGGCAATTTCATCCCCGGCTTTGGCACCCAGGACGCTGCACCCCTCCTTTGTAAATGGTTTGCTCTGAGCGGGCAATGGCGCTCACAGTCGCCAAGGGATTGTCCACGTGGGAGATGGGTAATGACAGGTGGTTGCTGTCTCCCTTCTGCCCTATGGGGTTACTGAGCGATACTGTTGGGGAGGGATCGAGCCAGTCACCTCTGTGTTTAACTGCACCAGACCCAGGCTGTGTTCAAAGAAACCTCGGAACAAGAGGGGGGCCATTTTGATCCTCGCATCTGTTCTGCCATTCAGTGAGACCTTGTCTGAACTGCACCCCAGCTCCATAGAGATTTCAGCACAGAAACAGACCATTCAGCCCGTCTGGTCCATGCCAGTGTTTCAGCTCCACATGAGCCTCCTCCCACCCACGCTTCATCTCACCCCAGCACATCTCCTTCCATTCCGTTCTCTTTCAAGTGCTTTCCCAACTTCCCCTTAAAGGCATCGATGCTATTCTTCTTAAAGTGGTAGCGAGTTCCACGTTCCCACCACTCTCTGGGTAAAGAAGTCTCTCCTGATTGGATTCAATAGTGATGTGTCTTATATTTATGGCCCCATCTCCCCTATCAAACCCCTTCGTAAGCCTAAAGACGTCTATCAGGTCACCCCTCAGCTTTCTTCATTCAACAGAAAAGTGTCCCAGCCTGTTCATTCTTTCCTGATGGCTAACAGTGCACACTGACCTGCATCTCAGGAAGATGAACACTTTCTCACTGGCTACAGACATTGAAAGATACCTTCATTATCAGGCTGATTGATGTACGTAGATATCAAGTCAATCTTTAAACCAGCTTTAGAAGGCTACAAGCGTTGCATTTTTGGTAATCGGAAACTCTTTTTTGTCAGCTCTATCTACCCACTATTCTAGCTCCTGGTCTCTCTATCTCACCAGTTCTCTGTCTCTATACGTCCCCTGCCTTTCTCTATGCCCTGCATCTTTCTCTCCTTTTCTATTCCCCACTATCATTCTCCCTCTCTCTTTCTATTTTTCTCTCCCTGTATCTTTCATTTATCCCTTCTTTCTCTCTGTATCTCTTATACAGCCATTCCCCTACCTCTTTTCCTTTCTATCTCATTTCTTCCTCTTTCTGTGCGCTGCCTGCTTAATTCCCCATCACTCACCATGTTTGTCTCTCTCTCTCCCCTCCCCCTCTCTCTCTATCACCTCGCTTACCGTTTTCCAAGTTGCTGACTCCTCAGTATTTTTCATTGTCTGCCTTTCTGTCTCTCTGTAACCCTCTCTCTCTCTCTCTCTCGCTGCCTGTCTTTCACTCCATATTCTATCCTGTCTGTCTATTTGTCTCTCTCCATCCCTTCCCTTCTCTTTCCCTCTGTCTTTCTCTCTCTCCATCCCTTCCCCTCTCTTTCCCTCTGTCTTTCTCTCTCTCCATATCTTGCCCCCTCTGTTTGTTTATCTCTCTCTCTCGCTCCCTTGCCCCCTCTTCCCCTCACCCTCTCTCTCTCTTTGTCTCTCTCCCCAGCTCTCCCTAGCTCTTTCTCTCACACACACAATCTGGTCTCGAATCACATCCCTTCCCCTTTTTTACCAGTACTTGCTCACTCCCCGTTCCAATTCTCCACATATAAAAAAAAAACCCTAAATGCAAAATTTCAGCAGTAACACTGGAAAATATCAATGAGACAGAGCAGAGTCGGCCAAACGTTCACTGAAATCTTACATACTGTATGGGGGTAAAGATTTGGCTTGTTAAAGTGATTGTCTGCTTGAGTGAACCGGAGCGATAATGAGCTGTGACTTTAAAATTCGGTTACAGTGTCATTTCCTCCGGAAAATATTAACTCAAAACAAGACTGGAGCTGGAAAATAACATTGTGCAGCTGCACGGAAAGATATCAAACGGAGGCCGTGGGATGTGAACTTTCAAATGGTGCAGCTCAGCTTTCTGCATGCAGGCGCGCTGCACGGTTTGTAAAGTAGGTCATTGCGCCCGAGTTTCACCCTGTGGTTTAACGGAAAGTGCCACCTGTTATTGTTGCTGTGCTCTCCGCTCAGAGGCTGGCAGATTGAGCCCATGTTTGTCTCATTTCCTACTGGGTGAGACGCTGTCTCTGGGCCCCGTGCACCTGCCCCCTCCATGCAGAGGAAATGTGGCTGCTGGGTCAGTGCAGCAAAGTCTGTGATGCCTATTGCAGCTGAATTTCCTTCTTCAGCATTTTTATATCATTCATTTAGTTATGCTTTCAGTCTTTAGTTCCTTATTTTAATTATCTTTCTTCCTCCCCATCATTCTTTTATCCTTTCTTTAATTCTTCTCTTCCATCAATTTTTTTATTTCATCCAATCAAACTTTCTGTTATTGTATCGACCAATTTTCTATCTTTTGTCATTCCTTTCAATCTACTCCTCTCCTTCATTGTTTATCTTTCTTTCTCTCTATCTCTCTTCCTCTCTGTCTTTCTTTCTTGTTCTGATTTCTTCTCTCCATTTTCTTTCCCTTCTCTTTTTCTTTCTCTACTTTCTCATTCCTTCCCGCCCCCTTTTTCCTAAACTCTTCTCCTTCCTTGGATTTCTCTTGCAGTTCTTCTCTCTTTTCTCGTCACGTTCTTTCAATCTCTTTTTTCCCCCTTTTTCACCCAAACAAACTTTCTTTTTTCCTGCCCCCTGTCCTTCCTCCATCCTGTCTTTCTCACTTGAGCTCAGGATGATGGAATTGGATGAAATGTTGATCTCTGCTGCCACCTGCTGTCTGTGATCTTATATGCAGGTCCTGTCAATGAGAGTCCAATGTCAATCTGGTGGACAGAAAAATAGATAGATAGATGGATAGACGGATAGAGAGTTAGATGGATAGATAGACAAGGATTGACTGATAGGTAGAAAGGGATTGATAGATAGATATAAATATAGAAAGCTATTGATAGATATAAAGAGAGTTGTATGGAGACATCAATTGATAAAGTGGTAGATAGATAGATACTAATAGAGAGATAGGGCGTTAGATAGAAAGATCGATCTCTAGAGACATATAAAGGCATATCATATCAGATCATATAGACCTATATAGACATATAGGAGATATAGATGGACAGAAAAGTCAATAGATAGAGATATCAATAGATAGAGAGGGAGATACAGGGAGAGAAATCGAGATGAAGAGATAGATGGATATAACGAAATAGATGGATAGAGGTAGCAATAGATAGACAGAGTGATGGGTAAATAGTTAGTTAAAGAAAGTTATGAATAAATGGATAGATGAACTGTTGGAATAAATGGATAGGTAGATAGTTGGATATAAAGAAAGAAAGTGATGGATGGAGAGAGCAATAGATAGATAGAGTGATATGTGGGTAGATAATGATCGAGAACTAAATAGAAAGATCGAGCAATGCAGGTATAGATATATATATAGGCATATAAGATAGATAGAGATACAGTTGGATAAAGGGATCAATAGATAGAGAAATAGATAGACAGATTGATAGAGAGATGACTAGACAGATAGATAAATAACTGGATAGAGAGAGTGAAAGAAATGAATTGGGAGTTCTACAGGTGGTTTAGAGAATAGATAGACAGAGGGATCAACAGATAGATTTGTAGATAAATATTGATGGATAAAGATTCTATATAGAGAGTGAAATAGGTAGACAGACAGATAATTAGATAGCCATAGACAGACAGATAGGGAGGGAGACAGATAGATAGATAGACAGACAGACAGATAGATAGATAGACAGATAGATAGACAGACAGACAGATAGATAGATAGACAGACAGATAGACAGGCAGATAGATAGATAGATAGATAGATAGATAGATAGATAGATAGATAGATAGATAGATAGATAGATAGATAGATAGATAGATAGATAGATTCAGAGAAACAGAGAGACAGAGAGAGAGAGAAAGAGAGATGGTGCAATAGACATTCTGATAATGAACAGAGGTGTAATGAAAAACAATACCGTGATGTGGGGGTAAATGCTACTCTGGCACATGCATTTATAGTTTAACTGCTTGTCTTAAAGATAAAGTGTTGTTCTTCTAAAGGAATCACTACCACACCATTCGTGCAAAATTTTATTGACCTTACAAACACTAATCTGCACACAGGAAACAGATTTCCACGTCCCTTTGTGTGAAGAAATGCTTCCTGACATCACTCCTGAATAGCCTGGCTCGATGTTTGGGTTTAAACCAACTTGTTCTGCCCCCGTGCCCCGCCCCCAACAACAGGATATAGTTTATCTCTATCTATTCTATCAACACATTCAGTCATTTTAAACACCTCAGTCAGATCACCGTTTAATCTTCTATACCTGAGGGAATAAAGAGTCAGCAATGTAAACATGTTGGGTGTTGCATTTCCTTCACACTTGATTGACTGATCAAATATATTTTCAGATTCTCCGACCACAGGGAATCTATCATAGAATCAGAGACTGGTTACAGTACAGAAGGAGGCCATTTGGCCCATCGAGTCAATTCCAGCTCTCTGCAAGATCAACCCAGCTAGTGCAACTCCTCCTATCTCCCCTGTTAATTCAATTCGTCGCCCTAACTACCTGCAAATTCCTCTGTACTGCTTTCTTTCCATGTTTTTTTGTGGAAAGACTTTGTCAGAACAACACAGCAGCAGAATCGAATTATACAGAGAGACACAGAGACAGGAAACACGCAGTCAGGATGTGCGGTTATCAGAGTGCAGCTGCAAACGTTTAAACAGCTTAAGAAAGAAAAACAGGCTGGTGTGTGGGTTTAACAGTGAGTGAATCACACGTAGAAACCCGCCCACATTTGTATTTTCCACACCTAGGGCTGAGGCTCAAAAGAAGGTTGAAGTGTAAGGTAGCAAAGTGTTACGTTACTGGGCTAGTAATCTAAAGGCCTGGGCTAATAACTTGGTGACGTGAATTCGAATCCCAGCAAGGTGGATAATGTACGTTCACTTAGTTAGATAAACATTCACTCCCTCCACCACCGACACACAGTGACAGCAGTGTGTACCATCTACAAGATGCACTGTAGCAATGCACAAAGTCTCCTTAGACAGCACCTTCCAAACTCGCGACCTCTACCAACTAGAATGACAAGGGCAGCAGATGCATCGGGACACCACCACCTGCAAGCTCCCCTCCAAGTCACACACCATCCTGACTTGGAACTATATCGCCATTCCTTCACTGTCGCTGGGTCAAAATCCTGGAACTCCCTTCCTAACAGCACTGTGGATGTAACTACCACACATGGACTGCAGTGGTTCAAGAAGGCAGCTCACCACCACCTTCTCAAGGGCAATTAGAGATGGGCAATAAATGCTGGCCTGGCCAGCGACGCCCACATCCTATGAACGAATTTAAAAAATGATAAAAAGCTGGTCTCAGTCATGGTGAGCATAAAACTACTGGATTGCCTGAAAAACCCATCTCTCACTGAGAGAAGGAAATCTGTCATCTTTAACCGGCCTGGCCTAAAAGGTGACTCCATTCCTGCAACAATGTGGCTGACTCTGAAATGACTGGGCAAGCCAGTCGGTCATACAAAAAGCTGTGCTGGGCACCCACCCAGCAACCCTTATTAACATTCCCTATTGACCCTCCATCCTAAACTCCTCCAAAATACTGATGTGCCCGCCGTGTTATTTCCTCCCATCCTCAGGAGCCCCTTTCGACTCTGTTCCTGCTGTGTGTTTGTCATGTTGTTTTCAGCTCAGTATCTGTTTTGTATTTTCTCCTGCGAGCTGGCGAACTGCAATGCCTGGTGAAATGTTGTGTAAAGGTGCGAAAAGCAGAGTTAAAACCACAGCGTATCATTTCCACAGATCTTTTTATTAGCCTGCTTGATGTCACAAGAGAGAGAAGGGTGCTTCATGAAGAAGCTCAACTTAAAGAAATGAAGCTCAGTGTGCAAACGGTTCAAAGATGGACAGGAGACATCTCAACTAGTTAAAGTAGATTAACCAGCTCAGCTAACCAGCTGACAAGTGGTTAAATGAATTGAATAGCAATTGAGACATAAATTTTAATTATGTTGTAATCCAATTCCTCTGAAAGACCTAATGGGTTTTGCCAGATGCCGAACTGTTACTAACCAATAGAAAATGACAACATATCAATGATAGGGATATGACCCAATAGCCTCCTCCTCCTTTCCCATATTTCTGAAGGATATGTTGTGACGAGTGCCCTGTTGCAGAGTTTTTGGCCACGGCTTAGTTAATCGAAACTTTTCATCAACTTTCCTGAAATCTGGAAGGCGATAAAAAGGAAGGAAAAAGATTGAGTCAGTCATGGAATATTTCTTCTACAATGCCCTGGGAAGGATCTCGAGTCAGTGGAAACACATTTCATGGCATTTAACAAGAACCAGAGGGAAGGGTGAGTTCTTTTTAAAACTCAGAGCGTTGTTGTCATCTGGAAAGCAGTGCCTGAAAAAGCGGACAATTGGATTAAGACTTGAAAGGGTAAATTTTGCAAGGTGATGAGGAAAGGGTAGGGGAGTAGGGCTCTCTCTCTCTCCCATACATGCTTCTCTCTCTCTCTCTTTCTCTCTCTGTCTCTCTTTTTCTCTCTTTTTGTCTATGTGTTTCTCTCTCTGTCTGTGTCTCTGTCTCACTCTGTCTCTCCCTTGCACTCTCCTCTCTCTCTCTCGCCTTCTGTCCCTCCAACTCTCACTGTCTCTCCCGTATGTTCTCTCTGTCTATTTCTCTCTCTTAGGTTCTCCCTCTGACTCTTCCTGTCTCCCTCTCTCTGTGTCTCTGTGTCTGTCTATCTCTCCCTTAAACGCTCCTCTCTCTCTCTCTCTCTTCCTCTCTCTATCTGCCTCAATCTTCAAAGAACAAGGAACAAAGAACAGTACAGCACAGGAACAGGCCATTCGGCCCTCTAAGCTTGCGTCGATCTTGATGCCTGCCTAAATAAAAACGTTCTGCACTTCCGGGGACCGTATCCCTCTATTCCCTTCCTATTCATATATTTGTCAAGATGCCTCTTAAACGTCGCTATCGTACCTGCTTCCACGACCTCCCCTGGCATCAAGTTCCAGGCACTCACCACCCTCTGCGTAAAGAGCTTGCCTCGCACATCCCCTCTAAACTTTGGCCTTCTCACCTTAAACCTATGTCCCCCAGTAACTGACTCTTCCACCCTGGGAAAAAGCTTCTGACGATCCACTCTGTCCATGCCACTTATAACTTTGTAAACCTCTATCATGTCGCCCCTCCACCTCCGTCGTTCCAGTGAAAACAATCCGAGTTTATCCAACCTCTCCTCATAGCTAATGCCCTCCAGATCAGGCAACATCCTGGTAAACCTCCTCTGTACCCTCTCCAAAGCCTCCCCGTCCTTCTGGTAGTGTGGCGACCAGAATTGCAAGCAATAATCTAAGTGTGGCCTAACTAAGGTTCTGTACAGCAGCAGCATGACTTGCCAATTTTTATGCTCTATGCCCCGACCGATGAAGGCAAGCATGTCGTGTGCCTTCTTGACTATCTTTTCCACCTGCGTTGCCACTTTCAGTGACACTTCCTTTCTCACTCTGTCTCTCTTTCATTACCCCAAACTCTTTCTCTCTTTATATATGTAATACAGACACACTCTCTCACTCTCTGTTTATCCCTCGGATGTCAATTTCACTTTGTTTCTGTCGATATGCCCTTCTCTCTCATTTTATCTCCCCTGACTCTCTCTCTCTATATCTGTCACTCTCTATATTTATCTATTTCTCTCTCTCTCTATCTCTCACTCTCTCACACACAAACACAATTTATCTCAAGCTATCCCTTTCTCTTACTCTCTCCAACTCTCTCAGCATTTCCCTCACTGGTTCTGTCACTCTATCTCTTTGTCTCTCTTTCTGTCTCTCTCTCTCTGTTTTTTTCTTTCTCGCTCTCTGTCCCTCCCCCCCCCCCCACCTTCACATTCTCTCTATTACTCTCTAGTTACGTCTCTCTCTTTCTCCTTCTCTATCGCTCACTCTGTCCTCATGTGAGAGGGTGGGGGAGATTCAGGACCCCTTGGTGCAGGATCTAGATGGATTTCAGTCGACACAGTGGTGCTAATAGACAGTCTGGTTTCACTGTCGAATCACATGCACAATGACATGGACTGGGTTCAGTGATTCACCCTATTTATTTATTTTTATTATTTATTTAGAGATACAGCACCAAAACAGTCCCTTCGGCCCACCGAGTCTGTGCCGACCAACAACC